>NW_012149252.1:1290364-1294223 GCF_000956105.1 Propithecus coquereli | reverse complement strand
TATTAAACAAAAGCCTTGGCACTTAAAATTATCCTTGAATAAAATCTGATTAGCTTTTTTCAAGTTCTGCAAGAGCCATGCAATAGGAGCAGAGGTACGAATTTAGAAGCCATGGTCGTGGGTGAGTGTCAGCAGAAACAGGGAGCAAATCCACAGAGGCAGTTCCTCCACAGGGTCTGCAGGAACGCTGAATCACTCCTCCAAATGAGGACCGTGTGAGCTCGGGGGCGAGCTTTGCCATCTCCAACTATGTGAGCGATGGCACGCAGCCAGGGGCTCCCACTGTGCTGATGTATTCTAACAGGCAGTGCAGGGAAGAAAGAAAGGGGTAAGGTCTGTGATGTCGGATCATCTGTTGTGCAAATGAGCACGAAATCATAAATATAATTGTTTCTTTTTTCAGAAAAACAGCTACTTAGAGTAGATGCTGAGTACAGTGTTGGATTTTTTTTTTTAAAAGCATCTCATCCTGAAGCTAATGCCTAGAGAACTATGAATTTAATAACAGAAGGCTGGTGCCAAACGCAAAATCACATCACAACACTTGGCGACTGGCCAGGAAGTAGTGACTGCAGTGTGATCGTGTCTTTCAGAAGGACATTCTACTAAAGGAAACATGGCAGGCCTCTTTTGATGAGACCAAAGGTGGCATTTCTTTCCTTACTTACAGAACAGAAAAGGAAGCCTGTTTTGTTTCTTAATGAGGCTACGCTGGTGAATCTTCCTTCACCAAAGGGAAGCAATTTAGTGGAATGGTTTACCTGGTAAACCATGCACCAGTTTCATTGTGTGGCTATATAAAGCATAAAAGTTAATAGCATGGTGGGAAATATCATTAATGCAATTTTATGATTGTACATAATTTTCTAAATGAAGCTCCAATTACTTGGTAGTTTAGAGAAAACACTGAATATACAGCAATATACAACTTAAGCTAGACAAACTACCTAGAGGTTAGAATCAAAGTAAAGCAGACATGATCAGCTATCTAGAGAATAATCAACTAATGATAAAATAAACCTAGACTTTAATCCTACTTCCAAAACCAACTCAATGTCTTATCTCACGCAAACCCATAAGTTTGGTTTTCTATAATATTAAATAGAAAAATACTCCTTTGAGGGGAAGTAGAGTTTACATACTTCTTAGATATTGCTAATTATTTTTCTCATAGTTAGTTCTTCACAGGAAAAAAAGGTACACAGAAGAGAGCCCCATGTGGAACTGTAATCCAATTTGTAAATGATGGATATTAATTTTTCCCCTATCTCCTTTAAGGCTTGGTTCACAAAATGTCCATCTCAAGTAAACCTCTTCATGAGGATTTACCTGGTAACCCCAGCTGAACGCTCCATTTTTACATTGAGTGTGGAGGGTGTTTGGCTTCAGCATCTCCCTGGCAGTCTGCATTACATCGTCTCCTATTATCGCCATTGATTTAATATTTTCCCTCCCTTGCAAGAACATCAGCGTAAATTATGCCTGCTTCATCACTCACGTGGTGATGGACACACAGACCATCAGTACTGAATGAGAGGGAACGCCATTCTTCCTTGCATCTCACCTTTGCACGGATTACGTAAGAGGCTCGAGCTGGCTTTGGTCTCCTTACGGAATTATACACTAGTGCTCATTGAGATCATGCTTGTAAATGTCTAGAATGTGCGATTCTCATAGATATTATGTCATGTCATTTCCCTGCTTAAAACTTTCCAATGGGCTGGGCGTGGTGGCTCACACCTGTAATCCTAGCACTCTGGGAGGCCGAGGTGGGTGGATCCCTCAAGGTCAGGAGTTCAAGACCAGCCTGAGCAAGAGCAAGACCCCATCTCTACTAAAAAATAGAAAGAAATGATCTGGACAACTAAAAAAAAAAAAATATATAAATATATATATAAAAATAGCCGGGCATGGTGGTGCATGCCTGTAGTCCCAGCTACTTGGGAGGCTGAGGCAGAAGGATCGCTTGAGCCCAGCAGTCTGAGCTTGCTGTGAGCTAGGATGACGCCATAGCACTCTAGCCTGGGCAACAGAGCAAGACTCTGTCTCAAAATAAATAAATAAATAAATAAAATTTCCAATGGCCTCTCATTATGCTAAAAACACAGTGCAAATCCCTTTACCTTTCCTTCATAATCTATTTTGCATGCTTAGTCTCCTGTGTTCCTTTTCACACGACCCCTATCACTTCATCATCCCTTGCTGTGTTCCATCCATATCAGCTGATTTTTGCTCCTCTAAATGGTTAGGTTTGTCCCTGTCTTGGGATCATTTGCTGTTTCTCTGCCTGCAACATTCTTTCCCAGATGTTCACATGCTGCTGCTGGTTTCTCCTTGTCCTTGTTGGTCCCTAACCAAATGTCACTTCTAGGAGAGGCCTTCTCTTGACACTCTATTAAATCCCTGCATATTCGACTTCTATCTCTTCACCAACTTTATTTTCTTACTGGCACATTTATTATCATATGATTATGCTATTTATTTATTTGATTATTTTATTGCTCCCCCTTCCATTAGAATGTAGGTAACAAAAGAGTAGAAAATTTTTCATATTCACCTCTTTATTCCAGTGCCTGGAATGGTACCTGAGAAATTTCTCAGTCATTATTTCTTGAATAAATGAATGAATGAACATCAGACTGTTTAAAGCATCAAGCTTCATTAACTTATTGAAACAACAAAACCTATGTGAATTAGCAACCCAACAATTATGTGTTCCAAGTCACTTCCCATGACAATTCTTGACATGTTGATGATTTTTGCTAAACAGCTTGCTAAACTCTTAAAGTATTACCCATTTTATTTGATGACCAAAATCACAATGATGATGTTAAAGGAGAAATTGTGCTATATGCCAAGGAATTTAATATTGAAGTTTGGGAACCAAGTATCTCAGATTATAGATAAATAGTCTTTTCTTGAGAGATACTTAAAAAAAAATCTGTAACAGAATTATTTCATGATTGATTCAAGATTACAATATTGTTTTCAGTTCTACAGACAGGTAGGCTCCTGGGAGTCTCTAAGTTTAGAATCCCAGGAAGGAAAATTGAGATTGTAAATGATCAGGTCATAAATGTTCCAGATTCCCTAGTCATTCTTCAGGTATTTCTCATACCATAAAATAGGACAGGCATTAACCTCATTTAAAGGTGGTTGTTCAATTATGTATATGTTCAACTTTATTACTTTGAATTTCAAGATCCTTAATTTTCTTATTTGCACTTCCTGATTTTTATTATATCTGGAAGTACCACATAGACTAATATAAGTATGTCATTCTTCCAGGAGATAATGCCCTGACGCTGACTTCTGACAGCTTATGCTTGTGCTTGAGCCTTAGGGCAATGTGTCACAGACAATTTAAGGTGAGATAGAGAAACTTTGAGGGAAGTAAAGGAAGGCAGTCTTGGCCACCCATCTTACAAAGCAAAATATGAGTAATTTATCCAAAGTAGATTATGCTCAATCTCACATAAACATGGTGATTCCAGCTGGTACCCACCTCGTTCATTCATATTTAGATCATCACGTCTGTAGACATAGAAAATAAAATTGTATACCTAAGCTGGGATGGCTTCCTGGTCATCGCATAAGGAAATAAGATTTGATCTCTCTGAACAATTGAACACACTTGAGAAGTGCCCCCACCTGTTGTTAAATAGTGCATCATCGATCCCTTTCCTACGAAGCAGATCTTGTGGCCCATAAGGTGTGTCTTTGCATTTAGAGTCTGTGTCACAGAGTAAGGTTTGCAGGAACGGGAAGAATCCAGTGCTAGGAAGGTTTCGAGGTGCGAGGTAACCTGAAATCAAAAAACAATAATTACTATTACTATGTGTCACTATGACACATTTGC
>NW_012149252.1:1213811-1289209 GCF_000956105.1 Propithecus coquereli | reverse complement strand
AGATATACATAAAGATATGCATATATCTTTCCCTTTCTACACAAAAGTCCTTATTCAGAACTGGGAAAAAAAAAAAAAAGAAAGGGACAATAGGGAAGTTGGCCAGGGAAAAGAAAAGAGGGGAAAAAAGACAGAGATTGAAAAGTGCTATGGCGTGGACGTGAAAATGGCGGAAGGAGACAAAAGCCAGGGAAGGCGAGCCATGTCTGGATGCTGCTGGAAGAGACAAGAAAGCAGAGTCTCCCCTGGAGCGTCCAGAAGGAATGCTGCCCAGCTGACACTTTGACGTTTAGCCCACCGAGACTGAGTTTTGAAATTCTGACTTCCAGAACTGTGAAATAACAAGTCTGTATTGTTTTAAGGCACTCAACTGGTGGTAATTTATCATAGCAGCCATGGAAAAATAAAACAGCAATTAATACCAGTATGAAAGTTTTGAAAACTCAGAAGAAATCAAGCCCACCAGATTATTCACTGGTACCTTTGAAGCAGCCCCTTTTTCAATACCAGAGAGACTGGTGCTTTTCCTAATATTAAACCCCAGTGAAAATTGCAGTGAACCAACAATAATTCCCATCAAGGTGTTCATTGTAGTGCAAGTCCCTGAATAAAGTAAAAGCTGAAGTCAAATTGCCTGTTAGCTTTTCATGTCATCCCTCTATAACAAAATTCTGCCACGATAAACTGCATACAACAAGACCTTTAAAAGTCTGTAGTGGAAATTCACCATTAACCGTAATCTACCCTGTTGTACAGATCTTGACTGTAGACACCCGCTCAGGGTGTGGGTCTGTAAACGGACTTGTTCCTACTCTGTGCAAGGTAGATGGAAGGACAATAGAAACAGATGACCAGGTGACCCCTCTCCTCCATGCCATTTACCAGCATGGTGGTGTGGCTGAGTCAGGCAGTGCTGAATACTCGGAAGCTTATGAAAAGCGGCACTGCCACACAAAGAGAGGGGAAGGAGGGAAGAGATGTCACGGGAAGAAGAGCTGAAGATAGGTGGCACTTTATATCCAATTTTACCTTTTTGGTGTTGATTACAATTTGCAAATTATTGGAGAGGAATTAGAAGGAATTAAAACTCACAACATTCTTTGATGTGATAGCTGTAGAGCATAATCTTACTTTATGAAAATTCATCATAGAGTTTCTTTGAAAATAAGCTCCCATGATGTTGAAAGTATAGACAGTCTATGCTTTGCATAGTTTTTTGATAACTGATATTTTACCTGTTACAATGGGATTGTACAAATAAGGAACTCGTTCAGGTATGCACAAGTTTTGGTTAACATAGTGCCATGCACAGTATGGACTGCCTCCATTGTTTATTTTACCATAATCTTTTAACCAAGAATTGTCCACTCATCAAGGTAAGGGCCTGTTGCAACAACAGCAGTGACACAGATTTATTAAGTATCTACTATATCCCATGCACTGAGCTAGGCATGTAACATACATTTACATTATTCATCCTTCCTTGATGTCCATAATATACTTCCTTATGCACTTCAACTTTTAACAAAATCTGGAAATCCTCTAGAGCTAACAAGTCTGAATTAAACTTTATGGTAGCTTTCTTGTAAGAAAAATTTGGATTTTTCAATCTTCCGCCCATCTCAATTATGTGTGCAAAAAGTAAACATTCAGAGACACGGTGGAAGCAAACCATCCCACATTTTAAAGAGCTGCTAATTTTAACTTGTACTCATTCAATCCCGAAGGTGTTTCTGGTACTTTCAGGTTCTAAAATTATGTTTCCTCTATGTTTTCAAATGGTAGGATAAAGAAAAATGAGAAACATTTCTCTATCTTTCATAAAACTCCTATGCAGCAAGCATAGAAAATGCAAAATTAAGCCTAATAATTGAGTGCCCATATTCCCAGCCAGAGCACAGATTTAAGGACACAGGTAGAAGATCATGAGTGCACAAACCATGACACCACTAGCAGGTTAAAAAAAAAATATCTCAGGATCTTGGGATGCAGTTTAAGAAGAATAAAATCTCTGGTACCTGGTACTATGATTCCCAAAGGTCTCATACCCGGGACAACATTCATGCTCATCTCCAAAAGAAAAGCTATTGAAGAACTTGCCAATTTCATGGGGTCAAATTCAGAAGACACCTGTATAGTCTGGGAGTGGGGCAAGCTGGGTGGTAAGCTAAATCCCAAGCCACGTATGGCTTAATTTCCCAGTGGCTCCAAGCACAGGCAGTGAGCAGCCACCCCTGGGTGGGGAGAGAGGCTTCTCATTAAATGGATACAGTCCATATTATTGACTCAGTCCAATCATAACACTGACATGGTCCAACTTTGTTTCAGGGAGCTGAATGAAGCCAAACTATAAAACAAGTTTAGGAACAAACCACCAATTAACTAACTTTAAACTAAATCAAATCCATTTTTCATTGCTGTAAGAATGAAACCAGGGTTATAAAAAATTCAGTTCTAAGAATTTTTAAAAATGTATACTTTGTAAATAATTGTGGTATCAATTGACACATCTGTGCTTACCTAAACAGAGGATCAACTTTGATTTCCCTTTCCCTTTCTACACAAAAGTCCTTATTCAGAACAATATTAGTGTGACATAATGTGAAGATGAGAACAGTGATTCTCAAAGTGTGGTCCCAGGACCAACAGCATCCGCATTACCTAGGAACTTACTGGAAATGAAATTTTCATATCCCATCCCAGATTTCCTCAATCAGAAACTCCGGGGATGGGGTTGAGCAATCTGTGTGTTTATGTTTCTTTTTCTTTTTCTTTCTTTTTTTTTTTGGAGACAGAGTCTTGCTCGGTCACCCTGACTGGAGTGCAGTGGTGTGTCATCGATAGCTTACCGGAGCCTCAAACTCTTGGGCTCAGGCTATCCTCTGGCCTCAGCCTACTGAGTAGCTGGGACTACAGGTGTGCACCACCATGCCTGGCTAATTTTTATATTTTTTATAGAGACAGGGTCTCGTTATATTACTCAGGCCAATCTTGAACTCCTGACCTCAAACGATCCTCCTGCCTTGTCCTCCCAGAATGCTAGGATTACAGGTGTGAGCCACTGTACCCAGCCAGCAATCCATGATTTAACAAGTCCTCTAAGTAATTCTGATGCACACCAAAGTTTGAGAACCATCTGATTGGACTGCAAACATTTTCATAAGAGTCAGATAGTAAATACTTTAAGCTTGTGGATCATACCATCTCCATCATAATTACTCAGTTCTGTAACTGTAATGTGAAAGCAGCCTTAGACAACGTACATCAACGGGCCTGGTTGTATTCCAATAAAACTTCATTTACAAAAAACAGGCAGTAGGTTGCATTTGGCACATGGGTTGTAGTTTGCTGACCCTTGGGAGTATAATCTTTCTTTCACTCATCTGCCGTGTTCATCTCCTGGTTTCATTTTCTCCCCCATCCTTCTTCTCCTCTTCCCTCATTGCATCTAACCTACTTGATATCCTTTTTCCTCTATTTCTCAATCTTTTATTCTTTCCTTTCCACTCGCCACCTCCTCTTTTTACTCCAATTCCAATTCCTCTTTTTTCTTTTTCTCCTGCTACTCCCCATCCTCCTCCCAATACCTTTACTCACTGATTCAGCCAAGAATGTAATTTCTCTCCCAATATCCTCACTGCTTCGTCTCTTTCACCACCACAAAAAGACTTTTACCCGCTTTCATGATAAATTCAGGAGCACGCTGCATATTGGCACTGTCTAGAGAAATGCTATTTTCTATTTATTTCATTATTGAATGAAGAAATGTCACACTCCTTTTGGGAATGAAGCTACTTCCATTTGACATTGTTAGGCTTAGGAAGTATTCTGTAGGCTGCTTTGATAACATTTGCAGCTATTACAGTAATGGTAGAATTGGAGAATTTCCAGTTTCTTTGTGTCTTTCTCAAAACAGGTCAGAACCCAACCTAGATGGTATTTTTGTGTTTCCAGGTGATAGGAATTTAGTCTTTACCCCAGTGAAGATGTGAATGATAAACCTTGGAAGGAAAAATCGGACTTTTTAAAAATATAGGATTACTCATTTGAGACATTATATGTTTCTTAACTTTTTAGATGCAGGGTCACATTGGCAGAATAAGCATCAGGACTTCTGATCATTCAAATGATGTCTCCTTATTAAATACGACTACAAGAATGTAATACCATGACAAGAGTACAAAATGAGACAAGCATATCCAAAAACATCACCTGCAAATAATCAAATACCTCAATATGAATTTTAAAAATATGGAAAAGGAAATGAATCTCAGAAGTATATTTGTAATAATTTATAAACTACGCTTTTTTTTATTCTTCTCGTAGCATATTTTCTTGTAGCTGTTCTTCTTGAGCACATTTTGTTCTCAACTACGTTTTAAAAGATACAGTTAAAAATGTAAATAGTATCAACGTGGCCTTTCAAAGTATTTCATAATATCGTACCCACTTGGAGGATCAGTCTATTTACTGAGGAGGGGTGTCCTGTTCTGCCACCCACCACCAGGTAAAATCAAATACACTAGCGCTTCCAGATTTCAGTGCCTAGAATGAGGGCTTCTACACCTGTGTGCCCCAGAGTGCCTTGGATAAGGGTTAAAAACTGATATGACTTTGAACCTTGAAATAGAAATATTAACTTGGTAAAATTACAGCTTTTTGAGAGATTGTATAGAGAATAAGCTATTTGAAAGAATGAAAAATCCTTACACAGTTCTTAGCACAAGGCTTCGTACACTACAAACAATTATTATGTATATGAATAAATGAATGAAGGTATGAACCCCTGGGGGGAGGGTCTCAGAAAGACTGCATGATTGAATAATTTAACATAATATACATCTTGCTTATTATTTGTGGGACAAAGTTTCAGACTTTACCCCAATGTTATAGTAAGTTCAATGGATATAGTAAGTTCAATAGATAATATTGCATTATATTCATGTGCCTTATAAAAATAGACTCAACTGATTAATAAAACCAATAATATTTATTGTTGTAAGTACTTTAGGCCTTGGTTTTCTTAAAATCTCACTAATACACATTGACATCCATCATATCAACTACTGGATTTATTATCCACAAAGTGAATCCATCCATCATCATCTGTTCGATAAATATTTACCAAACAGATATTGTGTGCTTGGCACTGAGTGAGGAATTAAGTAAAGTTCAGTCCTCTATTTAAAGAAATGTTTCATCTTAACTTTAAAAAAAATATTACTCTGGATTATTATGGAGAGAGAAAGTGTGAGAGAGAGAAAGAAAAAGAGAGCGTGAATCTGGTTTTTAAGCTCATCTCACTTTTATTAAATAAAACGCATACAGAAGTCATGTTTTCTTGAACTCTCAGAAATATTATACATAAAAATGTGTATATTTGTTTTCTTGAACTGCCAGAAATATTATGTATAAAAATGTGTTTTACAAATAGTAAAACATTGGTTAAAAATAAACCTTCATGATTCCTGAGGGAATTTAATACACATCATTTCATATAAGCCCCATGCCAGTCCCGTAGGATAGGAAGGCCAAATGTTATACCATTTGTAGAGAACCACAGAGAGATCAAGCAATTTGGTCAAGGTCACATGAGTACAAAAATGCCAGAGATGGATCTAGAACTACATGATAGATGACAATAATGAAAACACATTTTGTTCAGCTAAGCTTCAGTATCGTGAAGGGAACAGACTAAGAGTTGGAAAAACAGGTATACTTCTGGTTTTACTGTTGAATCACTGAATCACCAGGGGTAAATTAACCAAGGTCTCTATTTCCACATCTATCAAATTGAGGATAATGGACCTTGCCACCTCACAGGGCACAGGGAAGATCAATTAGATAAGGCTTGTGTAAGGTCCTGTGAATACTGACGACAAGAGGCCCTGTAGAGCCGTGAGTTACCATTGCTCATCAGGCTGCTGTTGCATCACTTGTTTTATTTTCCACTCAGTGGCCGAGGCTTTGCTGCTCTGCTCGGTCTCCCATCTCAGGTCTTGAGCCAATGAATGGTTAGGAGTGTTGCATGAAGTGTTCCTCTCCCTAGTAATTCATAATATGTACCTGTATCAACTGGTGTCGTGCTTAAATTACTGTGTGCTCAGTGGGTGTGGTGCTGTGATGCATTCTCCCTAATCCTCCCCAGGCAAGTCTTGCTTCATAGGACAGGTTCTTTTCCAAGTTCAAATCCACGGGCAAAAGTGTAGACTATAGCTGACGGTGAAGGCTGAGGCAAGATGCTTAATCCTGAAAGCGGCAAGTAAGGAGGTCTTATACTGAGAAGATTGGCATCTGCATGTGGTCCATGGCTATAGCCACAGAGAACAAGAACAACACTTGGGTCATTTGGGATGGTGTCCTACAAGGCTGGAACCTTTCCATATTCTCATCACTCAAAGTTGCCGCCAAGTACCACAGCCAGAGAGATTTTGAAAAGTACAAAAAGTGTCCCTGTAAAGATAATTTTGGGACTGTGGCTATGAAACTATAGGTGAGAGGAAGTGAGGAAATATCCCTGCTTTCTTTATGCCTTTGACTTGTTACTATTATTATTTTTAAAAGAAGAGGATTTTTTAGAAGGCAGTCTGGATTCAGGAACTTCCTGTCTCTTTGGTTGTTGTCTCTTTGATCCTTAAGTACACACACTTGAATTATGGTTATCCCAGAGGGCTCCATAACCCTGCCTTACTGAGTGTCCTGAATGGAATGTTCCTCCCTCCTTTCTGAATGTTAAGGAGACCTAGCTGGGTGATGGGTTCAAAAGGCCATGGACCCAATCTATTTAAATTTAAAACAAAATGCTTTGATTCAAGGTTAAGAGATGTAACAGTAACACAAACATGGCAGATAATAAACTCCCTCATGAACTAAATCTGGGGTAGTTTAAAAATAAGAATCTCACTCATACTCTTCAAAGTTTTTCCAGTTAACAAGGAATGCTGAAGTCTATGTCTCACCACGGGTGAGCGGGGTCTATTAGTCCTGTTAGATGAGCCTAACAGTAAACAATATTTTGCTTTTCTGAACCTTGTCTTTTAGTAGCAAAGATTTATAACTGCATTTTAAAAATTCGCCCTGCTATGGTCATTTGCAATCAGAATCCTGACAGCTATTTGTTCTCCTCTAAATCTAAAAGAAAAATGAACCCTAGGTCCTCATTTCATTGTATAGGACATTCTCCCTCTAAAAAATAGTCTCCTAATTCTCCTTAGATGTGGCTAACTAGGAAAATGTTTTTTAGCCTCTGGGCAGGGCTGAATGAAGCTGGGTACACATACACTGGACGTATGTATGGCTATGTATATGAGAAAGACCTGGGGCTGGTGGGGCGAGAGCCACTGCTCAGAGCCAATGCTCAGGGCCCCTGAGACACTGTCCCTTCCACAGATCCAGCAACACAGGTAGCATCCAGCACAGGAAGGGCACCCTGGAGGGGTGGGACTTCCTCCAGCGCCACTGCATCGTCTGTTCTGATGCCTGAGGGCAGCTCTGTACTGAGGGTCACCTGTGCTGCTCATCACCCAGGCATCGCTGTAGTTCACTCGCAAAGCCTGCGCTTTCCTCCCCTATTACTATGATCTGCAATGTGAGTTGGGGTTTGGGGGAATGGAGAGTGGAGGAGCATAAGGAATTTTCATAAACCAGACTCTGGGGCCAAATGAGTTTAGGAAACAAAAACTCTATCTCCCCTCTGGGAAAGCCAGAATATATTTGCATATTAAAGACTCTGAGAAGTTTTCCAGTAAAAAATCTGAATAGCTTTGGTTAATTCCATATTTCCACAGTGTGATCACAGAATATTTTTGTCTTTCCTTTTTTCTTCTTTTTCTTTCTATTTTTTAGAGTAGTACCGGATAATATCCTGGGATTGAGTATTCTATGGGGCGCACTTTGGGAAACAACGCCTTAATCCGTGATTTCACATATTCTCAGCTGAAAAGTCACCTGGAACTGGACATATGTTGTCCTCCCACCTCGACAGGAGGAAAATTCTTACATAAGAAAATATTGTGGTTTCAAGTCTTAATGTACTAAAACTTAGTCATACACTGTCACCTCATTAACATGGCTTAGATGTGGAAATAAAGCAAGCGTCCTGCAGTTTGTGCACTGCTGCTTGTGGGAATCCCTCAGCAATACCCGTCTAAGACACTGCTCCGAGAAGGGAATTTCATTCTAGAAGGATTTGAGGAGGCTTATTAAAGTACACACTCTCTAATGGGAAAAAACAAAATAATGAGGAAATCAGAATGAGAGCAAACATGGGTAGCAAAAAATAAAGCTGCCGCCATAAATGCACCAAAGGTCTGCGTGTTATATGAGGTTGGCCACACATGCGGATCTGGATATACCAAGCAACCCAAGGCACTACAGAAATGTGATCATTTTACCCAGTTCACAGTGTCCAGAAAATAAAATAAAAGTAAATAAATGTATTGGAGGAGGTACAGCTTTTCCTATGCAGAGAGAAATCACACCTGTCAGGCACCAGAGCTTTTCTTTAGCGTGTCCTAGTGTGTTTCCCCACCCAGCACAGGAACATCAGTGAAAGTGACCCACATTCCAGTGACTGATCCTTTAAGGGGTGGGAGGATGACGGTGTTCGCCACCAGCACTCAGTGATGAGGAGAAACTGAGGTGCTAGTTTCCCTTCACCATTTATAAAGGGGTAGCTGCCAATTCGGGGCCCCATCATCATGGTACTGGTGTACATGATGTACATGGTACAAAATACCAAGCACGATAATGAAAATAGTGTAAAGTCATTAGGGGTTAGTCAGAGAAAATGTCCTCTTCAATTTCTTCCCCAAATCTTAGCCCTTCTAGTAACTTGAGCTAAGTTACGAGTTATTGCCAGCAACTATGTATTGACGAAACTTTGAGGAATTACTCTCATGAGTGAAGTACCAGACAGGAGCAAGAGTTAAGAAGCATCATTTTTGATCCTAGCTTTGAAAATGATTTATTATGCAACCATCACCCTCTACCTTGAGTCAATTTCTTCATTTATGCAGGAAAAAAAAATCTGGACCACCCATCCATCACAATTGTTACAAGAAGTCTCTCCTGTAAAAGGAGATTAGCATGTTGAAGTATTAAGCACTTAAGATGAAAATTATGTTTGGAAATTAAAATGTGATTTCAGTAACCCATTAAGAGTAATAATATGGAGGAAAGAATTTTAGTAATTATTCCTAAAGAGGTATATTACTGAAAACTATATTTTCATCCAGAAATCTGACTCAGTTATTATTACAGAGTATTTTGTGTGCTATGGTATAAAAATAAAAGCCAATGAAATAATATATTGCTGAGATCATTGCATGGAAAAAAAACAGACCCTATCAAGGCAGAAGTTTAGTAACTTCTCAATTCAACAGATGGTCTATTCACTTGGGAAGCTCAGGGTCTGGTTCCAGATTTCATCACTCCTCAACAGCCTGTGTACTATCTAGATCTTTGGTATTCGTATTTTGTCTATTTACAAATGATAATTGTGACAGCCAGCCAGTGGAAAATCTGTGTCACAACCTTTTCTTTCCAGCAGTACAGCTGACAAGTTGCAACCCCTTCTTTTTGTCAGACTTGACTTTTCTCCTAAACCAAAGATTTCCTTACCAAGACCTCTGCCAATCAGAAAGAGACAATTCATGTGACCCGTGGCTTGCTTTGTAACCCACAACATATTACTGGCCTTCTCCCTCCCTCTTTGCAGAACCATCTTTAATCAAAAACTCCTGTCTCATTAAGGGGGAAAAAAAAACATAGCATAATTCCTCAGTGGTATTTTTCTAAGTTGCACAGTCAAAATTTATCAATATTTAAAAAATTAACATAGCAATTAGTATTTCTATTTTTTAAAACAAATTTATTTTTTTATGAAAAGAAAATACTTCAGAAAAATACAAATTAAAACCAAGAGATATCATTTTATGTCTATCAGATTGGCAAAAGTTTAAAAAAATCCGACCACACCAAGTGTTGAGAGGATAGGGAACAACGAGAACTCTGGTCCCACGGTGGGGAAAAGTTAATTTGGTAACGCTACTGTGGAAAGCATTTGACCACATTTGGCAAAGTTTAAAATGTGCCTAATTCTAGGTGTATACCGTAGAGAAATATACACTGGAGACATATAAAAGAACATCCATTCACAATGTTATTGGTAATAGATTGAAAAGAATCTAAATGTTCACCAAAAGACTATGGATAAATAGATTGTGGCATATATATGCACGGAACACACAGGTCAAAGTGAATAAACTCAAGTTCCATAAATCAACAGAGATAAATCTACACAACACAGTGCTGAGAAAAACATAATGTTGAGCCTAAAAACCATGATGCAAAAGGATGTGATAGTGGGATACCATGTATATAAAGTTTAGAAACCTGCAAAATAATACTGTGTGATGTAGTCAGGTATATGAATATGTAGCAAAAATACAAAACAACCATGAGAATGTTACACACTAAATTGATGATAATGGTTTCCTTCAGGAACAGAAGGAAGGAGGCAGGAGGTGAGGGAAAGAACAGGACCTGGGAGGTTTACAGAGAGGCCTCGATGGGACCCTTAATGTTTGTTTTCTTTTAAACATTAACAAAAACAAATGCTGAAGCAAAGATGATATAAAAATGTTAGGGTTTGACAACGTTGGGTAGTGAATACATGGATGTCTGTGTAATTTTTGTGCTTGCTAATGTGTTCAAAATAATTCACACTTTCTCGATGATGATGTACTGAAATTGCATTAGATCATAACTAGAAGGTTTTAGTTACAGAAGTACTAGAGAAAGCTCATTATAATGCAATCTTACCTGCAAGCCAGTTCAACAATAACTTTATAACAATGCTCTCGGAGTTGATAGATTTCATTCCCTTTTTCAAATTTTGTGGATAATTCAATGACCTAGGGTTTTTTTTGTTGTTGTTGTTATTGTTATTCGTTTATTTGTTTTTCTCCCCACTGTCCTCCTTGTCTTGTTTATTATGATCCTAGCTGGGACCTGTCTTCCTGAGAGGTATGGCTAATTCAGAGCCCATTAAATGCATGACTCCAAACTGTGCCATTATATATTACCTCCATCTTCTCTCCATTGAACATCATCTGCTATTGTGTTTACTCCATTACCAAGCTTAATTAAGACCTTCCAGAGTTTCTCATAATCCTCTAAATTTGTTGGCAAATATGTACCATTTTTTTGCATTGCTTCTGAATTGTTAATAAATTTGTTTTTAAATTGTTTCTAGGTTTCTAAAAGTCAACTGAATGTTCAAACTGAATGTCATGCTCTTATTTTATATATTTGTCTATCTCAACTGGTTTTTGGAATTCTTCTGGGATCGGACCTTTTATCTGTTATTAAATTATACCTCAAATTACTTAATGGAACCTTTGTTCATATCCCTGTGGGACGATCACCAAAAAATGCAAACCACTGGCTTTTCCTCACCACAAATATTCAGTTAATCCTTCCAAGAAATTTCAGCATGTTAGAAAGACACAACTTAATTTATTTAAACTATACCAAATGAGCTGCTTGGGCAGTCATTGCTTTTTTGTGCTAAAGGAAAATTTACTTCACTTCTAATATGAGTTCCCAGGATCCCTTGCCTCACATTTTTAAAAACAGGTTAGCCATTAGCCAGCTGGCAGCTCTTTAAAGATATTCTCACAATTAATAGTAAACGATACAGCTCTATTAGTGGTTTGGTTTCATTCTGTAGTTTCTTCAGATTTTTAAAAATATTAGCCAGGGGAAACAATGCCATTTCATTCCCCTTGACTCCCATAGCTTTTGTTGGCAAACTCAAGGCAGCAGTCTCCACCACTGTGTAGAGAGAAGAAACTCGAGATCATGCTGCACTGTGTTTATGCTTCATCCTCTTTAACTGTTTGAGAGAATACTGATCTAATAGACTCATCTGATTTTACCACATGAGTGCTATCATAGAACTCCTGTTACTCTTTCAGATTGTGGGTAATGTTGCCGTCAAATCCCTTCTTATGCAGTCCCAGCTGATAAGTATCCACTGTGTTGTTTTTTCCTTCGTAGATACTGTTCTGACATGTGCGTCTACAGCAGCACTGCAGTGTCATTAGTCATTCATTCATCCAATCCACAGATGGCTGATGGCTATTAAATGTCTTTTACTTCTAGAACGTGGAGATGCTCTTTGTGGACAAGAGAACTATAACTGTCCCTACTTTTAGAGACACTAATGAGAGACAGGAAAAAACACACGGTTCATTACGGAGCCAAACAAACCCCAGTCACTGGTCTTTATTTTGGGCCATTATACCTAAGAATTGATCTAATTGACACAATAACCTCCAGGCAATTACTCCTCTTTTACTATGTTGGAACTTCCCATCCAAGATTAGACTTCTCTAAGGCAACAATAAAATTAAATCCTACCCACAGGCCCAGTAAGTAAAAGAAACTGGGATGTGGATAGCCACATCAACGAGGTGAGCAACATAGTGTCAATACATTTTGCTTCTTCCTTCTCATCCCTTTTTACGTGTATTTAGTGGACTTTGTAGCAGCCCCTTTCTGTGTCTTAGGCAAGCAGGTGCTTTTATTCGTTTAGCCTGATGTTGTGAAGGAAAATGGAAGGATATGAAAAAGTCTTCAAGTGCTTCCTCTTCACAGATAACAGATTCTAAAGTTGCATCCCTCACACCATCCTTTCTTCCGAGTTCAACTAGAGGAAAAGTGACAGAGGCACGAAGCTGCACAGTAACACACAAGAAAACCTTCATGTAGACAGGGGTGGATTTCTTTTTGGAAAAATGTGACTGACTACATGAAACTGAAGGCTTGGAGCTTGGAAGTCATAGTGATTCTTTTCTGGCTCTGAGACAATGAAATATAAGTGAAGGGACCTGAGTCAATGGTCAATATTCAATATCAACTCCCCAGTGGCAGCCTTGGAAGATGCTGATAAATAAATAATAGAAAGGAAACATGGAAGATGTCTGAAAGCTTGAGCTGATCTCCCACTTCTCAAATATCAAAGTCGGTGTAACTTCATCATTGATTGCTTAGTATGCTTAAAGGAACAGTTAAGTCAGAGTAAAGGTCATTAATGTCTTCCGATTCAATTTCTTCTTTCCCTTGCCATTGCCTCTCGTGATTTGTATCACTAAGTCAACAACATGAGTTGCCAGGTTTTGCTTTTTGCTCCTAGACACTCACAGATTCCCCATAAGCACCGGAGTGTTTTAATTATTCCTTTTGGTAAGATCACACAGTTCTTAATAATATGTTTCTTAATAAAATATTTAGGAAAAAAATGAACAGAAACTTTAAATCCCAGGCAAGTGGCTTTCGACATTAAAACAGGCCAATGAAGTCAGGTATAGTAAAGTTGGAAAGAAATTAAATTTAGACATACCAATAGGATTACTATCAAAATATTGGTTGGGGATAGATGCACTAATGATTACCATTTATTATATTCCTAATGTTTCCCTATATGTGACCCATATTGTCTTTAACTCTTATAACACCTGTGCTAGGCAGGGATTTTCTTCCTACTCTATATGGTAATTAGAAGAATCCTTCACATATTTGAAAGTCCAGTTTTGCATCTTCAGTCCCACGTTATTTTTCCTGCTTGTTCACAGGAGAATGGGATATATTATTAATAACTTTTCATGTAGTTATTTAAAATTTAAAGTATATATATAAAATGGATACTGCCCTTAAAATGCAACTGAGAGTCTGAATTGTACAGGGATTTATCATAGAACTAAGACATATTCTTACTTAAGTTTCAAAACACTTTAAATATATATACTTATAAATCTAAGAAACAATTGCCTCAGGCCATTTAAGAGAGGAAAACTATTTATTTATACTTTATAGATTAGACAAGGTAGACACTGTAAGAGTAAATAATATGCCGAAGGCAGCCCAGTCAGTGGCCACAAATAATACCTATTTCTTCTCACATCCAGTGGGCTCCTCCCTTGGGAAGTCACGATTGTATCTTAAATGCCACATTCCACTCAATGGTCCATTTTCCTGCTTGCTGCAGTAACTGCGGTTTCATACAGAGAGTACTAAAACTACCAGGTAACCCTTGAAAGACGTTCTAAGTCAAATCCTTCTATTCCTTCCTCAGAACCATATTATTTTACATCTTTCTGAACCAGTGCTGGAAAATTCCCCTATTAGTTGATCAAGAAGATGAGAATCACCTGGTTTATCATTAATTTTTGCTTCCTACACTAAGCCTGGTTTTATGATGCCAATTTCCGGCCAAGAAAAGGAAGAGTGTCAATTACCCCAAGTGTTATGTTGTGCACGTTTGTATTCAAAAGCTCCAGTTAAAATTTATCTTAATTGACTCTCTTTAGTCTATTTGCCTTCATTCCTTAACAAAACAAAAATGAGGGGAGGCATTTGGATTTAGTTTTCTCCCTAAATAAAGGTAACCAAATTATTACACCCCTACTTGAATTACTTTTAAACATTGAAATGCTTGGATGCATACTATTTATGCTATAATTCATCACAGAGCTAACATACACAATTTTACATGAAAGTGTATGTGTATAGACATACAATTTTAAATACACACAAACAATACACACTTTTGAAGAAAGATCAAGAGATTATAATGGAAGATATTAGGGTGGGGGCAAAAGGGAGTTCCAGAAGGAAAGATTCAGAATGGAGTTTTAGTCCCCTATGAAATAGCAGATCTTGAAGTTTCTGACACAAAACCAATGTCAAAAGGGCATTGGATAATCGACTATTGGAATTATCCTTATTGATAGTGTTATACAAGTTGTGTTGACCTCAGATGAAAATATGGGCCCCTCTTTACAAGTCCATATGTAGTTGTGTGTTATGGAGGCATTACACTGAAATTGTTCAATTCTTCCTGGCATTTTAATGCCCTCTTTTCTGAGCAGCCTTCCTGCCTTCAGGATAAAGCCCAAACCTTAGCATTGAGTAGGACTCCTGCCAGCTCTCACGCCCCTGCTAACTTTTAACCATAACATGTCTCTCCCACCTACTGAAATGAATCATTTTGGTCATATTTTTCAGTAACACTTTTATAATTGTGCTACAGGGTCAATAGGAACATAGGCCCAGGGCAATCAATATTCCTTGTTCAAACAATTGCCTTCTTTCTCCTCACTACATTCAGTCTGATGGTCTCAAGGCTGAGCTGATGGGAAAGAGAATTAGTGGCCTGTAAAGGGTCATTAAAGAAGCTGATGCAAAAATATTCAAGTTTAGATCTGTGAAAAATGACACGGGTATTTTGATGGGGATTGCACTGAATCTGTAAATCACTTTGGATAGTATAGATATTCTAACAATGTTGATTCTGCTACATGAGCATGATATGTTTTTCCATCTGTTTACATCATCTGCAATTTCCTTCTTCAGTGATTCATAGTTCTCTTTGCAGAGATCTTTCACCTCCTTGGTTCAATATATTACTAGGTATTTTATTTTCTTTGTAGCTTTGTGAAAGGTATTGAGTCTTTGATTTGAGTCTCAGTTTGTCTGTTGTTGGTGTATAGGAATGCTACTGATTTGTATAGTACATTGATTTGTACAGTGTACCTTGAAAAAATAATTCTACGCTTTGTTTGGAACAAAGAAAGAGCCCAAATAGCCAAAACAACCTTAAGAAAAAGGAACAAATCTGGAAGCATCACTTTACCAGACTTCAAGCTATACTACAAGGCTATAGTAACCAAAACATCATGGTACTAGCACAAAAATAGAGACATAGACCAATGGAACAGAAAGAACAGAGAACCCAGATACAAAATCATCCACATATCGCCATCTGATGTTTGACAAAGTAGACAGCAATATACACTGGGTAAAGAATCCCAATTCAATAAATGGTGCTGGGAAAATTGGATAGCCACATGTAGAAGACTGAAACAGGATTCATATCTCTCACCACTCACAAAAATTAATTCAAGACAGATAACAGACTTAAATCTAATACATGACACCATAAAAATTCTAGGAGAAAGTGTTGGAAAAATTCTTCTAGATACTGGCCTAGGCAAAGAATTTATGAAGAAGACCCCAAGGGTAATCAAAGCAACAACAAAAATAGATAAATAGGACTTGATTAAATTAAAAAGCTTCTGTACAGCCAAGGAAACAATCAGCAGAGCAAATACACAACCTACAGAATGGGAGAAAATATTTGCATCCTGTATATTCAATAAAGGGCTAATCTACAAGAAACTCAAGCAAATCAGCAAAAAAAAATCAAACCACCCCATTAAAAAGTGGGCAAAAGACATGAACAGAATCTATCTTTCAAAAGAAGACAGACTAATGGCCATAAACATATACAAAAATGCTTAACATCACTAATCATCAGAGAAATGCAAGTCAAAACCACAATGAGATATCACTTAACCCCAGTAAGAATGGCTTTTATCAAAAAGTCCCAAAACAATAGACACTGCTGTGGATGCAGAGAGAAAGGAACACTTACACACTGTTTGTGGGACTGCAAACTAGTATGACCTCTGTGGAAAGTAGTATGGAGATTCCTCAAAGAACTAAAAGTAGACCTACCGTTTGATCCAGCAATCCCACTACTGGGTATATGCCCAAAGGAAAAAAAAGACATTTTATAAAAAAAGGTACTCAAACCTGAATGTTTATTGCAGCAAAATTCACAACTGCAAAGATGTAGAATCAACCCAAGTGCCCACCGATTCATGAGTGGATTAATAAAATGTGGTATATGTATACCATGGAGTACTACTCAGCCATAAAAAATGAATTAATACCTTTTGCAACAGTCTGGATGGAACTAGAGACCATTCTCTTAAGTAAAGTATCACAAGAATGGAAAAGCAAACACCACTATTAAATTGAAACTAACCAATCAGCACACATGTACACAGATGGAAGTAAAACTCAATGGAAATCATTCAGGTGGCAGTGGGGTGGAGGGGATGGATGAAATCATACCTAATGGGTACAGTGTACACTATCTGGGTGATGGGCACACGTATAACTTTGACTCAAGCAGTACGAAAGCAATCCAAGTAACCAAAACATTTGTACCCCCATGATGTTCTGAAATGAAAAAAATATTGAAGTCTGTGACCCACCATTCCACACACAAGCCCCTAGCTAACTGCCAGTCCCCTTGAAGTTTTCTAGAATGTATATAACCTGCTATATCTCTTAAAGAGTTTACTCAAGGGGTCTCTTTTTCAATTACTATAATAAAAGTAACTATCCCATGTTTTAATGTTTTTTTAGCTTTAAAAGTACTTTCACAAATAACACCTTTTTGTGCCTCATTCGCATAACCATGGGAAATAAACATCATTTCCATTTTTATGGGTTAGACAATAAAAGCTCAGGGACATTTGTAAGGGAGCTAAGTTGTAACTTTAAATAGGAGTTGTGATGTCAAGCCCCATACTCTTTCCACAATATGATTCCGTGTATATTGTATGATCTGAAAGCTGATGGAAGTCCCCTCTAATTAAAACCTCTTTCCTAAGTTGGCCATGTGATGGCCGTTTCCATATGGTAATGGCTTTCCGGAGATGTGTGCACTTAAAACCAGACTAATAGACTATGTTATTGAGATGTGTAAGACATTGGATACCTGACATATCTATAAAGATAGTGCCTGCTAGTCATTACCACCTAGAGTCACCTAGCAGAGATCAAGTGTCTGTGGCAATGGGCAGCAGAATGTGGGTGTGTCAGGGACAAGTTAGGCTGGGAGTTGTCCTGGGCATGAGGTCGTCCGTGAGGAGGACATCAGAAAGAGAGGTCTAGACATCAGAGTTCAGTACAAAGATATCAGGGAGAGCTTGGACTCATCATGGGAGATAAGGAGAGAGGTTGGGAGTGTCTTATGGTCTGAAAACACTGATCACCTTTGGGCACTGTAAGCAATTTTATGTCTAAGTCTCTTTACACCAAACAAGCAGGACAGAATTTGCAAGAACAAAAGAAAAAATTAACAACATTCAGTTGTCTTTTGGATGAGTGTAATCCTGCTTTTCTTTGTTTATCTAGAGTATGCTAACTAGAAGTCCTACACTTTATCATCATGGTGCTCTCTTGGGGACAATGAGGTTGAAAACTATAGTTCAGTTGGGTAGACTGAGGTAGAGTAGCTCACATGACATGCCAAGCAACTTTATCATAGGTAGTCGATCCACTGACACAAGTATGTGGCGTGTCATGTTGGGTGCCCTAGCTTTAACTGTTATGCATATTTCCCCCTTAAACCATCAAAATAAATAAAAATGCTTTTGGTATGGCTTCGTCTTTATGATTTTCATGTTTCTCATTATGAAGTTTCTCTGTCTACCTTTTATTTTTTTTATGAAGAATATTTTTGATCTCCACCCAAGATACATATTCTTACACACAAATCACAGCTTCTGCTTATAGACTTCATTATTTCAGACCCCCCAAAAAGTTCAATGACCCATTGTTTATCAAGTGTCAATCTGAGTCACAATAGTTGATTGTCTTATTACCCAAATTAAATTTAATGGTTGTACTTTTTTTCCTGTCATTCTTTAAAACCAATGGTGGAAAACTGGAGAAAGAACTTGCTAAGGTCAAAGGCAATTTTCTACTGGTCTGAATGGCTATAAGACTAAACCTTTTCAACTGCCAAGGCCAACGGAAATCCTTAACTTTCAAAAGAGGGAGCTTGGCCAGAAGCTTCTCATAACTATTATCCCAACCACATGAAGACTGATGTGCTCATTCCGTCTCAGGAACTTATTGATAGTTACCACTCTCCATGAAAGTCTTTTTGCCTGACTGCCTAGGGTTTATATGTATCCCATGCCATATATAGATCTGTCATATTATAATTGGACAAGGGACTCAAAAAATTATTGTCGAATGGACAAATGAACAAGGGAGTGAAAGACACAGTTCTCAGTTCCTATGAAAGAAGCTGGTGCTATAAAGCCCAAATCTCAATTACAATGAACTTTCTATATTTTAAATGTACTAGACTTTTACTGTTGTAAATATTAGTTGAAAGTAAGTGAACTGAACCAGGATTGCAAAATATTTAGCAACAGGTTGCAATGAAGATTTGTGTGTGGTGTTAGCCCCAAGGCCTGGCTCCAGCTCCACCACTGTATGACCCTGGCCAGCTGACTTCACTTCCTCTTTCCCACAAGGGCAAAAATGAGACAACAGCATCTACCTCAGAGTAATGCTTTGAAGATCAAATGAAATGTTGTATGTAAAAGAGTTACTGTAGTCCTGGGCACAATTAATGTTAATTTCTTATACAAAAATATTTTTGTCATGGGATTTCTTTCAACAAGACCTGGCCTAAATTAATTTGCTTTTGTATGAAGCAATTCTATCTCCTTCATTTTAGCTTTAAGTACACAAGGGTAAGATTCTTCCTTTTGTAACTTGGAATGTCGTTCATTCATTCTATAGATATCTTAGCACTGTATGCTTGTAAGTAACTGCACTAGAGTTAATGGGGCAGTCAGGGGATGAAAGGGGGAGGAAGGAGGGCAGAAACGTTCTACAAAGCATCAGTCTACTTCCACAAGAACATTACACACATAGGCACTTGGGGATTCAAGTAATGTTACATAATTGGCAGACTGTAGATATAAATGAAAGACCATTACATAGTTTTTATACAAGGAATAAAAGGTAATAATTGTGGTGGAAGAAGTCAGGACCCCTGGATTGAAGGCAAGACAATGAGTACAGGGAGGAAATAGAAATGGTAAATATTTTAAGCCCTTGCATGAGAGTATTTGCTAATCAGTCATCCGGCCAGCATCCATCGCTGTTGGCTGTATTCACTGTGCGCCATCTTTAGGAGGGGCTGGCAGACCACCATCGTGATTGACCATAGGATCCGAGATCCTCTGTACTTTATTTTAAAGTACCTCGGGATATAGTGGGTTAAGAGTGTTAGTTAATGTTAACCTAAAACCCAGCAACTATCAGTTCACTTTTGTATCTAATTCTAATTTACAATCCAGAGGCTGTTACTTAACTGTTGATGTTCCAAATCAGGAATACACAGGCCCCAGACAGTTAAGTCTAAATGAGGTCTTCAAGGAGAATCTGATCCAGGGCGGCCCTTTGCGTGGAAATATTTCTCTTCAGTCAGCCCTGGGTCGTGTTAGGCAGCATCAGGGATGTCAGAAGTGAGTTTTCACTGGTGACATGAATGGTGTTCAAGTTAATGTGGCCTGGCTAGAAACACTGTAAAGGTGTCTCCACCTTTACATGAACAGAGTCTAAGAATCTGCAAACCCAGGCTCCTCATACCCTCCGAAGCACACATGTAGCCTAGAAGTCCCCTTCAGCCCTGTGTCCCACTGCCGACCAGGTGATTCTGGAGCTAATGCTCACTCCTGCTAATGTATTGCTGTATACGCCTCCAATACATTTCTCCAGCAAGGTCCTTGTTAGAGGACAAAGAGCTGGGACTTTGTCGAGCCTCATGAATGGGGTTGTGTGACTGCTTCTGTGCATGCTTGCTAATAAATGTTGTCGTGAGTGGCAAACTGTGAGGCTTGTTCTCACTGTAAATATACTAACTGCCAACAAGATTGGCAGGGAGGAGGTCCACAGAACTCACCTTTCTCTAACTATCAGTTAATTATTAATAGTGTCTATCAAGAAAAACCTAATGATCATGAATGGCCAAATTGGCTTAGGATATTCTTAACAGACTGGAAAGGACTGTCAAATATTTATTCAAATGGGTTACTGCAAATACAGAACTTTGGCTTCCCTTTAGATTACTGATTTCTTTTATGTGCTTGTCACTGGACAGGGTCTTAAGAGAAAATATAGATATGAAAAATAAAAATCTTGCCTTAAATAGGTGTATAAACTATTGTGTGTGTGTGTGTGTGTATGTAAATGTGTGTTTGTGTGTGAGTTCGTGTGTGTGTGGTGTGTGGTAGAGGGGTCCAGGAAGATAAGAGAAAAAAGAGAAGCGTGTGTCCAAACAATTACAACTGGCACACGCTTGCTATGGTAATAGAGTGGTGCACAGGATATGATATTAAAGTATGAGAGTTGGACTCCTAATACAATTTGGTGGCAGAGAATAGAGTGGGCAGGTGGAGGTTAGTTAGAGAAAGTAGTACCTGCTGTGCATTTTGAAGGACAAGTTGGAACTAGCTGAGAGAATGATAGGGAAGGAAAAGAATAATATATGCAAAGGCATAAATGTTAGAAAACCAAAGAAGAGCCTGAAGTACAATAAAACTGCATGATAATGCAATAGTTTGAATTCAGATATAAAGCAATTGGCTCACCTGGTCATTTCATTATCCTTGCACAATAGGTTTCTGCATTTTACATGATTGAACGTTCTAGATTCCACTTATAATGCTATGGCAGCATTTCCTTTTTTAGTTCATTGAAAGTGGTTGGACTATGAAGTATGTGGCTGTGAGTGATGGGGAGGTGACTGTAGATGGCTCTGAAGAGTTAGGTCATGGTACAATCATGAAAGGTCTTAGGTGTCACACGATAAAGCCTGGCTTTTACCCTGAAAGTAATGTTGAGTCAGAAGGACATTAAACAGAGAAATGGCATGAACAGATTTGTGCTCAGGATAATAATTGGCATCAGTATAAAGGATAGACTAAATGGGCTAGCACAGAGACATGGAAATGACATAAAAATGCCACTGGAGTTATAACAGACACAGGATGAAGATCTGCAAGTTTCAAGAGGCATTTGGAAGGATGAATTGACAGAACTTGGAGACTGAAGGCTATGGATGTGGTGGGAAAAGATAGCTGCCATCTTACTGTTTTGGATGACTTGGTGGAAGGTGGATTCATTCCCTACATTAGGTAATGGCCAGTTTGGGGGAATGGGAAGATAAAGGATTAAGTATTAGATATTAAGTATTACATGTGTTGTAAACTTGTAACAGACCCACATTTCCTTAATTATTTTTCTTTAGGTATTGCAATTGGGTTAGTTTAACATAATGAAAAACCATTAGATTTCAATATCTAATGGAACTGAGTTGGATTAGATTCATTTTTCATGAGTTGACTGGGAGATTTGGAAATGAAGCTGTCAGAGGCTTAGTTTGGGGTTATTTGTCACCAGCCCAAGCTAGAATTTTAATAAATGGGAAGAGGCAAAATTGATTTCATTAAGGAAAAGGAAATGAGAATGGAGACACCTGTTCTTGACAAAAAGACTGTTAATTCCTAGTTACTATCATGCATTTGTCAGTAGTAATGCTGAATGATGTTGGAGATGGGACACAATGGCTCCCCAAATGAGTTTTAGTAGCAAAAAGGGAGTTAGTTTTCTTTTTTTCAGGAACTTCAGTGATACATTGATTTAATCATTCTGTAAATTATTCATATATCTGTCCCTCCATCCATCCATCTATCCCTCCATTAAATAAATATCTATTTAACACCTGGTAAGTGCCATGCACATTGAAAGAGCTGGAAGAGTTTGGACAAATTTTAAAAGGGCAAAATCAAATCATGGTCAGAACACTCAAAGAATGTTTTGGTACTTCAGACCTCCACTGGAGATAAATATTGAACCCAGCAGAGAAGATAGGAATGATTAAAGTGGATTAACACCTATTTGTGTTTGGATTAGTTTTGACTATGGTCAAGTTTTTTTTTTTTCAAGCTTTACTTATGTTCAGATAGTTTCCTTATAAACCATGAAATTTTTTCTTTCTTACTGTTTCATGAGATTCAAATTCCTTCTCATAAGAATGGGAAAAGAGCATGTCAAAAGAAAAAGAATAACTGTTACTACTCTAAAACTACTAGGAACTCTTACATTGAAGAAAATCAAGACACGTACTAGCAAGGATATGAGAGTAAAACAAGGGCTACATTTTACAAATTAGTGTGCAAAAGCCTGAAAGCCTCTAAATATTTCTGCTCTCAGAAAACATTTTATCCTCAATTTACTTCTCCCCATTTACTTCTCCCATGTGATTGCTATCTGGGTCCTACTGGAGAGAGAAAAATTCTTTCAAATGTTGTTTCTGCGAAGCATCTTTATTGTCTTCAGTTTTAAAATTCAGAGTCACAAAGAGAAACAAGGTCCATTAACAATGGATGTCACTAAAGATTATAGGACTAATTTAGCATTAAGAGGGTTTTTATCCAGTGTGTTTCTCTTGGCACAATTTCACATATGTGATCCAGTACATAAGTATAGAAACCAAAGAACAATTTGTGTCCTTTTTCAAGTTGTAGGAAAATTTAGATTGGCAAAACTAAGATAAGACCGGTGATTTCTTTTTTTCCTCCAAACATCAGATCAGTTATTCTTAATGCGCGAACTGCAGTAAATGAGTGGTGTCCTTTGGGTACTAAGTAACTAATATTTCAGTTCTACCCCTGTGCCTTTATTTCTTTTCTCAAGTATAACAAATATATCAGAAGACCTGGGTTTAAGTCAGAAGCCCTGCCACTCATTAGCAGTTTAATCTTGGGCAAGTTACCTAATCATAGTAATCTTTACTGAGTCCTTACTGTATGGATCTATAGACTGTAAGTATCGTTTTTCGTGATATCACAAATTATCTTAGTGCATACTATCTTTTTAGTTGTAGTCTCTTATTTAACTCCCCCCAAAATGCTATGAGGTAAGTATGTTAATTATCCTCAACTGAGGCCCAGAGAAGTTAACTTACCAAGGTCAAAGAGGTCAAGCCCGGGACTTAAGTTTACAAGAATTAAAAGACAATATTACATAAAAGAGATCATTGTTGTTAAGTTATTATTATTGTTTTCTCAGACTTCCAAGTCAAAAGCCAGAAGAATGCTTTTATTTCAAATCATTCCTTTTATCACCCAAATCCAATCTCCATCACATTCTACTGACTCTCTCTTCTCAAGATCGTTAGGATTTATTCATTCTTTTCCATTTTTGTTTCTCCAGTTGTATTAGAGAGCATGCCCAATGCTTTTTATAATTCTGATAACTGTAATTGTTTTTCTTGCTTTAGCCTTTCCTCGCCGTGATCTAGCATTGTCACATTTTCTGATTAATATGCACAAAATGCCATATTCCTACTGCCATGGGTCATTCTTCATTGCTTATTGGATAAAGACATCCCAATATCTTCACCCTGGTATTTGAGACTCTAGGTTTCTTGGTCCTATTCTACCCATTCAAACTTATTTCCCAGTAGAAACTGATGGAATTTGGGGAAGGGGGGCATTTTCTTATCTATTGAATGTTTGTTACATGCTAGGCACTGCTGATATTTGGTGGAAAAAACAGGCTTAGGCACAGAACAGATCTTATGAAGGGACACAGACATCAAATAAATAAATGCATACTCAATAAATTACAAGGAAGAGGTGGGGTGAGGGTGAAAACTAACCTAGTACAGAGGTTCAGAGAAGGTTCCCTGAAGCAAAATAAGCCCATTCACCTTACATCCCCACTGTCAGGAATTTGGATCATTCTCCTCCATCCCTTAAAAAATTCCCTATTCTTCTCCATGCAAATCCAATTATTTTATTAGTGTTTTTCTTTTTGAGAACACAGCTTAAGTCCTATTTAAGATATTAGGGTTTGCCTAACTTCTTTAGCCTCCAAAAATGTGGTATGTTTTTTGTTGTTGTTGTTATTGTTATTCGTTTGTTTTCTTTAATCTTGGTACATTTGTGGTTCCTGCTACCAAAGTGGATTATGTTAATAGATCATAGATTTTAGAGTTACCACGTTGATTATCAATGTTTTTACCTAAGAAACTCATGCTCTTCTCCTTTAGATTCCACATGATACTGTAATAAATAAACATTTGCCTAATGAGTAGCTGAATGTTATTATTTAGGGGTATTCACATGTAGGTGCTAGAAATCTATGTAACAAAAGCAGGATTAGAACCATAGTTCTAATACCTTCAACACCTTCCTGAAGTTTGAGATTAACTTAATCCCACTCTTGTTCATTTGTTTTAGGATTTATTTGAGCTAAAATATCATACTCTTTGCATTAACATTGCAGAAAAACCGATTGCTTATTGTTCTGGAAGTTTGGCTATATTTATATTACCTATTGTTAATGCAAATTTCATAATAACCCCAAATTAAACCTGCCTATGAAATTCCCTGGTCCCTGTTATTTACCTTCTGGATTATATATTTCATGTCAAATAGCCACATAAAACTAAAGATAAATCAACAAAATAAAGACCTTAAATTTCAGCTCTTAGTATGCTTCTGAAAGGAATGTCATCTGTGTAACGAAGCTCTATAATTATTTTCTCTGGTTTTCAGAGATCTGCTTATTATACAACCTAAAAACAGCTAATTAAAGCTAACAAGATTCAGTGGAGGTGAGTGAAGTTTTGACAGTAGTTAGCTTCAATTTTGGTCCAAAATATTTCCAGAATAAATCATGTGAGAGTTGTGTAGTGAGGTGCATGAGAGTTTAGGTATGGTATGTGGTATCCTCATTTGTTTGTTCCTCTTTGTGGGTTGCATGTCAAAGACTGATACTACTCAAATGGGAGAAATTCCGGCTGATGCACACTGCCCCTCCACTGTATCCCCACTCTTGAAAAGACTATGTTCCAAAAAATGGTGCAATGATATAAAGTTCATTAGCCACAGAATCCTTGTGTGTGGCCATCATAAAGCTTCCCGAACCACAGGAGTTTCATATCTTCCATATTCTTAGTGTAACATCTGCACTTTAAACACAGCACCGTTTCAGTAAATATGACAATACAATAAACTGCATAAGAGGCGAGCACTCTGGGCTATATTCCTCAGTTTTCCACTGATTTATGAGTAAATTTGAACAGACTTCTTTATACCTCTAGCTTTGAATTATTGTAGTGCCAAATTCATTCATTTGTTCAATAAATATTTGTCAGTGACTGCTAAGTACCAGGCAATATTCCGGAGAGTTGCTTCTGTTAGCTGTGCCAACAGCAAGGTGAGCATCTCTAACAGCCAGGAGTGATTGTGTTTGACAGGTAGCATAGTGAGTAGAAAGAGGATGTGGGGAGTAAGACCCGGTTAAATCTTGCTTCAACACTTAGTGAGGCCCATCACTAGAATCTCTGAAAGTAAATACCTTCATCTATAAAATAGTAATAGTTCAAAAATATTTAACAAGTGCCTCAACATGTAGGCACCGTGCTAGGTACCAGGAATGCAGTGTGGCAGAAAGCAGATAAAGACTCTGCCTTGACGCAGCTAAATATGTCAAGCATATTTATGTTGCTATTATTGCACCATCGAATCTTGTTAGTCTGTGTGGTGGCTTTAAAATGTGCCCACAGAATCTTTGGCACTTTTCCTTCAAAAGGTGGAGCCTAATTCTCTTGGATATAGGTCAGGCTGAGAGGCTTGTTTCTCACGAAGAGAATGGGGCAGAGTGATTCTTCAAGGCTTCCAAGGTGAGGTCAGAAAAAGGACAGCTTCTTCCCGACTGTCTCTTGAATTGCTTGCTCTGGGGAAAGCCCGCTGCCATGTCATGAGGACACACAAGCAGCCTCGAGGCCCTTGGGGGGAGAAGCCGTGGCCTCCCACCAATAATCAGTACCAAGTCGCCAGCCCTGTGAGCGATCCACCTTGGAGACCGATCTTCCAGCCGGAGTCAAGCTGTCAGATGGCCATAGTCCCAGCTGAGATTCTGACTGCAAACTCATGAGAGACTCTAAGATAAAACCGCACAGCTAAGCCACTCCCTAATTTCTGACCCCTAGGATCTAGAGATTAATTAATGTTTATTATTGTTGCCACCAAGTTTTTGGGGGCAATTTGTTATAAAGCTATAGATAAGTAATACAGCCTGTGATGGACACATCTGGATGAATATAAACAATTTTGATGGATGAATATAAACAATTTTTACCTCCCATGTTGGAAAACGCACAGTTAAATAATTCCCCATAGATGTTCAGTGTTTCTTTTACTACAGGCTAAAAATCCACACTCCTAGATCTAGTATTCAAAACCCTACATGCCCAAACCCCACTCAAATTGATCTCCTCTGCTCTCAAGGAAAACACTCCTCTTCGATCACACTAGTCTGCCTGTCTGCCAGTTATCCCTGCGAAGTCCTGTCTCCAAGATTTGATCATGCCCTTTCCTCCTCTTGAAAGCCATTTCCTATTCCTGTTATACATTCATTTGCTTCCTCCCAAGCTTAATTTAATCCTTCAGTAATTCTTGATTACCCTAATTCATAGCAATCTTTTCATTTTTTAAACCTCAGGTAGTTTTCATTGCCAATGCTGCTTATTTAATATTTATTTTTCTAAGTACTTGAACTGTTGTTACATGTCACTATTAATTCATCAAAAAATATTTGAGTTCCCATTATATGCAAAATACTGGACCAAAACATATATTTTACACTTTGGTTTTCATTATATTTAATTTTTTATTTTTCAAAATCTGTTATGGCATACAACCTTTTGTGTGTGTTTCTTCATTCCCCAATTAGATCACAAACAACTTGAAGACAGAAACAGTCCTACTCTTTGCAGCCTTTGGCACATCCTTGTAGAATATAAATCTCCAGAAGCATCTCTTCACCATCTCCATATAGGGTAGCAATGTCAAAATGATGAAAAGATATTGACATTTCTCATTCTCCTGATATTTATGAAACCAGAAGCTGCGTGTTAAAATGCTAGAGTATGAAGCACTTGTTTGCATGGAACTGGGTTTCCCTGGGCATGTAACTTCAACATGAAACCATCTTGGAGGAACACCTGTTCAGGAAATTGTGAACACTTCCCTCCGTAATCATCATCTGACAGTACTCTCTGAGAGGAGGCGTTTTCCTCTTCCCAACTGTTGTCTTCAATATAAAATGTGAAAAGTAGTGAGCGACTTTTGGTATCCTGAGGACTACAGTGAAAGATTAGTGATGAAATGAAGCAGAGATTGCTGGCCTTCACTGAAATCCTGCAAGGTCACTCAGGTGAAGGCAGATTCTTTCCTGAAATTATTTAAAGAATTAAATCCATTCTCTGGTTTCCTTTCATAGTGGTGAGCTAGGGAAAAATGCAAACCAATCTAAACTTAAAAAAAAAATAGTTGGAAAAAAAGGAAAAAGTAACTCACAAATTTTAAGTAGCATCATAATCACCTGGGGAGTTCTTCAAAATTCAAGCTGTCTGGCCATTAACATCACCCCATTCACCACCACCATCAGATGCCAACACAGAAAGTCTAGGGTAATGCTCTGGAATCTATATATTTCAGCAGACACACTTAGATCATTTTGATTAAGATAGAGTGTCTGAGTACATCTGTTTATAACTCACAAAGATAGAGAAAAGACAAAGAGGGAAAATACTGATAATAGCATGTAATTCCTGTATTATTTTCTCTTTAATTTGCTGCATTTTCACTCCCCAAATTTCTCCTGAATTTTGTCAATCTCATTTGGACAGTATAAAATCAGAGGGTCATGGCTAACCTTGCATTGAAAATCTCCATATTATAAAAAGTAATTCTCTATTTTTAAGAGAAATCTGGATTTTAAAAAAATCTGGAAAGAAGGTGAGGGATCAAAGGAGGGGGTGTTAAAAATGTGAGGAAATAGCTAGCTAAGATAGAGAAGTGTACAGACTTTTAGCTCCGTAGCATTTCCAAGGCAATCAAGAGATCATGAAAAGGAAACTTGAAATAGGAATCTTAAAACCAGAACTCCATGCCCAGCCCAGTCACCAGCTCCTGCTGCTCTGAGCCATCTTCTCCTCTGTTGCAGGGACTGTTTCTGAAACATCATCGGGTCCCCATGGTCCTATTCTGGTTGTGCGTACACATGTATGTGAGTGTGTGCATATGTGTGTGTTTTGTATATGCACATAAAAAAGTCTCAGAAAATGTACATCGAAATGTTAACAAGGGTTCTCCTAGAGGTCAAGATCACATAGGACTTCCACTTTTTACAATATGCAACCTTGTAGTGTATTATTTAATTTTTAATAATAAGCATTCATTTCTATGGTCAGAAAAAGTTATAAACATTTTAAAATAAAATTAATTTAGTTAAAAATTCCAATGGCTTGTCATTGCCTTCAAAATAAAGTTGAATATTTTTGGTATTGACCAAACAGACTTATCTCCCACCATTTAACAAGCATCCTCCTCTTTTTTATTTTTTTTTATTTCAGCATATTATGGGGGTACAGATGTTTAGGTTACGTATGTTGCCCTTGCCCCTCCTCCCCCCACAAATCCGAGCTTCAAGCATGTCCATCCCCTGGATGGTGTGCATCGCACTCTTTGTGTATGCATATACCCGTCTCCTCCTCCCACCCATCCCCTCCTCCCCGCCCAACATCCAATAAATGTTATTCTTATATGTGCACTTATGTGTCAATCAGTTAATACCAATTTGATGGTGAGTACATGTGGTGCAAATTCCTGGCACATCTAACCCTTCCACGTTCAGTGTCCTCACTCATGTTGTCTATAAGGAATGCAAAGACACTAGTTGTCTACCTGACAAATTTCTGCTCCCTCTTCAAGACTCATGCCAAGACATGATTTGTAGCATGGAGCTCCACATTGGAGCCTGAGACAAAAGAAAAATCTCGACGCTGATTTTACTTTAAATTTTCATATTTTGTTCATCATGGAATTTTTGTACTAATTTTGATTTTTAAAAGTATTTTATTGAAATACAAGTGATCTTGATTATTGAGTTTTTTGTTAACCCCTCGAATATTGCACTGTGCTTGCCTCACCATAGCCCCAGCCCTGGTCCCAGGCAAAGTTGCTGAATCCATCTTCTTTGTTGCTTCTGCTCTTGGACCTACCTCCACTGTGGGATTTTTCACATTGCATTACAGTTTCTGATATACTTATTACTCTCCTATACACTTGATCATTTTGAGGGCTCAAAGCTTTCTTAATCTGCGCTTAAGAGACATGGCAGGTGCCCTTTAAATATGTGATGATAGCAAGAATAAATGCTATGAAACTTTAGTTGAGTCTTTTAAGAGCCTCAGTTTCCTCTTGTGAACCTCAGTTTCCTCGTCTGTCAAATAGTAACACGATAGTAGATATTCAGTGATTGATGCTATACTCTATACATACATATTATAAATAATATATTATAAATATATAATATATTATATTTATACTATATATAATTATATTATATGTATTTATATATATAATAATATATTATAAATAATATAATATAGAAAAAATATCCAATACTAATGTAGTTCTTACTATGTACCAAGAACTTTTCTAAGTGTTTAACAATACTAACTTATTTAATTCTCACAACAATTCTATGAGGTAGGTGCTATTATTGGCTCCAACATACAGGTGTGGAAACTAGCTCAGAGCATCCAGTGATTTGTCCAAAGCTTATGTTTTAACCCATGCAGTCCGGATCTGGAGTCTGTGCTCTCTACCCCTATATTGCCTCTCACAATAATAATAATTTTTACATAAATAAACATAAATATTTAAATACATAACCAACACAAAGATTTTATGTTTGAAAATGTGAGAATATTATTGGTCATTCTAATTCTAATCCACATGAAATGCTAACTGATCAGAGAGCCAGAGAAAATTGAATGCTATAGCATTTCTTCCATGAGGTCTACTTCACTCTAAAAATGCACTGGTTCATTTATCAAAGACAAAGGACACAACATAATCTAATCAAAGAGAATGAGAAAATGTGACTAGTGAGAGTGGCATTAAGTGACTAAGGTTTTATAGGCCAGGTATCCTGGACAATGCTTAGAAGAAAGTTTAAAAAAACAGTCATTTGGGAAAACATGGCCAGCCACTTGCCTTCACCTGTGAGCCTGTGTCTGAAATCTATTTCCTGGTAAGTGAAGGGGAATCAGCTGAAATTATTTTCTTAGCTTCAAAGGGATATCGGCGACATCAACTGACATTGGCAACCTCAGCAAGGGATGTGACTATATTTATAAGAATGCTATAAATAATCCGTTATTCATCTTGACTTATCAGATGGACTTAGATGTCAGTGCTCCCTATCTGAGAGTAACAGAAGGCCCTCTGCTTTTTATGAAGGGAAGAAAAGAGAAAAGGAGTTAAGAAAGAGAAGACATGTGGCTCCCCCCATGGCCAACTTCAGTGAGGCAGTCACCTCTGGGAAGCTCGAAAGGTAGATCAGCCAAAGTGGGGATGATACAGAATGGATAGAAAATAAAAGAAAATAAACCCATCATTGTGCAATCAACAGCTGTTCTATACTCTTTATTTTCCTACTTGTTAAATTAAGTTGTATTGTATTTCAGAGGTATTTCTGGTTCTCTGATGCAACTCTGTGTGTACTGAGCCTAAGAGGGCATTAGTTGAGAAATCCTTGCATCATGTTACCTGGCATTAGGGTGTGCCCATCTGCACTGCCTGAGAGTCAAGTCAGGAGCTGGAGGAGATGGGCAACTTCCAGCAGGAGCTGCAGCCACCCCCATGTATGAGCGTGACAAAGCCATGTTCACATTTCCCTCCCTTCTGCTTATTTCAGACAGTTCTGTGCAGGACACCTGAGGAAACAGAATCCCAATCTACTCCCAATCTCAGTTTCTATGAATTCCACAGACTTTGTTTCCATGCTGCCATCTAAAGGGTCAGTAATGTTTCCCGAAAAGTCATTGACTATGGTTTACTGTTGGAAGAAGTAAAGGATGGGGCTTTGGCCGTGAAATTCAAAAGCTGTTTCAACATTTCCTGAAACTTCTTAAGCAGGAAGCAGACTGTAAACTCTCCTACACAAAAATCTCTCCTACACATTCAGAACTCTTAAGTATTTATGGTGGAAATTCCCAGGTGGATCTAGCTGGAGAGGAATGATGGGGCTTTCTATTCATTTTCTTTTCCCAATATGACCATTATAGACATTTCTGAGAGTATAGTCAGATTTACCTGGATATGAAAAGTAAATATCAAACCAAAACAAGCTAACTCCTTGCCCTTTACCCATCTCAGATTCATATATCAATCTTCTAAAGCATACCAGATTCTGACCTATTGCACCCCTACTTTGTCCACTGTTAGGAACCATGGTGTATCTGAGTATGAAGCTATGACGTGATTTCTGCTGTTACTGTACTATCCATCCAACAAGTGAGTCAAGATTGAAGTATCACATACTCAAAGACCACTATAAGCCAATACTGAGCAAGAGAGATACAAAGGAGAACTGATTGGAGTTTGAGTGATTGGGGAGGCTAAGGTGGGAGGAAGCTTTAGATGTGAGCTTGTCTTTTAACAGGCATTCAGGATGAGACGTGAGCACATGCATCAAAGTGGGAGTGAGCATGGGATGTGTGGAGCACATTCAGACACCTCCTCCTTAGGAGGCACAGGCATCCTACCACAGAACAGAATGGACATGAAGTTATGAAGGTCCTGAAAGTCAGGCAAAGAGGAATTGAAACTTGATGGGCCCAAAGAGTATTTCAGGGTATTTATCTGATGATGAAACATGGGAGGAGTTGGAGGTAGAGCTTCCAGACACACACACACAAACACACACACACACACTGTCACATGAACAAAGCTACTAAATCAGTCCAGGCATGTAACAATGGGACCAAGGGATGGCAGGAGGGACTGAAAGGCAAGAGTAACTCCAGGACACATTTCACAAGACAGATTCTAGCTTGAAAGTCAGTGGTTACGGGAGGAAAAGAAAAGGGAGCAGTCAGAGGTGATTCATATATTTCTAACCTGCAAGGCTGACTAGTATTGCTGGCACTCATCAGAATGGAGAAACCGTATTGGGCAATCCCCAGCAAAAGATGAATGCCAATGAGTTCTAAGTTTCCCAGAACAAAAAACTACATACATTTTGAGCCAAGATAGTAAGCAAAATTATTTACGAGTGCCTCAATTTTTACCATTAAATCACAGGTGTTTTGGAGAGCATGGTACTCCCTGGAATCCTGAACTCATGCACTTGCATTCACTTCTGTGAAAACAAACCTCAGGAAAAGTCAGCAGCAAGAGCAAGGCCAGACAAAACCTCACTCCTCTGACTTTCACAGCCCTCACCGGTAAGATGCCTCATTGGCTCTGTCAACATAGACTACACAATAGTTCCTCTTAACAATTTGGCACTGTACGTCTAACAACAGGCATAGATCCCACAAACCAGCAAGTGATCAACAATTTTAATCATTCTTCTCACATTTTTTTCCTAGAGCTGCTGACAAGCACAAAAACCAGTTGAATTCACTTTTACAGCCATGTTTCATCTATCATAGTGCCAATAGGTGATAGGAAGAAGAAAAAGGAGACACTGTAAACTCAAAAGAACCAGACCTCAGGATTGCCATTGTTGGAACCTATGACCTGGATAAAACCACCCATCTACAGGTGTCTGGTTAAAATCCAGGCTCCAGCACATAGTAACCATGTGAACACTGGTAAATTCTTTAACCTTTCTGTGCTTCAGTTTTCTCATCTTTAAAATAGGGATGATCATACTACATAGTTCAAAATGATGATGTAAGTATTAACTAAGGCAATATATGCAAAATGCTTAGCAAAGTGTCTGATATTTAGTTAAGTGTTCAATAAATGTTCATCCTTATTATTAATTTTTATTTAATTTTTTATTTATGGTTCCCTGAAGACAAAAGGTATGCTTTGGAAGTCAAAAGTCATGCTAGGAATGTTGGATGATCTTGCGTTTACCAAAGCTATGGAGTCACACTGGATGGGGGGTATTCAGTATAGCCCTGTAATAACAAATTTGGATATAATTCTATAGCCAACTAACTTCTCCTATTTTCGAATGTGGGATGAGCTGAAACTCTTATCCTTAGAGGGGGCAGGGATGTTAGAAAATGACTGCCTTGAGATAATTGGAGCTTAATTCAGTGCATGATCCTATTAGCACAGTATGATTTCCTTTGTGCTTGTAGTGATATTTTTGACCACTTGGAAAACATTGCTTCTCATTAACTTCACAAAAGAGTGATTCCTTGTTTGACATGACTGCATTTTTTGGAGTCTACTTATCTCATTCTGGCAGGGTTTTACTGTACTTGAAGAATCGTTCCGCCGTAATCAGGAGCTTCTTGCCCGGACTTTCATGGGTATGTGTGTATTATAAGGAGACAAAATAAACTTGCTGCGCATTCCAGCTGGGCTTAGTCTAAATCGTTTGGGGAGGTTTGTGTTGTTTTGTTTGCCTTTGCTCCTAAGCATGGTGTTTCGGCTTTAAAGTTTGCCTCTTGACAAGCCTCTGCATGTAGAGATTATACAAAGCTGAAACTACTTCTAACTTGGCACCTCAGCTCATGTCTTCCCTGTGTGAAAAATAAAAGCAGCATCAGGGCCTGCCAGCCAGGGTTAAAGCGCTTCAGTACCTGGAATTTATTATTTGCAGAGGCTAGTTACCTCATCTGTTTGTCACAACACAAAAGGGAGTGAGTGAAGGCAGATGATGTCAAAAATACATATGTTACCCTGGACCAGCACCCACGGTGGCAGGGACTGCAGCTGGTTCCTTACCAAAAACCCTGACTTCTCCAGACACCCATCAGTCAGAAAGACCGTGGAGGGAGTCCTTTGAGTCGCTAAATATATTCGTTCTAAATGATTTATCGAGTCCTGCAGATCTGCCTGGATATTCTGGGAGCAGAATGTGCCCATGGGATTTCAACTCCCATTCTTATCATAGCCAAGTTTCATCTAGGGATGTATTCTAGAGTTTCATCTTCATTTCTCTATTGTCCAACTAGCACTGTAGCCCAGAAAGGATTTTAACTCTATTAAACAGAACCTGATTTCTGTGGTACTACAACTGCAATGATCCATGAAGAATTAGTCGGACAGAGGTAGCATTGAATACTAACATTTAGGATAACTCCGATATATATATTTGAATGCACCTGTTCATCATATTTCTTGATTTCATCATAGAGACAAAGAAGAGGTGTTTATATTGCCAGTTGCTAATATTTAGTCTACTTTTTACAAAATCTAAATGATGCAACATGAAAAATCAGTACTAACTATTCGATGTAAGGAATGTGAGTTCATGAGCTTAAAACCAGATTCTGGAGCCAGACTGCCTGGGTTCAAATCCTGACACCACCACTTATTAACTGTGCAATCTTGATCAAGTTACTTAAATTCCCCATGCAATAGTGTTCTCAACTATGACACGAAAAATAGAGTCACTACCTCAGTTAAGTGCCAGGCACATGGTATGAGATCAAGAAATATTTTTAGTATTATTATTTAGTATTGGCCAATTCTAATCTTTCAGTATAATAGATAAATATCACAAGCAAAAACAACAATAAAAAAGAATAAAAATACCTAAATCCAAACTGTCATCTCAAAGTTATTTCCTCTCTACCACAGAGAGAGAAAAAGTAACTGTTTCTATACCGGTCTTAGATTCTCCAAATTACTCCGCAGCTCCTCTGATTATAAAATTATATTTTCTATTGTATTGATTATAGAATGAATTGAAACCTTGGGTATAATTTTTATTTGGCTCTTATTTATCCAAATAGGATTTTCTAGACCTAGGAAGCATTTGTGCGTAGGAGGGTAAGTTACTATACAAATCTCAAGGACAAAGAATAAGGAAAGGTGATTTCCAATACCTTTCTCTCCTTTCCTACATGATGGAATTTTGGCAAACTATTAATACAATCTTCTGGGTTACAAGTTTTCATCTGTTAAGTGAGAAGGTTGCATCCAGCTCTCATAACAAACCAAAAAACTGTATTTTAGACTGACTCTTACAAGGTCTAAGAGAGTAGTAAACATACTTTCAGTGTTTGAACTATCCTATAATTCTGTTCTCTCCTATCCACAAACGTAAAGATAACCACTCCATAGCTAATTATTATTAGAGTATGACAATAGGTCCAAAGTAAAAATGAGTATTCATCTCCTTTCATATATTTTGTCTGTTCAGAGCCCTTAGATTAGGTCTAGAAAGCACGTGTCACATTGTTTCTCTAGTTTTTTCTTCCTGATTTAGCAGAATTATAAGAGCTCTCTAGGATTGTCTCCATGAACCTCCAAAAGCCATCAGGTAGCACCAATTAGTGAAAGACTGCTTATTCACAGACCTTATATTTCTCTCTTGAAAGTTTTATAAGAGGAACTTTATGTAACTGAAAAATCCTTAAAAACAAGAAATTGGTGAAAATAAGTGTTGAAAGGAGCTATTAAAGCCCTTCTATTACTATCGTTAGCAAATTGATGATTAGCATATTAAACCAGAATATTTCAAAGAGTATTTGTCCTACTTATGTGCTGAATGCATTATTTCTGAAGCCCACGCTACTTAAGATGTGCAAGAACACATAAATTCCAACTGTATACAGTGGAGTGAATCTGTTATAAGGAACTAATATACACACAATACGAAAAGAAGAAAATTATGCTGTTTTTATAAACAACTTAATAAAATCTCATCAACAACTCTATGTAATGACTTGTGCAAAAGTCCTTCAGAAATAAGGTGCCATTCAAATATAAGGAATTATTTATTCTAGCACCAAGAGTTTAAATGCTTTATACTAATTGAGTTGACATTTTCTTTTGAATTATCCTATTATGCCTGATTCAGGTAGATTCTGCAGGGCTCTCATCTTATTTCTTAGGACTGGGTGATTGAAAAACATTGTTCTTATTTTAAAAAGTCACTAGCTTGTTCTTTTTACAGAATAATTCAACATTGTATTCTTTTATATAGAAAATTACCATAATTTATCTGAAATACAATCAGATTTATAGAAATTTGATTTATAAGAAGCTTTTTAGGAGATGGCTATTTGGTTAAACATGAAACATTTGATTGACTTTTACTCCTCTTCTAAGGAAAGTGGGTCCACGAGGAAAAAAACAAAAGCAAAACAGTGTTGGTCAAATTGCTGAGGTTAAAAAGCTCATCCCCTCAGTTCTGAGGACTTCTCTAAGTTTTTTCTGTGTTTCCATTCTGGATCCAAAAGAAAATAATGAAGCAGGGTGGGCATTCTGCCCATTCTGTAACTTGGCAATGACTAAATGTAACTGAAACAGCACTAATTAGAAAACAATCTTCTTTTAAACTAATCGTGTTGACACATTTACATCACTCAAATATCAGCACTAAAGAGAGAAATTTTTATAGCACTCCAGATTTCATTTGGTCTGTTGATCAAATACAAGTCTAGGTTTTCTACAATAAAAATAAAGAATGATCAAATATGAGATTACACTTGTTTATGTTGTGCATACCCCAGTGAGATTTATGATGTGAATAATGAATGAATCAAAATTTTATAAAGATTAAAATATATTCTGGCTCCTACAAGCTTCATATTCTTTTAGACAAATATTACAAACTTCACTTTCTGACTAATTTGAAAATCTTGAGTAAAAAACACATAAACGGTTTATGCGAATACTTCCAGGTGAAAAAAAGTTTTTAGAATGAAACACTAAAGCAGTACCAAAATAAATATTAACTAGAATCCAAAAGTTAGGGAAACAAACAAATATCATTTACTTACAAGTTGGTTTCGCTGTTGGAGGAAACTTGGTCCGAGTAATAGCCAAAATTATGAAAATAATGACTGGCCATAAAATCAAGACAAGTGTCCAAAGCTGTGAAATAACAATAGAAAAAATTGTTAATTATATTGTTGAACCAAAAATTTAAAAACGTGGCTACAAAAGGTGTGTCATACCATAATATTTCAACACGAGCTAGATATTTGACTACCTATAAATATTATTAATAAAAAAAGAATGAGAAAGTTTTTTAAATGCAAAAGACCTCTAAGTGGACAGAAGAATGATTTTTCCAGGCTGAAAACTTTGAAATGATCTTCCAAAACCTCCTTTCTGGTCACCTCTCATGACTGCCCCAAGAGTGATTATATTAAAATTCAAATTGGATCAGTTATTTCCTTCCTTAAAAATCTTTTAGGGCTTCCTGGTTGCTCTAGGATAAGACACAACATTCTACACAGGGCACACAAAACCTACCATAATGTCAACCTAGACCTGTCTTACCACTTCCAATGTCGGCAGTCTACGCTCAGCCATGAAGACTGGTGTGTGACATGGTTCATAAATATTAAACAAATAAACAAATGAATAGACCAACAAAGGAATAATTGAGTCAATGAGTGAAGGAGAAAACAGGAATTTAAAGTTCTACACAACCCCTCCTATCCCACTACCATATCCCGTCTGTTTCTATCATAGAACTTAACATACCCTTATAGGCAAAGGTTTTTGGGGTGTTCTTTTGTTTGGTTCCTGAAATAAACTGGCAGTTCTTTTATGGTAGGGATAGTATCTCATTCATCCCTAAATTTCCACTACGTGGTGCAAGATAGGTGCTCAAAAAATGTATATACTGCACTGCAATTTCTGTTAGAGAATTTCACTTTAAGCACTTCAGGAGCTACTGCTTCTCCCCATGTAGGCATGATTCCGGTCTAAAGGCACTAACTGCTTAATATTTTATATACCTATAAAACTGGCTCCAGAACAGTGAAAAACATATATTCACAAGAACATTAACTGTATGATATGCAAATAGTTACAGTGCTCAAGCCAAACCACAGAGACAAACGTTGCCTATACTTAATAGTGGAACTTGGAACTACGTTTCTGCGTAATCACGCAATCAGGCTTGTTATCTTTCCTCCCTCACTTTTCAGAGACAATTTGCTTCTGCCAAATTAAACTATCTACCTGGGGCTCTTCAATTCTCCAAAGCAATCCAAACCCAATCAATTATTGATCCTTAAGTAATTCCTAACCTAAATTTTCTACTAAAATCTCTCTTGTGTGTCCTAGAGCACCGCTGTCCTTGCTGGAAGGCCTGTCACCAACTTCTTAGACTTTGGGTATAAGGGCAAGTTTTTAGAAATAGAAGTTCATTGTAGATCTAAGGAGTCTTAAAGCACTCAGTCTGATCATAGTTAAAAAGCACCCAGACAGGCTGAACAACTTAATCTAAAGCAGCACTTCTCAAACACTCATGTATACCCAAATCACGTGGGGATCTTGTAAACATATAGATCCTGATTCAGCAGGTCTAAGGGGGAGCCTGAGACTCTGCATTTCTAACAAGCTCCCAGGTAGGTGATGCTAATGCTGCTGTTCCATGGACTACTCTTTGTTGGAGAATGGACCTGGATGTATGTCACCCTCCTCAACGAGCAGGATTGTTTATAAAGTCTTAGAATATTTTTGTTGGAACGTTTCTCTGAGATCATCTAATGGATAGAATTCAGGGCATTTGCAAATTTGCATATAAAAAGTTGCATTTTTATTTTCTTTAGTTTGAAATTTAGCATTTCCATTAATGGTGAACGCGGGCAATGAACCACAATGTTATTAGCAGTACCTGTCACCAGTAGAAATCACGGATATTTTAAAATCACATTAGAGTTGTTGCAGATACCTCAAAGTGCTATATACACTCATCACTGTGTTAGAATTGTGGTAGTTATGGATCACCACTAGACTTTTTTTTAATGCTATAACAAACACACATACTACCATTTCATAAACTTGCTTTTTAAGACTTTGATAACTGAATTTGAATATAATTTGTTTTATTTATAATCCTGTATATTTTATTTTATTTGACAAATTTAAAAACATTATTCTTAGAAGGGCCATAGGCTTGACCAGACTGCCAAAGACATCCATGGCGTGGACGATGATAGGAGCCCTCGATCTAATCCAACTCCCTGTTTGTATTTTCTGGGGTGCAGAAGGTGCATAGCTTGTCTAAAGTCACATAGCCAGTTGTGGAGAAAAGCAGGGGACAAGGATCTGAATCTCAAGGGACATGGGTCAGGATTTTTTATAATTATGATGTTGCTCTGAGGAGCAAATATGAAAGTACCACAGAAAGCGTGTTTTAAAAAGTAACCGTGCTACAGAATATAAGAGGTGTTATTATTCTAGCCTAGTCTCTGATACATTTGAAAATTAGAGTCTCTTCTTCAGATCCTGGATACAAGGTGCCATTTTCATTTTATGTGACTCATTTGAAATGTAGACTATAAAAAATTAAGGTTAAAAAATATTAACGTTTGTGGATTTATCCGTTTTGTATTTGATGCCATCGTTATTCTTTAAAGAAAGTATTCATCTGAGTAGACAGTGTCCCACAGCTACTTTTAGGAGTATCTATTTGTTTTCTATGGCAATGTCATGAGAATTCAGTGGCTAAGATCAACTATATCAACACAAGTGTACATTCACATTCAAATAAGGGACATCTATTGTAGGATATTTTTAAGTTGTCTTTTGATTGATCTAATTTGATGATTTCATGAGAATGTTTGGTAAATTTTGAAATTTACCTTAGACATGTTTTAAATCAGGTAAAAATGTAATCTATATCAAGGAAATTTAAGGCAATTTAGACTCTGTTAAAGGCAAAAAAACCACAGCAAGCCCATATGCAAATCTCTAATCAGAAGATTTCCCTGGGATTTTAGGTCAGAGAGATTTGGAGAACATTTCAGCATACTGCATTTTTGAGGAATAATAAATACAAAGCCCTCCACACTGTGATCTTGGAAATGTTAAGGTTGACAAGTTAATCACAAAAGCAAGAAATAAATAAAATTTTCATAGCAGCAGGATTGCTCTCAACACCATTCTAAATATTATCTACCATAAGCAACCTAGAAGCAAATGCGGTGTCAAGGACCCAAATACTAAACTGATGAGCCACGACTTTTTTTATTTGTTTGGAGAAAGCGCTAATATATGGATTTTACACATGAAGACATAGGAGCTACTTGAGAACTTTAAGGACACCAGTTTTAGAAGATTTAGCATTTTTGCTAATATTTTAATTGTCTCACACTCCCTCTACACCTCCTTTGTATTCCATTGCTCTGTATTCTTGGCATCTAAGGGCATATGCACACTGAATAATTTATAGTTCCTTAGTGGGCCCAGGTATTTGTTCTTCTATTTCTCCAGGGTTTATTTTCTACTGAGATTTTCTAGTCTCTTCTCTTTTTCTTCTTCTTCCTTTCCTGAAAAATTCAATCCAAAAGTCCTTAGGTGGGGCCTGGCAAGGTCAGTGTCCACGTTAGGACTGGGGGACCCACAGTGACCCAGTGAGGGAAGTGGTTCCCTAGCAGGGTGATGAGGACTTGGGCAGTCAGAGCCCAAGTGGGGTGAAGAAGGTGTCAGTGCAGGGAGAGAGGGCAGAGGCAGTGGAAGGTGATTGATTTCATAAGAAGAGGGATTACATAAGGGGAGGCTGACCAAAAAAGTAAATATAGTTCCCATGTTGGGAGCCAGCTTCTCACTATTCATCGGGAGAATTTTACATGGGAAATGAACGCTATAATGTTGGGCTGAAATTAACAATATGGGCATACAACTCCTCATTTCCAAAATATATAAAGGGACATAAAATATAAATATAAATGCCCATTTGTGTGCACGCGTTATTTATTTCCTACCTCTGGTTCCACAAGTTGTTTCTGCTTTATTCAATTCTGTACCTTTTTGGTCCCAGCCCCGAAAATACCTATTTTTCCAAGAAATGCTATCTTCTTTCAGTGGACATCTCAGTGCTAGGCTTGAGCTGATCTATGTTATCTACTAATTAAATTGAATTATCTATTAATAGTAACATTTGCCTCTGCATTTGCTAAAAGCTATTATTCCAAATATTTGAAAATTTTACAAATCGAATATTCTAAAAAACTTCGACAAAGCATGTAATTTCAACTTTAGGCCATCCATACTCCATCATCTTGTCAGAACCCTTTATTCTAATTCCTGCTAGTCCATCTGATTCTATTTGTGTCCACATTGTTATTATTTTCTTATCATTTTCACTAAAAGGTTAATAAGAAAACAAAATACAGGTGAATTTCAAATTATAAATTTTACTATATGTTTTTAAATTTGAGAAAATTGCTTTAAAATATTATCTGAATATTCTGTGAATTTAATTACTGTTTATTGTCCTAGAGCAGAGGTCACCAACTGGTGGTAGAAAGGCCAAATCAGACTCATGGAGGAGTTCTGTTTCTTGCACACAGGTTTGTTGTGGTTGTTGTTAATGGAATTTGAATGCCTTTAGTGGCCTTTAGTGGCCATGCACTCTCTAGTTCATCAGAGGTATCTCCCTTCCCTATTTTCTCATGAAGCACTTGGTGCACATCACATAATCACATTACCTGTAGATATTTGAGTTTGTGCCCCATGTACTAGAGTGGTTTGAAGTTGGTTATGTTAGAAATAAATGATACTGAATATCAGTACAGTTTCTAAATTTCAGCAGGATTTCTTTTGTCTTACCCTGAAAATAAATAAAAATAAGATGTCTAGGATGAAGAATCTGCATTGCCGTTCACGTAGTCAGAGTCTTGGAGAGTTTTAAGGAAACTTAGAGCTCAACATAAACGATGTAAGAATCATTTATATAAGGTTTACGCATTCACAAATGCTCTAGGAAATTGTTGAGCACCGACTACATACCAGGCACTGGGAATAGAGCAATTAAAGTCTTCAATCTTTTGAGGAAGGGAAACAATAAAAAAAATAATTACAGCTGGATGTAATGGATAATGCTATGACATAGGAAGAAAAGAGTGTAAGTGGAAGATAGATCAAGGGAAGCTAAGTCTAAAACCTGAAAGATGAAAAAAAGTCAGGCAGAGGCAGAATAAAAGACTTGTGTTGGATGGAGTGTGAGAAAGAAGTGGGAGTCTTCCATGCAGAGGAAACATTTGTGTGAAGACTCAGAGATAGGAAAGAAGGTGGGATATTCTAGGAACAGAAGTAAGCCCAGAATGACTGGCACATACCATATGGTCATCCAATCTCTACTTGAAAGCTTCTAGTGCCTAGAAGTTTACTATTTCAAGGGACTTCTTCACCATTAGACAACTCATATTGTCTGATATTTTTAGTCATACTAAGGTGAAAACTTCCTCCCCATGACTACCACTCATTTGTCTAAGTTCGACCTTCTCTTTCACATGAAAATTCTACAAGTATTTGAAGAAAGACAAAGTCCCCTCTTTTCCTGGATACCTTCAACAATTCTGTTAAATATCGTTTCAACATATTTTCCCCACAATGACTTCTTGTTGTCAAGTGGTTTTCTTATAACCATAAGAAATTCTGACACTAATTAGTGTCAGAATTCAATACAGTACTCCAAATGATAGTAGCTAACATAATATATTGACTGCTTAGAATGTACAATATGCTATGTTAAAGATTTAACATGTATTATCTCATTTTAACACAATAACCTCATTTCCTCTTGCAGATTGGGAAAACAGAATCTTAAAGAGACAAAATAAGCTTTTTCTCCGTAAGCCACTAATGGTGGAGCTGGTGTTTGAAGCCAGAGAGTCTGGCTTCGCCAGCACAATTAATCATCAAATTGTATAGCTAAACCACTACAAAATAGATTAGTAGCTGTCTTTGATCTGAATACTATACTTTTATTAATTTATTGTATGAGAGTATTGAAAGTCAACTTAAAGGTCTTTTGGAAACCTAGAATTATAACTTTTTATTGCAAACTTGAAAATAAAAATTTCCCAGGCTTCTATATATAAAATACACTTTCTCTTTCTTCCTTTTCTATTTATTTTTGCATTGTCCTATAGACAAGAACGACTGTTACTTGATAGTAGTAAGAGGATTTCAAGGTTCACATTCTAAAGTAAGAGCTTAGTATTTGAGATCTGGAATAAACTGTAGCTTCCATGAGAAATCTTAGTTTCCCAATGAGAAACTTTAGTTCCTCAATGAGGAAATAAAAATGGCTCAGAGTTCTCGATGAATTGGGCTTTCTGCTCTGTAACACTTCCACCATACAGGCTGGGCGCGGTGGCTCACACCTGTAATCCTAGCACTCTGGGAGGCCGAGGCAGGTGGATCATTTGAGCTCAGGAGTTCGAGACCAGCCTGAGCAAGAACAAGACCTCATCTCTACTAAAAATAGAAAGAAATTGGCCAAACAACTAAAAATAGAAAAAATTAGCCAGGCATGGTGGCACGTGCCTGTAGTCCCAGCTACCTAGGACCCTGAGGCAGGAGGATTCCTTGAGCCCAGGAGTTTGAGGTTGCTGTGAGCTAGGCTGACGCCACAGCACTCTAGCCTGGGCAAGAGAGTGAGACTCTGTCTCAGAAAAAAAAAAGAAAAAAAAACACTTCCACCATACAAACAACTCAACCAGAAACTAGAATCAAGAAAGCTTTCTGAAATCCATAGTTCTAGGTTTGCACTTTGGAGATGGGTAAATTTTCTATGGTGTGTATGGAAACAGCACATTTCTATCAGACATTAAGCCAACTTACTACTCTATTGCTCCCACTTCTGATACATCTTCATCTCAGTTACTTTTTCTTGATTGATTGCATTAATAAAATGTGCATGTCTGCTACGTGTCAGGCACTATCATCAACAGGTAGAACTAAAATTTTTGAGCAATTAAAAGGGATTAAGGGACTAAATGATATTGACCCAAAGAGGTAAAAGGGATTGAAATGTTTAACCACACAGTTGAGTGAATTTTGCAGGGCCTAGTTTATTTTACTTTGATTTAGAATTATTTTGAGATCAGGGTTTAATCCTAAATTGTTTTAATCTAAAAATTACTTTAATGTATAGACAAACCTGCTCTAAAATTTTGAAGCTCAGTCTTCCTCTTTCTCTAGTCACTGTGAGAAAAAGTGTTACGAACAAAGTAGGGATTGTGGAAAGAGATGTATGTGGTGCCTAATCCAAAATGCCAGAGTTTAGCAAGTTGTGGGACCGTCTGAGATAGAAAAGCTAATGCTACTGTCAACTGAGCTAAAGTGTGATCCACTACAACTGAAGTTAATTGTCCTTCTTCAGGTTGACAATGTTATAATTAGATTCCACTTCTGTAGAGATTTGAAGTCATTGCTTAATATGCCTATTTAGGACTCATATTCTTACTGGAAGATAAACTCTTATCTTGTATTATCTAGTCTTTCAGCCTGCAATCTCTTTGTTGTCTTCCTGCCATTACTAGCAACTCATTAGGTAAGCCTCCCTGTTGCTAACCATCTCTGCTGGAATGTATCTTCATTTTTCCATTATTTTTAGAGTCAAATTACAAGCCCAGCAGGGTACTAACTGCATCTAATTGATTTTCTCTATTATCTAACATTTCTGTTGTGCTTAATGTATTTTTTACTATCCTTTAGTATTCTATTTTTTTTTTGCAATACAATTGAGAATTGATATTACCACGAATATTAAAAAAACGGCAATCTCTAAGGCCTCCTTAGCAGATGTGATCTCTTCTTCGGTGGGCTGTACACCAAGCAAGGATCAGAGAATACTGGGAAAGTAAACTCAACTCAGAAGGGACAGAAAAGCAGCGTGAGGTGATGGAAAGAACAGATCCCTGGAAATCTGACTTTGAGCTTTGAATTCACTGTGTAACCTTGGATGAGTCCCTTGAGCTTTCTAGGACCCTGTAAAAGTGAGTGAGTTATATAATTCCAAATATTCCAGTATTCTGATATTTGATTTTACAAAAAGCAAAGAGAGATTTACACCAAGAACAATTTTGTGTGAGGTCACCTAAAAAATTAAAGACCCTTTTTTTTAACCCAAACTGAACATTTAGCTTATCCCATTCTCATTGTATTTCCCAGACAGCATGGCTGTTTATAATTCTTTTCTTACTTTTTATTCTAGCATATATTAATACTTTTAATAAATATATTTCTCCAGTAATCCTCAATCTACCTTAATAATTTTACTATATATATTTTTGGGGCTTTTTGTTTTGTTTTTTTTTTAATATGTAATTTACTTCTCCATGAATAGACTCCTGACTTCTTCCCCGATAGATTATTCTTCCCACCACCTTCTTTTGTGATGGAATCTCTTAAAAAAAATTGGGGGAAGTTGTTATGGTGGTGATGCTGGCATTTTTCTGTAACATTCAGTTAGTATCATACATTTCCAGTGTCCCACAACCTGATTTTCTGTTTTCCTGGGAATAAAAGTATATTTTTTAAGTACCATTTTTAGAGTCATTATGTAGGGATGGAAATGCTTGCATCGTAAATGATCACTTGATTAAATGTTTGCTTACCAAGTCCAGTTCCTACACAAAGTCTATGTCCTTTCCTCAAAGTCACATGACCTTCTTTTCACAGTCCTTGTCTTCTAATTTGTCTATATTTTATCTTTACACTTTTTTTCATTTTATTGCCCTTAGATCTTTAATTCCAGCATCTCAATCTCTTTATATTCTCACTCTTCCCTCCCAAAAATAATGCTAGCACATGCACATCCTTTCCACCAGTGTCCTCAAGACTTCTTCCTGATACCAAGAGCTAAAACTCGACTCAGGCAAAACTGTGAAGAAAGAAATGTGTCTTCGTTAGCCCCTTCGGCCTCCACTTAAAACTGTCCTTCCTTCTCCTTTTGCCACCACCATCTTCTACATGTCTCTCTTGCCCCTCTGGTTGGTCATAATGGATTCAGGTTGGCCTCTGTATTGCCCCAAATTCTGGACTTCCTCTGACCTCACTTCCTGAAACCAAGACTTATCTGTCCTGTGTCCCACTCTCTCAAGGTGCACTTAAGATTGATCGAAATCATTCCATGTCCCAAAATGAACAAATAGCTCATGTAGTCTCTTCCCCTAGGAAAAGTGTAATTACCAGGGGCTTTTTAGAGATTTTGGCTAGATGAGAACAATACAATTATCATGGCGAAAACACTTTTCGCATATCTGATTTCAATCATCTCTAAATATTTCACCATATCCAGCAGAAACTGACTAAAATGAAGAAAAAGTCTGAAGTTAAAACTTGATATACCCACTACTTTACAGATAAGGAAGGGATTTGTCATTAAAATTTCTAAAGATAAAATTTCTCAGTGAAAAACATTTATTCACCTGAGGTTTTGAGTTTTTTAAAAAAATAATTTTTTAGGCAAAAATAGACTTGTAAGGAAAACATACCTCAGCATTCAGATTATTGACATAACAAATACCAGTTTTTAGCTCTCCTATGCTTTTGTGTTTAACTATTGAATTTTCATCACTTATGAACTTTACTGTATGTAAATTTCTTCCTTTCTTCTATACTCCCTTCTCCTGGATTTCCTTTCACCTTTGATCTGAATAAAACAGAACACTCACATTACCCCAAATCCCTCACTAATTTATGTGCCAAGTGTTTTACCGTTTATTAATACAAAGTATTAAACTTTGAAATGCATTAGCATATTTGATTCTTCCTCTACTATGAATTAGATGTGGTAGGGCTCGTGCTCATTTTATAAGCAGGAAAACCTGTGCTTAGAGAAACTGTCATGTGCTATGTAAGTCACATGAGGGACAATGGCAGGAGTCCCAACTCTTGTCCTCTGACCACATCCACACACTCAGGACTGTCTCCCTGCTGAATGCTAAACAGTATCAACCACATGAGTTTCTCTTTTGTGTTTACTTTTCCAGTTAAAAAACAAATAAAAATATTAATAAGTTTGTAATTTTATGTCTAAACCCACACCCATGCAATCGCATGATGCCTTAAAATTTTAAACCTTATCCACCAAATTCACAAAAGTAAGTGAAAATCTACTTTCTTCTCTTAACACACTCGTCAGAACACTCGAGTAAGGTGTCAGGCACTGTAAGCAAGCCGTGAGATGAGGTGCATAGATAAAATGTTGGTTTCTATGACGTATATTATTTGCATAATATTTATATTACTCATTCAAGGCTGGGAATTACCACTCTAAAATAAAGTATCTTGAATGCCTTTTTGAACTTCCCTTGTTTTCAAACATTCTTCTGAATATGTGACAATTTCTCAATCTTCCTGGACTCTACCTGGTGACGATCTAATAGCTGATTTTGTAATTTAACAAGCAAATATTTAGGGAAGAGCACAAAAAAGATGTTGCAACGAATAAAGAGGAAACAGACTGTATCAGGAAACGTAAGTGATTCAATAATACTCTTAAAACATGGCACGTATTAGTCTTGTTTGGCATTTCCAGGAGATGACTTTTAGATACTGAAATTTCTTAAAAGCTTTCCTATACTAACAGCCTTCAAACTATTTTTGCTCTAAATCTTACCTTTCAGCCAAGCTTATTATTGCTTTTGGTTTTCTAGTACATTTCTTCCCACTTATTGTACCTTTCAAATGATACTTTGTTTTCCTTCATCTCATCTTTAAGTAAATTCATTAAGAAAAATTCTGAAAGCGTTTTGGCCTGAACCTGGAATTCAACACTAGTTCCAATTCAACCACTAACAAGGCACATCCTTTTCTTTGCCTGGAGCATGTCCTGGTTTTACTCTTTTAATTTACTGAACTCAAAAGACTGCTTTTGGGGCATGTTAAGACTCGCTCTATTAGCCATAAGACAGATAAAGGGATGAATTCTAAATATCTTAATTCCTGCTTTGAAAAATGCCTTTAAACTCTCTTATTTTTACCTTTCATTAAAATCACATTTTAGGATTGCCTGGAGTAATGCCCTGTACCCCACACTCCCACCTTTTTTTTTTTTAACTCACCGGCTGCCTTTTAACACCTAGCCAATTTTTCCAGACCAGGATCCGAAGCTGATGGCATTGGGAAACCATCCTTCAAATGCTCGGAATAAGAGACTTCCTCTTTTTTTCTCCACTCCTCAAAAGAAGAATTGATGCCCCGTCCAACTTGCTGTGTGTCAGTGGGTCGGTAGCCTTTTCATGGCATAGCTTCTTTGGGGGCTGGGGTAAGAAACCCACAGTTCTGTTTCTGCTGGCTTTTCCCGTGTGGTTAATCCTTAGCCAAGAAGCACTTCTCAACCAACTCTTCTTCCAACAGAAGGACTCAGATCGGTGTGTTTCAGTGGCTTGTGCTTGTTTTAAAATAACATCCAGTTGCTGCTTGTTGCATGAAGTCTGGATTCCAGTGAGAATGAGTATTGTTTAGATAATGCCCCACTGTAAAAAAAAAAAAAAAGGAGCTGAATCCACACCTCCTACTCTCCACGAAATTAACTGCCTATCCACACCTCAGAGAACATGTCACCTGCACTGGACTCGTCATAGGAATTAGGTGGTACCCTTGTCAGGCCAGTAGGACTTGTCCTACATTCTCTTGTCTTCTTCCCTGCACATAGTGTCTGCTCTAGCAGAGGCAGGGCACAGAGATCATTTGACAGACTCTGGGCACAGAGACTCTTATAATATTTAAAGTGTCATTAACGTGTTTTAAGTCAATAAGGCCAGCACTCAGCTGAAAATCTCTGAACCTCAGCCCATCGTTAGCTACAATAGGGAAAGTATCCATCTTTTTACCCTGAGGCCGAATGCTTTGATTTGGGGGAAAGTGACTATGTTGGCTAGGTCCCACCTTCTATCACAATTTACTAGGTTAGGTATGATGCAGAAAATGAAAAGTAGGCTGTAGGTGACATAAATGACAAATAGGACATTCTCTCATTTGGGGGTGGCAATTCATGCATCTATTACAGGAAAGCCACATTGTTTCAGGCTGTTATGTTTAAAGGGGACATAGGCTGACCCGGGATATTTCTATCTCCTCTTCCCAGGATATACTCCTCCCTCTCTAAGCCCCTACCTTTCACAATTATCCCCAAGTTGACACCTTCCATCTTAGATAGACCCCATAGGACACACTCTTTCCTGCCTTTGACTCCAGCATAATTCTTTGTTGCTATCTCAAGGAACTTACATTTTTTTTGCCTTGTTGTTATTTTTGTATGTTTAATTTTCCCACTAGATTGTAAATTCTTTGAGGACAGGAATTATTTTATATCACAGTAATTTATGTATGATTAGTGCTCAGTAGCTGCTGCTGAATACCATTGAATACAGGATAGGAGCCAGGGCTGGTTGGGTGAAGCTCTCCTTTGGTCCTCACACCTTGCCCTGGATAATCCAGACTCTACTTGCAAAATCGGTTAAAGCATCGTTTGGGCTCTGCCTTCAACCCTGGAGTAAATGCCGGTTCAGCTGCCTGGTCTCCATGCTGACTCTGCAAAGTCGATGGCAGCCGGCCTGGGACTGACAGCAGCCATGGTGGCACATGCCCATTACGTCAACTGTGGCTCTGCCCCTCTTGGGATGAGTCTCTGTAAGTGCAACTCCCACCAGACAGTCCATCCTGAATATCTAGACTTGGACCCTTTAATTTTTTTCTCTTCAAAGTGGAAGACAAGGTATTCTTCATCTGAGGGCCTCCAGGATAACACCCTCCTTCAACACACTGGGGATGCTATACCCCAGATTTGTCTGTCTTTCACGATCTTTATGGGTAACTTGAGCTCCTGCTTTCCTGCCTCCTTTCTCTGCCGCCTGCCACAGTCTACAAGTCACTCACGGTTTGGTTCACAAATAAAGATTACTTAGTTGTGAAGACGTTGAGATTTGGAGATGTTACTCTACATACTGAGGGACATTACAAACATAGGCGCTTTATGTAGTCAGGTTACTCCAGGTTAAAAAGTACTGACTCATCGTGTGGCTGATGTAGGTCAGAAGTCAGCTTGAAAAGTCCCAAATGGATTCTCCCAGCAGCTGCTGACCACTTCTCCAGTGTGATTGTAGAGTTGTTTAGTTTTTGTTGTTTGTTTAACTTTGGTTAAGGCTCTCTCAGGCTGTTCTCTTACCCAGATACCTTCATCCACCATTTCTAATTTTCTAATAAACACGACTTTTTACTTGAAGGTGCACCCTGCCACAGCTCCAAACACCACATACACTTTCTTGGATGCTGAGGTAATCTTTCACAAAACACAATTCAAAGTAATTTAAATTGGGGCACATAGACGATCAGGCCTTCAAATTTTATCCCATTCTAAATAGTTAGATCTCGGCATCTATATTGATCATATCTGCTTCTAGCATCATTTTTAAATTTTCAAATTTCTTTTAAAAGGGAATTTTTAAAGATGTTTAAAAATTGTAGAAAAGTCATTGCCTAACATTTATCTTGGAAAGCTATAGCTTACCCAAATCAGGAATCATAAACTGTTCACAAGAGAGCCTAAAGTAATTACTAGACCAACCAAAAGGAATCGGGAGAAATAATGTGCAAGGAGGTTAAAGATTCTATCTTGTTTGCACATAGGAGGATGTAGCTCTGTACTCCACTCCTGACTGGAGGTTGGGGTACTGCCTGCAGACACATTAGAATTTCCCCTTGCGGGAAAAGAAGACAATTGGTAACCAGAAATAATCTGTACTCAGGATACATAGCTGCCAAAAAAAAAAAAAAAAAATGTAAAAATGCAAAAAGCTAAGCTGAGCAGCAAATAAATAGAGGCAAAGTTAAAACAATACAATACATGAAAAAAATTGTTTATTGGTAAGCTGTTACATGTTTTATTCTCATAGTTGTACCAAGAAGTTGATATTATTCTACTTGGCATGGCTATGGGGCCACACTCTGCACAGTCATGCCAACACTTCTGCCAAGGCCGGCAGACCCAAATTGTATTTTTTTTTTTTTGAGACAGAGTCTCACTGTGTTGCCCAGGCTAGAGTGCCATGGCATCAGCCTAGCTCACAGCAACCTCAAACTCTTGGGCTCAAGTGATCCTCCTGCCTCAGCCTCCCGAGTAGCTGGGACTACAGGCATACACCACCACACCCGGCTAATTTTTACTATTTTTAGTAGAGACAGGGTCTCACTCTTGCCCAGGCTGGTTTTGAACTCCTGAGCTCAAGTGATGCTGCCACTTTGGCCTCCCAGAGTGTTAGGATTACAAGCGTGAGCCACTGCTCCCAGCCCAGACCTAAGTTGTCTTTAAGGATGACTTCCAGGTCTTAATACATAATGTGTACCTACATTCCCTTTCTTTGCGGTTGGTGATTCTACTCTTTAGAGATCAACAAGTGCATCCCTTAATAAAGCAAGGAATCATCATATCTCCCTGAACTTAGGCAGTATTTGCTTTTTTTTTTTTTTTTTTTTGAGACAGAGTCTCACTGTGTTGCCCAGGCTAGAGTGCCGTGGCGTCATCCTCGCTCACAGCAACCTCAAACTCCTGGGCTCAAGAGATCCTCCTGCCTCAGCCTCCCGAGTAGCTGGGACTACAGGCATGTGCCACCATGCCCGGCTATTTTTTCTATATATTTTTAGTTGTCTAATTAATTTCTTTCTATTTTTAGTAGAGACGGGGTCTCGCTCTTGCTCAGGCTGGTTTCGAACTCCTGAGCTCAAACAATCCGCCCACCTCGGCCTCCCAGAGAGCTAGGATTACAGGCGTGAGCCAGCGCGCCTGGCCTGCAGTGTTTGTTTTTGTATGCTCATTTTACCAGCAGTAAAAACAAATATATAGCTTTATCATGGAATTCCAGGATTCTGGAGTTCCACTTTCCTGGGCTCTTGTCAACAACAGGTCAGCGAGCCCAAATTTAACTAAGCTTTGCCCTGAACTGCTTTTGAGCATAGATGGTCATGCTTCTGAGGTTGCTCTTATCTGGAGTCCTCTGGGATCACTTTGCCTGCTGAACATAGTTAGGACAATGGATCTACCAAAGCTGCATAATTGTGTGACTGCTGGACCCCATGAACATCGAATGTGGCAGCTTTTGTCAGTCAACCAGTCACACAGCACACTTCAGGACCAGGGCAAGAGGGAGTCAGTCCAACCACGGATAGGATATTGATGTGGCCGAAACACATTAATTTGTTTAAATAGTATTTATTAAAGATCTATATTAATAGTAATAATAAAAGTAATTACTAGACTACAAAGCCCTGTCTGTTTAACTTGTCACTGTATAATAGGAATCTAGCACAGGTCCTGCACCCATAGTAAGCGGTCAATTATTGCTTATTGAATAACTGAGTAGCAAACATTTGCTAAGTACTTATTGAATCATCATAGGAGACCTATGACAAAGGAAAACTGTCCCTGTCTTCATTTTCAGAGGAAGAAAGAAAGTGACATTTAGAGGGGGTTTTTCCTGATCCTCTAGGGGCCTATAAATCATTTGTGGAATTTTTTTTAAAAAGTACACACATAAAAAATGATTACCAAAATGAGAGCACAAAGAATAACTGCTCTAGGACTTCAGGAAAAGGAAGGCTCCTCTTTTAGGTTTCTTGGTAGAACATCAAAGCACTCCCCAGCCTGGCTCGTGCAGCTTTGTCAGCTCTGGCTCTCCCCCGTCAGCCATCCCTGCTGCCATCTGCTCTAAGGCCTTAGATGAGGACTGTTCACTTTCAGCTTAAATCATGCTGTCCCCTCTGCCCAAAATGAAACCGTGCTCATCCTCCAATGCCTGACTCAAGTGTTACTTCCTCTCTGAAGCCTTTTCCAGCACTTCCGCCCACCACACCCCTATCCCTGGCTGAATTAATCACCCCTTCATCTGTTTTCCCATAAACCTTTGTTCACACAGATTGCCAACTCCCTTGTTACCTTCTATTATAGTTGGTCTGCCTACACTCGGGCCCCTTGAATACAGGTACCATATCTTATGTAACACCAGGAGTTGGAGATTATTTCTGTATTCCTGGAGAACGGTGAGAACTCTGACCTGACTAGATCTAAGAGCTGGTTTAAAGCAGGAGAAGGTAAGAGTGAGGGACCGAATGCTAAATAGAAGATGCCATATTGAGGATTTAGAATGAGAAGTTCCTGTCAACTCTTCCGAAGAGATAGAGTGATAAAATTGGTGCTGTGGGAAGATGAAACCGTTAGTAGAATGAGACATTGATTAACATTGAGACCTGAAACCCCTTTTTTAAACAGAAAAAAATGTGAGTTGAATTAATGATGAAGTCAAATAGTTTAGGAATTTTAACAGCAACTAGACCATAATTTTATTCCTTCCCTCCAAACTGGTTTATGTCCATATCATCAGTGACAACTTACCGATTTTTTTTAGCCATTAATTGACTTTACATTAAGGTACTACGGGATGTTCATCACCTACAGGATCTAATCTTTGTGATAAACCTATGAGGTCAATATTATTGTCTCTACTCTATAGAGGAAGAACCATAGGTCAAGTAACTTCCTGGGGTCACACAGCTAATTAGTGTCAGAACAGTGATTTGAATGCAGGCTCTGTGTCTGCAAAGCCCGTTCTCCAGTAGGCCCTCTAAAAGCAAGTATGGATAAGGAAACATGGCAAATGCATGATTTAACCCAGGTGGAAACGTCAATAAGTTGGGAAATTAAAGCTAACTCATAGCAAAAATAACAGCATCCCTCCTTTACAAAGAGGGTGGGGCTCCACCCGAGGATTAAGATAATGAGGCATCAATTGCTAATATCTTATTACCTAACATCTACCTGTGATGGAAGGCATTGATAGCCAATGCTATGAAGCAGGTAGGTGTGAGGAAGGTATCAGATTCAAGATTTTCAAGTGTTTTATCAGCACTGAGACACTCCAATGATAATGTAGACAGAAGAAATCATGTCAAGAAGCAACTGGTAAAAATCTGATCCACAAAACCAGAAAGCAAGGCATATTTTAAGGGAGCTTAAACAAGATTCACTCACTTCAAGCTAATTTCAAGGCATTTTGTCTGTCCAAGGCAGTATGATAGCACAGAATTCCTCATCACAAATAACACAGTCATGTCAGGGAGCCAGCTTGGTAAACCTACCTATTATCTCACTTCCCATTGAGCCATGTGAGTGTGGGAACTTCAGGGTGATTTCCAATCTTGCAAAAAAAAAAAAAAAAAGAAATTACTCATCCACGCATGCAGGGTGAGTAATAATATGCTTGGTTAAACTGGTAAAGTATGTTGAATGAATTAATTTTACTACATGTGTCACTGTAATCTTGTGGGGAGAAGAAGCAATGGAAAGTTGTAAAATTTGGCACTCTGGGTCAACCTATTAAAACTGAAGGAAAGATTTGAGGTAGGATAGTAAGAAAAATCACTCCTCTTTTTTCAATGTAAGTTTTAATCAGCTTTCCACTTTAGAGGAAAAAATGAAAATAAAAAATATTATTGTTTTCTTCTCCTCAACTTATATTTCCCCCCTCATAAAACCTAAAGGAGTTTAAAAGATAAATCTATGTATTTATCTAGCATCACTTATTTCTTCATGGGAAAAAGCAAAACAAACCAATTTCTGCATGTGTTTTAGTCTTTGATGACTGGCCTATTCCCAAAGCAAATAAAAAAGGAATATCAAAAATATTAAAGATGTCTATGTTTACATGACAGCGTGCATTCTCTAGAGTACAATGGAAATTATCTTAGAAAAGACGAGTTTTCTTAAATAAGCTAAAAAATTATCATTCTTAGCATTTTAAAATTACAACTTTCAGTATAAGAAAAATAAATCACCCAGTTGTCTGTCCCTTCAATCTTGAATAACACACAGTTTTTCTATACATTTTCTGTGTGCAGTTACTATTGAGTTACTTTGAAAGGGTAAGATTAGGGGAGAAAGGACTGGCCAGTGATTTCAATTCAAATCAACAATAAAATATTTTAGTTGAAAAGTCTAATCATGCAAGCACTAATTGGTCAGCAATATTTTGGAAGTAGAGGAGAAGAGAAGATATCAGGGAGAAATTAAAGGAAACAACTCATTCTCATGCATGTTGGTACCTGATGGTTTGACTCCTGAACAAAAGAATGTTTTTTTTAAATAGGGTAGAATTAATTCACTAGTCCACACTCAAAAATATCCATTTAAGTATGTATTTATATAGACAAAAATATATACCCATATACGCTTCTTTACCGATACGTAGCTAGAGACACAAAGCATACGCATAATAATGTAAAGAAACATTCACACAATTTCAGCCATTAGATAGGCACACATGGATTGTAAATGTGAAGAAAATGGTATATTGTAAAAATGAAACATCTGGCTCTCCAGATATGCATTTTCATGAGTATTTTAATGATAGCATGTGACAAACAGAGCATATGGCCATGTTATCAGTAAAGTCTTGCTGCAAAGAACTGGACAGATATTTTGAACCAAAATTTTATGGTGTATAGATTTGCCCATAGTATTTTCCTAAGCACATCAATTCAAAAACATTCTAAATTAGATAATTGCACATTCATTAATTTTTATTATGATTATGAACATTGAGTTTATATTTTAACCCTTTTCTAAGGGGGAATTACATATAACACAAAATGAGTTTATTTCTATCTAAAACAACAATTTGAAGACAGTAATGAAGGTAAGCTTTCCCATTCTGTTACTACCTACGCTTTTCTTTCTAGACTGTAGAATTGTTTTGAAAGCTGGTTATGATCTATAGATAGATGTTAATAAAAAAAGAAATTTGTCCAAAACTCTCTTGAGAGCCTTGCACAAACTTTCCTACCACTGAGGCTGTTACGGGAAACACAATCCTCCAGCTTGACCTTCAAATCTTCAGCCTTCCTCCAATAATGAAAGTTCATTGCTTGGAGCAAACAACAAGTACAAGTATTTTGTGTAGCACAAGGAGCTGCTGAAACTGGAGTTCTGTGGAGACAGTGGTTCTGTAACCCAAAAGGTCATTGGCAAGATGCCGTTTTGATAAAGCAACTTCTTCATTCCCTAAATTAGGGGCCACATGAGAAATGTCAAATCGTGTTGAATGAGAAGGCACTAACTTACTGCAAGGGATGAGGATGCCACAAGAGCTTGTTTAAAGGGAAGTTGTTTTGACTAACAGGGAAGCAGAGAATTTGGGGGAAAGGGCCAAGGGCCACTCTACCACTTCCTGTGAGGCTGATTTCGGACAGCCAATTGCTTTCTCTAGACAGTGAGGTAATAGTTGCTTTTAGTACACAGATTTGTTGGTGAATTGTACTAAAAAGGCGAAACAAATGTAAATAGCCTAGACGTGAGTTGAGGCCTCTCTGCACCCCCAGTTCCTGCGTCTACACAGTGGCTTGGGTTAACACCCTACACAACCTAGATGAAAACTCAATTTATTGGTGGTATATTAATTGAAAACAAAGCAACACAAAACAAAACAAACAAAAAAATCACACACAAAGTATTTGGTGAGTTTAGTTCCTTATTGGAGATGAGTGGAGTCACAAGTTGTACAATGTGTGGCCTTTCACAATCTCCCAAATTTTCCCCTTCTTTCTCTCCCCCTTTCATCTTCTTCTCTTTACTCCATTCTTCCTTCTCCCTTTCTGGGGCAATTAAATTCTTCTCTTTTGTTGTGCTGAGTAGTTTTGCACCTTCTCTGGAGCTTTGGTACATCCTGACGTCCAGACTCCAGGGGAATAATTTCCATCCAAGCCCATCAGTCATGAGAATAAAGCCTGTTCTGTTTTTCTCTCCATGAGAAACTCTGGAAGCAGCTCCTAAAGGAGTAAAAATTTCACCAACTCTTTACAGTTAATTACTATTATTATTGGCTAAAATAATGCTTGATCACTTAGAACCTTCAGAACAATGACAATCAAGGAAGATAATGAGCTTAATTCCACAGCAATTATTTCAAACTCAAAGCAATATTCAATTATACATCAGGACGTATGAAATCTTGTTACTTTCTATTTTTCCTTATACTCAAGGCAGTTTGAGTAGATGTGTAAACCCCTCTGGGATCCATGACATATTCTCAGGGGCTCATAAATTCTTTTTGAAGATTGAATATTTTGATGCTTTCATATTTATAATATGCTTTGAATAATTAAAGTAAGTCTATTCTGTTTCATCTGGATGACTCTGTATGAACAATTAAATATGAAGTGATCATCTGGTAGAAATGCTTAACCACTTAGTAAGTTAATAAGATCATCTAGTAAGTTAATAAGATCATTCTTATGTCCTAATGTAAAAATGACAGCCATTGTTACATATCTATTATTGTAACTCAAACTCAAAAGAATTGTTAAATTCCTTTATACATTACAAAAGTAATACTCCCTTTAGCAATGATATTTCATAACTAAAATTTTTCTTTTTTATATTAAGTTTTTGATTTGACATCATGATATAGTGAAGCATAGTAAATACTACTTTAATTGCAGTGAGTCAGTGAGAAAAGAAGGTGGACTTAATACAGAGATTATATATTCACAGTGGTATTAAACAAATGCATTCAAGTGTTTTTTTGTTTTGTTTTGTTTTGTTTTTTAAGTTGTGTTTCAGCACAGAGCTGGCCAGCAGACTGATAAAGGACATCAGCAGTAAATAACTTGTTTGGGACATTCTAAAAACGATTTGTGAATAAATCAAAGTTTCTTGGTTATAGAAGAGAAGATTGCTCTTTGGAAGGTTCTCATTAAATATAAAGTCTGAATTAGCAAACAAAGCCTAAGAGTAATTAATAGCATTATGTATGACTTATATTAACATGCATTTCTTACATTTAGAATATACAGACTATACTGACTCTTTCTTGTAGGTTAGAATCAACCAATTAATTATCCAAAAATATCAGGTAAATATTCACAGTGAATCCCTATGATTAAAGGGATAAAGAATAGAAAATTAGAACATGAGCAACACTGAGAAACTCTGGGAACAAACAGTTTGAGACCTGTGGTGATCTTTTGATGTGTTAACTTGTCTAGGCTAAGCCCCCAGTTATTCAATCAAAAGCTAATCTAGGTGTTGCTGTAAAGGTATTTTGTAGATGTGGTTAAAGTCCATAATCAGTTAATTTTAAGTAAGGGATATCACCTTGGTTTTTCTGGGTGGGCATGATTCAATCAGTTGCAAGGCTTTAAGAGTGAAACGAAGGCTTCCCTGATAAAGATGTTCTGCCTGTGGCTATTAGATTCAGCCCCAGAGTTCCAGCCTGCCCTTCCTGATATCCTGCCCTACAGATATCAGACCCACCAGGGGAGTGCTCACAATTGCATAAGCCAATTCCTTGCAACAAATCTCTTAATGTTTATCTCCTGCTGATTCTGCTTCTCTCATTGAACCCTGATTATTACAGGGCCCCAATGACCTAATGACATGCAAATGTTCAGCACTCATAAGGAATTGACATCCAACAACTATTTTAATCTAGTAGGTAGGTATTTGAACTTGGTAGGTATTTGAAAATTAATACCTCATTAAAAGAAAAACTCTTGATTTTCCAACAGTTTCTGAAACAGCTATGTCTGTATTCCAATAATTGAAGAGGAAGAAAAAGAACTTGCCTTTAATAATTTTCTTTAAAAGTGGTATTTGTATACACAAGGAGTGCAATGCGCACTACCCGAAGGATGGACATATTTGAAAGACGGACTTGGAGCAGGGGAACCAAGGGCAACACACGTAACCTAAACATCTGTACCCCCATAATATGCTGAAATTAAAAAATAAATAAATAAATAAAAGTGGTATCTCCTTCTTATGAAGTAATGCTGTTGATCTCAAAACTGGGAAGTTTTGAGCAATTGCTGTAAACTTTATTGAATGAGCAATAAAGAGGCTGCAATGTAGGTAAACTTCAGTACTAGACTAATAGTCTTGGCAAATGGCCATTAGTGGTGGGAACTGACATGATGCCCAAACCATCAGATAGAACGGTCTCAGGCATTACAAGGCTGGAGAAGAGGCAAAGTTTGTCACTCTAACAGAGACCAGTGAGGATTCAGAATGAATGTGGGTCTGTGACTCTCCCGTTGCCCAAATCTCACCCACACCTTGGCCCCTCATACTTCAAGATCATAAAACCAAATCTCAATAAATCCCATTACCATTTTAAAGAGAATCACAGTGGCTGAGAAGAAACATAAAATACTAAGCATTTATCCCAAAGACACTGAGCCATCATAAAGAGATTACATAAACTGGAAAAGACTGTTAAACTGAAAACTACCAAGTTTGTAGACTTGTCTTTCTTCCATGTTATCCAATGAAGTAAAATCTTGAAAGGAAGACCTGATCTATTAGAGGAAAGAAAGAAACTATTAATATATTTCAGTCATACACTTAATGACAGTGTATGTAAATTTTCAACCTTTGTTATATAAAGTGTTCTGGGCTCTTTTACTGAAAGACCTGGGATTGAGTATTCCATCCAAATAATTTCCCAAAACTTGTTCCGCAGTTCATATCTAGGAATATACCTTTTATTTTATAACTGTAAAAGGAGAAAGGAATTTTATTGAAAATGAAGCAAAATAGAAAAATAATGTAAGGGAATGCATGGTATCTGCTCCTTTTCAGACAATCTATACTGAGTTCGAGTCACTGAAGTCACAGAGTTCAGAGTCAAAAAAAAATTTTGTGAAACTCTTAGCACAAGCAGATTTTCTTTGATGCCCATGTGGTAAATATGTAGCATAAGAATAAAACAACGGGTCTGGTCTTTCTGCCAAACAAGTTTAAGAGCCATTTATAATCAGGAATTAAGACTCTGAGTCTTTGGACATCAAAACTTCTGGCAAAATGCAAACTTTGAGGGAAGAAAAAACAGACAAAAGGGATCTCAAGCAATCCAGAACATTCCCCTGAAGCAGCTGTAGTTTCATAAGGTTTGGCACTAGTTCCTCAGTGAGCAGGAAATGGAGTTTCATCTCCGAATTCACTAATGGCCTTATGCAGTAGAACTGTCCTGAAGTTTGTTTTTGGCCTCATTATTTGACCCAAATCTGTTTTCTAGCCTCAGCCTCTGGAAGATGAAGAGTTGACTACCTAAGCGAATGCCGTATCAGACATCCCTGAACCTGCGTGTGATCGATCTGTGTGCCATCATGTATGTTATCAATATACCTAATCAGAATTACATTGTCAGTAATATAAATATGACAAGTCATTTGGATTTATTATTATTAACTGAATTGTTCTTTTCAAATGTTGGTAAAATTTCAAGATGTACATTGAAATGAAACCTGTTTATGTGTTTGTTGTATTGAGATTCCATGTCCATTGAAATACAAAAGTATATTTATCACAGCAAGAGTAAAATTTTACTACTATAGTATGCTTTGAAAGCTGTTAACTTAATATACAAAAACAACTCTTAAGAAGTTTGACATAGTTAGGTAAATAGGAAAATATATTGACAATAAATCTAAATGTTAAAAGAAAATACACAACCTTGCTACCTTTAGAAAGACTATTGCAGTAACTAGCCTCCAAGATGGCACCCAATGATCCTCACCTGCTGGTATTCATGTCCTGGTATAGTGTTTTCCCATATTGAACAGGACTAACTTCTATAAATAATAATTGTGTGGTGATTAATAACATGGTAAATAATTTTTCTAGGGCTGTAGACATTGAGGCTTCCACCTTTCTTTCTCTTGAATTACCTTTTCTAGAGGAAGCCAGCCACCATGTTGTGAAGACACTCAAGCAGCCTGTGGAGAAGCCCATATGAGGAGGAAATGAGGCTTCCAGTCAACAACTAGCACCAACTTGCTAGTCATTTGTGTGAGCCAGTTAGGAAGCGATCTTTCAGCCTCAGTAAAAGTTTCAGACAACTAAAGCCCTAGCCAACATCTGGACTGCAATCTCAAGAGAGAACCCAAGCCAAAGCTGCCATGATAGGACAATTTGAGCTTTTAACCCACAGAAACTGTGAGGATAATAAATGTTAATTATTGTTTTAAACCACTAAGTTTCAGAGTAACTTCTGATGCAGCAATATATAACTATTACAAATATAATAGTTCTTCACCCAATACATTTTCATTAAATAATAATAAACAAAACAGACTAATTGAGGTTATATTATATGATAATTCTAATCTTTTTAGAATTTCCTAATATGCTGGACTTATAATATTAAATAAAATAACTTTTAAGAATTACACTTAACTTTTAGTTATTTAGTTACATTTAGGCCTTAAATATTTTAAAAGAAAGTCTTAGTTTGGAATTCTTCATATTCAGAGAGGAGAAATTGAAAAAATGTCAGCTTTGCTTCTTTAGAATTTCAGTAGAAGAAAAACTTCCAAAATTGTATCTAAAAATATCCATGATAAATTATCTTTGATCTAGTGATAATGAAAACTATCAATAAAAGAAAATATTAAAGAAAAATGAGATACTCCAAACACAGTTTGTTCTCATTAATCAAACTGCAATATAATAGGCTTTGAAAGATTGTTTTTTAAAAAAACTTTTTCTACAGTTCAGAGTCGAAGAAGACTAAAATGTAAACAAAAAGCTATAGATTTCAAAATACTTTCTATAGTTGAAGATGAAGAATTTTTAAGATTTGACCAGATATGAATCCTAGGTACAAAGTTCTTTCTAGAAAACATGTTGCTGCACATTTTTTTCCTGAATTATGTCATATTATTAGTTATGTTATAATTTTCCCAAATTGTATTATGTTAATTATATGACTATTACATGAATTAAACTGTCAGTAATATTATACAATGTGCTATGTGTATGTTCAGAAAGTAAGCAGAAGAGCATAATATAGCAAGATCACTGGACATAAAGAGAAAGTTTATTGGGGCCCTCTCATCCTTCTTCTACCACAAATAATCCAATTCATAAGAATACAGAAGATTTGAGAATTGCTTTGTCATATTCTTATACAAGATGCTCAAGGAAAAGGAACAGCAAGTATTGGGTGTTACATATTACATAAGTCGTTTCAACAATAACAAAAAAAGCCTTCCTATTGTACTTTGCTGTTAGCAAGTACACATAGCAAGACTTATTACCAATGAATGAATGATTGTTTGCCAAAAGAAAGGACTTTATATGCTGGAACTTGCTGAAAAAAGTAAGTGTTCAGATGATCAGGCAAGGACTTCTCACATGTTATCTGAGGATTCGTTCTAATGAGATTTGTTCCACAAGGGTGGCTAGATATAATAAGAACAAACCTTTTGCGGCTGGAGGGTAATCTAGATGAACTATTCTGAATACTGCAGTGTCACCTATGTAGGAGACTGGTTCATTTTTAACTTTTGGTTGCCTTAGAAGGGTTGAAGAACTCTTCAGAACTCTAAGGAATGTACCCTTGAGCCCCTCTGTCCTCACAAAATGAGGAAATAAAATAGTCAGTACAAGAAGTAGAGACATCATAGTGGTATAATGGCACAATGAGAATGTAGGAGCTCAGGGCTTTAATTAACGCTCAATACTTTGCAAATTATGCTGTGAATGGAGAATTGGAAGACTGCAGTTGTTGCAGAAATTGCTCCAAAGTGCCATTGAAGCCTCAGATAGTATGGGGTCATGATTAACAGCCTGAGATCCAGAGTCAAGGTTTGAATCCTGATCCACCAACTTGGTGACCTTGAACCAGATATTTAACACACCTACTTCATATGTCTGTAAAATGGGCCTGCTAAAATCCTGCCTCCAGAATTATTATAAGGGTTAATGATGTAAGCCGCATCAAGTGTCTAGCACAGTATATATAGCATTCATTAAATGACAAGCGAGTGGAAAAAAAGTCTTTTTGAACAGTTAGTTACTTAGAGAAAGAAAGAAACTTGGATAGTGATGGATCTGCGGAATAAAATTGGCTCACCCTCAACCTGAAGAATCCTGCCCTGCTCAGGAGAGAAGGCCTCAAGTGGCCACTTCTCAGCTCTCAGATTCCCCAGGCATCCTGTATCACCCGAGGTCAGGTCTTAGTTTCTGTCCTCAGTGTGGCCAAGCTCAGGTTCTGTGTGTGTGTTTACCTGCTGTGCCTGGAGAGTAGCCACACTGTGACCCATTTTTCTGTGGCCCCAGGAAAATGGGCCGAAAAGGAGAGGTACCTGGTGGAGGTGGGGCCAAGTACTCTAGGGCCCCCCACTTCTAGCAGGTATGTATGTGATGTCAGGACTTTGGGGGACACACATTACTACACCAGGCAGAGTGCAGAAAATAGAGAATTGTGGGACAATCTGACCGCCTGAGTCCTCCAAAAGCGTCCCAGCTCAGTGGGAGTAAAAGTGGGCATCCCACAGGGGCCAGGGGACCCGACCCTCCCCCACCACAGGGGCTGTCCCCTGCTTGGTGAAACCTTCCCTGGTGGGAATTGCAGCCCCACAACACTCCCGTCCTTCTTTTTGTTCCTCCGTGGCACGCATCACTGTGTGACATGCTCTGTTTTACCTATTTATGTATTTTACAGCACACGCCCCCCAAAAGTAAGCTCCATTAAAACAAGTGTTATTCCCCCATCTTAAGTGCTTAGGAAGTACCTGACACATAGTGGGTGCTCAATATTTGTTGATCGAATAAAATAATATACTGTATGTGCAAAAAAAAAAAAAGAAAAAGGACTCCTCATATGCTGCCTGCTCCCAAAACTCTCTCCTTAGTCCAGGAGAGAGCAGTCCAGGGAAAATTTTTCCAGGAAAATTCTGAAATTGATTGGTACGCAGTGAATGCTGAGATACAGGAAGAAATTAAGAAAATATTCTGTTTTCTTTAAAAACAGTTACAATGTGTCATCACCACATTTCTGAAATCCAATGTTTAAGGAACAAACATGTTTCAAGTGGTAGAGACGGAATAGCAGGCTGGAAGATTTCAGAGACCTTGATTTCCCCATTTGTGATATCTGTACAACAGTGAATATGCAAGAATATACAGCAAATATCCCATTTCATAGTGCCATTTTTCATTTTTGTTGTCTTTTAAAACTTTCTGCAATAGTTTGAAATAATTTTAGGCTTACAAAAGAGTTGCAAAAAATAGTACAATGTGTTCCTATACACCCTTCACCCAGCTTCCTCACTGTCGCATAACCATAGTACAACCGTCAAAACCAGGAAATTAACATTTATCATTGGCACGATATTGTTCACTAAACTACAAACTTTGGGATTTCCCCCATTTTCCCATGAAAGTCCTTTTTCTATTCCAGGATCCCGATCCAAAATCCCACAATGCAAGTTGTTCACACGTCTCCATACTCTCCTCCAATCTGTTACAATTCCTCTTCCGTAAGGAAGTGTTATTCCTTGTCCACCATTTGTATATTTATTCAGTTATTTATTTATATCAATGTGGATACTTATTTTATGTTTTTGCCTCTCTATATGATGGTAGCAGGTAATTTTTTAAGAATTTGTTTACTTATTTAAATTTTTATGTATTAATTTTCTTTTTTTATTGGTACATAATACTTATACATATTTGTGAGGTACATGTGATATTTTGTTACATGCATAGGCTGTGTAATGATCAAGTCAGGGTATTCGGGGTGTCCTTCATCTCAAGTATTTATCATTTCTATATGTTGGGAACATTTCAAGTCCTCTCTTCTAGTTATTTTGAAATATATAATACATTGTTATTAACTATAGTCATTCTACTCTGCTGTTGAACATTAGAAACTTATTCCTTCTATCTAACTCTATGCTTCTAGCCATCAACCAACCTCCCTTCTATCTCCCCCTACACACACACCCTTCCTAGTCTCTGGTATCTATCATTCTACTCTCTACTGCTGTGAGATCAACTTTTTTAGATCCCACATGTGAGTGAGAACATGTAATATTTGTCTTTCTATGTCTGACTTATTTCACTTAACACAATGACTTCCAGTTCCATCCATGTTGCTTCAAATGACATGATTTCATTCTTTTTATGGCTGAACAGTATTCCATTATGTATATATTCCACATTTTCTTTATCCATTTACTCACTGATGGACACTTGGGTTGATTCCTTATCTTTGCTATTGCGAATAGTGCTGTAATAAATATGGGGTGCAGGTATCTCTTTGATATATTGATTTCTTTTCCTTTGGATAAATACCCAGTAATGGGATTGCTGGATTATATGGTAGTTGTATTTTTAGTTTTTTGAGAAATCTCTATATGCATATTGAGAACGCTCTCAATATGGCGCCTTGCTGTAACTGCTTAGGCTGGAGGGGGCACCCCAGCATGAGCTCCCTCTCTGGAACAGTGCTTTGGTACAGTCTCCAGGCAGCTCCCTGTATTAGTCTTGGGCCCACAAGGATTTGGGGAGCTTCTCTAGGCTCCCAGCTGATCCCACAGAGCAGGCTGCTTCCTTTCCCTCTCCTTCCTAGCTTGAATTCCAGCGTTCTCTGGTAGATGATGTATTGGAAGTGTGATTATCTACTCACTGTTTTGGTTCTTCTTTTTGGAGGGGGCCAGTACCAGGTGCCTCTAGTCAGCCATCTTGAAGCCCTCACATCTAGACTTTATTTTTTTAAAGCAGTTTTAGATTCATAGCAAAATTGAGAGTAAGGTACAGAGATATCCCATATATCTACTTACCCCCACACATGCATAGCTAGCCCCAGCAGAGAGTTACATTAGTTACAATTGATGAACCTTCACTAATACGTCACTATCACCCAAAGTCCGTATTATGTTAGGGTTCATTCTTGATGTTGTACATTCTATAGGTTTGGACAAATGCATAATGGCATGTATCCACCATTATAATATCATTCAGAGTAGCTTTACTACCCTAAATATCCTCTGTGCTCTGCCTATTCACTCCTTCCTCCCCCCAAACCCCCAGCAATCACTGATCTTTTTACTCTCTCTATAGTTTTGTCTTTTTCAGAATGTCATATAGCTGAAATCATGCAATATGTAGCCTTTTCAGATTGGCTTCTTCTACTTAATAATATGCATTTACACTTCTGCATGTCTTTTCATGGCATAACAGATCATGTCTTTCTTTTTTTTTTCTGTTTTTTAAGACAGTGTCTTGCTCTATTGCCTGTGCTAGAGTGCAGTGGCACAATCACAGTTCATTGCAACCTCAGACTCCCGGGTTCAAAGGATTCTCCTGTCTCAGCCTCCTGAGTAGCTGGGTCTACAGGTGTGCACTACCATGCCCAGCTAATTTTTCTATTTTTTGTAGAGACAAGGTCTTGCTCTTGCTCAGGCTTGTCTCAAACTCCTGACCTCAAGAGACCTGCCTACCTAAGCTTCCCAAAGTACTAGAATTACAGGCATGAGTCATTGCACCTGACCTAGCTCATTTCTTTATAGTGCTGAATAATATTAATATTTCATTGTCTGGATGTACCACAGTTTATCCATTCACTTACTGAAGGACATCTTAGTTGTTTCCAAATTTTTGCAATTATGAATAAAGCTGCTGTAAACATCTGTGGGCAGGTTTTGTGTGGACACAAGTTTTCAACTCCTTTGTGTGTTATTTCTTTGGGTGAATAACAAGGAGAATAATTGTTGGATCATATGGTATGAATATATTTAGTTTTGTAAGAAACTGCCAATCTGTCTTTCAAAGTGGCTGTACTATTTTGCATTCCCACCAGCAATGGATGAGAGTTTATGTTGCTCCTACATTCTTGCCAGAATTTGGTATCTCCGGTGTTCTAGATTTTGGGCATTCTAACAAGTGTGTAGTGGTATCTCATTGTTGTTTTAATTTGCATTTCCCTGATGACGTATCGTGTGGAACATCTTTTCATATGCTTATTTGCCATCTATATCTTTTTCTGGTGTCTTTTAAAAGTCTTTGGCCCATTTTTTGATCAAATTTTTCTTTATTGTTCACTTTTAAGAATTCTTTGCATATTTTTGATAACAGTCCCTTATCAGATATGTTTTTTGCAAACATTTTTCTTCAATCTGTGTCTTCTCTTTAAAGGGTCTTCTGCAGAGCAGAAATTTTAATTTTAGTGAAATCCAAATTATTAATTCTTTCTTTCATGGATCGTGCCTTTGGTGTTGTGTCTAAAAAGTCAGAGCTAAACCCAAGGTCATCTAGATTTTCTTCTATATTATCTTCTAGGACATTTATAGTTTTTCTCTTTACATTTAGGTCTATGATCCATTTTAAGTTGATTTTGTGAAGGGTATAATGTCTGTGTCCAACTTCATTTTTTTTTACATGTGGATGTCCAGTTGTTCCAGCATCATTTGTTAAAAGGATTATTTTTTTCTTAATGTATTACTTTTGCCATGTTTTCTATACTGTAGTGTTATAAAGGTGAATTTATATTACCGTGTTCCCACCTACAGTTACTAATTGAAATTCTTCAGTAAAGAAATGTTAACCCTTGTCCACCATTTGTGTATGTATTCAATTATTTATTTATATCAGTATGGACTCATGGATATTTGTTTTATTCTTTGGGTTGACTTCAATTACGTTTAACTAATTATTTTTGGTTTTATAAAGTCCTGAGTTAAAGATGCCTGGACTAAGAGGACCCAATGTGAAGGCTTAAGTCAAAATTCTGGAACCCAGTACAGTTCCAACATGTAATGGAATTCTTTACAGAGTTTTTTATTTTTTTTTTTTAAGTGTGTGTATTCTGTGCTAGACTTGCTTACAGATATTTAATAGATTTTTTGAATGAATTAGTAATTTCTTATCGCTGAACACTTATTAAGGCATCAAGGTATAATACGTAACTATCTCAAATAAAGATTTTGCCCCTGCCAATAAACATTATGGAGCTTACATTATAGCAGAATTTGATTCCATCATGAGTAGCCATGACTAAAGAGCCTGAAGTTTCTATCTGGGAAACAGTGTTAACATCACCATTATATCATATGTCAAGATGTTAACCTTGATTAAGATAATATCTGCCAGCTTTCTCCACTGTAAAATTACTAATTTGGGTGAGGTACTTTGAGACTATGCAAATATCCTATTCCTCCTTAAACTTTCTTTCATCCACAATTTTACCCACTAAGTCACTTTTCAAGACTTTTATTTAGTTGATTCCAGGATCCAAAGAGTTCAAAATACTTTGACTAAGTTGTGGTAAAATTAAAAATCTCTGTAGGAAAATGTACTCGTCTAACAGAGTATAGAGGTTTAGGTAAAAATGAACATAATTTCAATGAAGCCCAAGACTTCTTTCTGTCACCAGATGTTTTAGTTAAAAACAAGTAAATGACTTTTGCCCGAATTTATCTAGATCATTACAATTGAATGACCAAGAAGTAAAGTTATATGCTTTGCCAGCATTTCAAAGACAAGTTTCAGTATCTATTACAATATCTTTTTATGATATGAAATATTTTTTCTCTGCTAATGCCCTACTGCTGTGAATAATCAAACTATTCAAATCACTTTCTCTAATGCAATTTAAAAAGAACTAATAAAAAATCCTGAGTTCAGATTCTAGGCCAAAAGTATGCTTGTATTGGAGGCGAGAAAATTAGGAAAGTACTCCTATTGTCATTCTCCAGGAATTTTAGAGCACAATACACTTTTAAAGCTTCTTGGAAACTCTAGATAATGGGCAGCCAATATTAAAAATATAGGTCAAACAAGAGCTGTTAATTAAAATTAACATTTAGAGAAGAATATTACTGGTACCATTAATTTAATTTTTGAAACAATTTATAGACCTCACTTTTTAGCACCTAACAAAAAGAATGGAGGAAGATTGCATTAAAGGGCCATAGTTCATGTACATCATCTTCCATGGGATTAACATGCATCAATTCTCTGAAAATCCCCTCACTTCCACTGCATTAGACACAGCCTTTAACAAATCTACATGAGGTAGGGATGAAAACTCAGCAGAATACTTCTAAGGTTATAAAGCTATTGTGTATAAACCTATTTTTAAGGGTTAATAAGTAACATAAAGAGATTGGTAAAATTAAATGGAAAATGTACAAAATGTGTATACAACATGTAAAAATTGAGGTCAAATGTGTAGCTTCATGCTTAGAATAACCTTAGGGAGATGCCCAACAAGTCTAAAATATCATACTTGATTTTGGTCTAACTTTAAATGTTCCAGGACATTTCTGGTGAACACAAAGAATTGAAAGCTTGAGAAGAAAGTCAACAATTAGTGCTGTTCCCCAATTCTTTCACGACCCAGGTCAAGCCACTGGGTCTCTCTGCACCTACGTTCTTAAACTCCACATCTGTAAAATCAAAATTATGATCCCATATTTCTTTTCAATGTTGTTGTGAAGGTTATCCAATAAGAGGTGTGGTATTTTAAAATACTGAATTGACTCCACTTTAATAAAGTCAAATGTCAGTATCTGTTTTGAAGAGATATGGTAGATTTTCTCTTCTGGGAGACTTTATGATCTCATTTGTCCTGAAATTTTTCAGCATCCACTGGTCTGAAAGGAGAATACTGGATTCAATTTCTTGACATCCGTCACAGTTTTATTCTCTTATAAATTAAATGCTGGTTTCATGTAACAGTTCTCAATAAGGCTTTATCAGTGATATGTGGTCTATCCATATACACTCTTGCTTTTCCAAATCATTCTCCAGATTGCAGCCAAAATGATTTTTTCAAAGAGCAGTTCTAAAGATGTCACTTCCTTTTTTTAAAGCCTTTGAATGGCTTCCCTTTGTGCTTAGGACAAAGACATGGATACTTAATTGTCCACAAAATTTTTTATGGTCTAACTCCTACCTTTACACCGCCCTCCTCTAGAACTCTCTTTGTGGGTCTCCTTTCAGTGCCTGGTCATCACACTCCCTCTCAACCCAGGCTCAGGGTCTTACACACACTTCCCTCCTGTCCTCGCCAAGTTTCATACCAACTCACTCTTTTTTGGATCACTTTCTTAAAAATGTCTAGCCTAACATCCATAGCACTGTGCTTATCTCCTCGATAGCACTTAATATAGTTGCAACTTCCATTTTTATGTGTGATTATTTCGTTACTGTTTGTCTCCCTCACTGGATAGCAAATGTTGGAGTCTTTGCTATACTGGAATCACATCGTATCTCCAGGGCCTCCATAGTGCCCGACTCAGTAAACCTTTGTGGAATAGATAATATTTGCTTAAATCATTGTTCTCCATTGCAGCTGAATGTGGTCAAGTGACACTGGGCAGGAAGAAGCTACCCTTCTGGATGACCTCTGTTCACATTAAAGATAAACAAAGTAGTATATTGGTAATGATGTCGATAGCTATACAAGATCTTTCTTTCCGTAGGTGATTTAAAAAAAAAAACTACCAACTTCTTTTCAAGCTTGGCATCTCTATTGAGAATACAAGCTGCCCTGATCTCAGCAAGAAACAGAAATGCAGTAATGATTGCAGCCATTATTGAAATGCATTAGTAGGTCTCAGAGTTGCTCCTCAAAGGACAACAGTCCAGCCTGCTAAAAGGTGTAATGTAGTTTTCCATCATTTGATATTGTGTGATAATGCCTTCCTCTACCCTCTTTAATCCTTCTGTGAGATAATACTAATCATCTTATCTTCCTATTGCTAAAGTCCTCTAGACACCTTGCTTCTTTAAGAACAATAGAAAACAGCCAAAATACTTATAAAAAGTATACTGGGTGATATATGCGTCCTGTTTCTATGAAAATAAAATCTGTCCTTAAACATTAGCACATCTAAAAATATAAATGTACTAAAGAGTAAGCAATCATTTGAGTGAAACCACCTCTTAGGGGAAATATTTAGGTTTCATGAGTTAAAGACTTCACAGCAGATTTCTGAAGTAAAATAAAAACAAAAACAGAAGTGTATTGGTTAAAATCCCAGGCACCTGGGAGGAAGGAGCCCTGAATTCTCTTTGAGCACAGAAAAGATTCTTTCTACCCTTGAGCAAGGTGAGTTCTTTGGGTTTCTGTTCTCTCTCTGTTTTAATTCATATATATTTATGGGATACAAGTGCTATTTTGCTACATTGATATATCATGTTTTGTGGCCTAAGATGTGATCAGTCTTGGATAACGTCTCATGTACTGATGAGAACAATGTATATTCAGTTGTTTAGGGGTAGAATGTTCTGTGAATGTCTGTTAGGTCCATTCGTTCTAGAGTCACATTTAATCCAGTATTTCTTTATTTTCTGCTTCAATGATCTGTCCAGCTCTGTCAGTGGGGTGTTGAAATCCCCAGCAGTTATGACACTGCTGTTTATCTCTTTGCTCAGATCTAGTGGTATTTGCTTTATTAATCTGGGTGCTCTTCCATTGAGCCATTGAGAGGCTGCAGTTCTCCCCCCATCACTGAGGCAGTCACTCCAAGGCTTCCCAAGTGGTGTCTATGGAGTCTGAGGCACCCCCTCTTCTTAGATCTTGCACTGAGTGGAGCAGCACTAGGCTCCCAGTCATAGGGTACAGCACAGGGGAGCTTCCGCTCTGTCTGCTGTCTCCCCAGTCCGGTGGCATGATGCGAAGACTGCTGTTGCAAAGCTGAGCCCTGTGCAGACCTAGTGTCCCACACCTGAGAGCTCAGAATGGTGGCAGTTGCAGTAACCCAGATGGGTAGCCACCAAATCCCTGCTGCACCCGCTTTCCAGTGCAATACCTCTGCACGGACTCTGTGCAGCTCCCCAGTCAGTCCAGAGGTCTGTGGTGGAGTGGGGTCCCACATCTCAAGTGCCTGCGGGGTGAGCTTGGGCCCCAGGGCTCTCTCTTTCTGACCTTCCCCACTTGCAGATGCCTCCCCAAAGTTCCTTTTGATCTTGCTGAATGAATCACCTTGTCCCCTCCTTCACTCTGAATGTCCTCCATTGTTTCTCAGAGTTTTACAATGTTTTTTCCAAGAAGAGCCATCAGTAGGTAGGCATCTGCCTGCAACTTTTGATCCTCTCCTTGAAAGTGGCACGTGTAGGATTCTGCTAGTCTGCCATCTTGCCCATCCACACCTCAGAATTTAGCAATAAACCTTTGTCATTAAAAAGAACAGCTCTGTGGAAAGAAAGGAAGGGTTGGCTCACCAGCCAAAGGCTAGAGACCATCCCAGCTCCTAGGCACACTGGAGTTGGATTTTCTTTTATACGCAGATATAAGCTGAGGTCTCTTCCAAGAATTGTCCTGTAGTCAGCAGGATCTCTAAGTTGAGCAAGGAGGCCACGGAATGCAGACCTTATAGGTGCTAAGCTAAATTCCAAATGGTCATTTGAAAGCAGTGCAGGTAGCAAACATTTTAAAAGGACCCCAGAGTTTGTCCACTAGAATATTTAGGGTGTATCATTTCCTGAGATTTGAACACTCATATATCATATGAGTGATCTTATGGGGTAGCTGATCCCTTCATCAATATAAATTCTGGAAAAAAGCAAAAATTGTTCAAGAAAAGGTGTGAAATTATAATGCTCTCTAATACTATCTCAGCTATGAACAATGTTTACATAAACATCATAAGATCCAATTGTTCTAAACAAAAATTGTGATATAACTATGCATGTGTGTATGTATGGTGTATGTTAGCAGGATGGATGTGTATCAGTTGGTGTGTGTAGGCTAGCAAAATCCTCTTCCCTAGTATGAAGTAAACAGAAAATGTTTAAAACTTTAAAAATCAGGAAAACAACACCAGAGGCATGTAATTTAGAAATACAGAGGTGAATACCAGAAGAAAGAGCTTAAAAAGTTGAAGTGTTTGCCCTCCAAGTAGCAGGAACTGAAAATTTTTCATTATAAGTCAAACACTATTTTTTATTTTAAAATTATGTCCAGTCATTACTTTAATAACGATACATTTAAATTTTAATGGGTATGCAGAAATAGAATAGTCTGGAAAGAGGTTACTCGTTCTGTCCAGGCCTCCCTGGGTGACATTCCTTACCTTGCTAAATTTATAACCTTCAGCTGCAAGTCCTCTACCTTGCAGGCCCCAAAACTTAATTTCACCGTCCCATAAAAAGCAGGTCTGTCTTTGGGAGAAGCAGTGAAACTCACTTTAATGACACTTATGAGATCAGGTATGTTAATTTATAACGAGACCTCACTGCACTCACAGATGGCATGCCCATGTCCGCGTAGATGCTGTGTTCTCTTTCTACGGTAAAGCAACATTGTTAGGTAATTGAGAATTATTGGTTTACACTGAGAAATGACTGATATGATCCAGAAGTTCATGTGGTCACCACAAAATCTAGAGAAGACCCATAAATGTACTTAATAAACAAATCCTATCTAAGAAACTACAGTTAACATAATTAGAAGGTTGTTTGGAATCTAAACAAAAGAAATTCAATAAATTGAATGTTTAATGGCCTCATCCTAAACTGTTACAATAATTCCACAAGGCAGCGTTATTATCCACTGCCTTGGATATATAGAATATTCTCTTATTCTGAGAATAAGGAATTGATGCTCAGAAAATAGTTTGCCCAAGATCACACAACTAGCTGAGATTTGAATATAGGTGAGATTTGAATATATTTCTGTTGTGCCACATTGCCTTTCCCAAATAAACAAGGAAAGAACATGCCCAAAATGTTTAATGAATCTCCAATGAGTAATGCCACAGGCATTTCACAAAATGAAAATGGAAGTAATAACACATGATATTCTGTTACCACCATTGCTTACAGCCAGATTTTAATGACCCCAGCTCTATAATCTTCCTGAGCATTTATAGACCTCAGGAGGGGTACTCTAAGGCTTTGGGCTAGAAGCAGCTGAAATGAATGTCTCTCACTCCAGCAAGAACAGCGTCGAGTATGGCTGCTCTGTGGGCAGGCTCCTCAACTGTGCCACTTGCAGGAGGCATTGCCCGGAGCAGGTGTAGGGCTGGCCAAGTTTGCCTCTCGACATCAAGAGGATATGTAAAATCCATCAACTTTTCTTCAACTCATGAAGAAATGGAAAAGAAGACAGTAGCCAGCTACTACACTGCCATTACAGAAAAGTACCATTACAAACGTGTGAACATTTTTCTTGTGAAAATACAATATACCTTGGGAAGGTAGGGAAAGGGTTGCAGGAAAGACAGAAAAATTACAGTGAATAAGGTGCCAGAAATTCCAGCTGCCATCCCTCTCCATATGCTGCATAGATGCCCAAGATGAGTCGGAGTGGGAAACATGAGCCTGATCTCTCAGTTTATCTCACTCCCCACGTGCCTTTCCTGCTATGAGAATCACATGCACTAAATAGAACTGTGGTATTCAGTTGCCAAAGCCAGTTTTCTTACCACATGGCCCCTCCACACACATAAGCCAACTCCTTCATCTGGTGCTCAACTGAAGAAAAAGGCACCTGTTCCCAAGTTGGAGGAAAAACTGGCAGAGGTGGATTCAGCTTTGAGGTGGGGTGGTGGCCCCCAGCTTGGCATCATCCGGAAAGAATTTTGGGAGTAACTTTGACTATAGGTAATTTTCCCTTTCCCACTGACTTGAGAACTTAACCCCCACTTAAGATGTAACTCAGATATACCAGGTTCTAAGCAGCTTCAAGACAGGGCAACCACGAGTGCCAGACTAGTCTAGTCATTGAGGAAGTCAGAAAGATTTTGAGATGCCGTGAGGACAAAAGTCATGGTGTGGTCATCAGCTATTCTACTATGTGGCTGGGCCACCCTAAGTCTGAAACTCAACCCACTTAAAAGACCAGGAGTTCCATGCATTCAGATAGCAGGAGAGAAGACAATTCCAAGAAAGGATTCAGTTTTAATTCTTAAAAATAGGACTAAGGGTGTTGGCAGTCCTACATTTTAACTTGGTCTATAAAACAAATATTTCTTTCTTATTATTTTACATATTCCCTACTTGCATATTGGTGTCATCTGAGGAGTCTTCATTATTTCTGAATTCTTTATAGTAGGTGACAGGGACAGGAGAGCAAGTCTAGAAATATGTATTTGCTTTGTGTGGCTCAAGATATCTAGCTTATC
>NW_012149252.1:1190948-1209681 GCF_000956105.1 Propithecus coquereli | reverse complement strand
TCCATGAGCATGAATGTCTTCCCATCTGTTTGTGCCCTCTTCAATATCTTTAATCAATGTTTTGTAGTTTTCCTTAAAGAGGTCTTTCACCTCCTTGGTTAAATTTATTCCTAGGTATCTTTTTTTTTTGTAACTATTGTAAAAGAGATTTTCTTCTTGATTTCTTTTTCAGCTAGTTCATTATGGGTTATTGAAATACTACTGATTTTTGTATGTTGATTTTGTATCCTGTAACTTTACTGAATTTGTTTATCAGTTCTAAGAGTTTTTTTGGTGGAGTCTTGATTTTTCTAAATATAAGATCATGTCATCTGCAAGAGGGACATTTTGAATTTCTCTTTTCCAATTTGAATGCCTTTTTTTTTTTCTTTTGCCTTATTCCCCTGGGTAGGATTTCCTGTACTACATTGAATAGGGGTGGTGAAAGTGGGCATCCTTGTCTTTTTCCAGTTCTTAGGGAAAGGTTTTCAACTTTTCCCCATTCAGTATGATGTTAGCTGTGGGTTTATCATATATGGCCTTTAATATGTTGATGTATGTTCCTTCTATGCCTAGTTTGTTAAGGGTTTTCATCATGAAGGGATGTTGAATTTTATCAAATGTTTTTTCTATGTCTATTGCGATTACTCATATGGTTTTTGACCTTTATTTTGTTGATGTGATATATGATATTTATTTATTATGCATGTTGACTCATCCTTGCATCCCTGGGATAAATCCAGCTTGATTATAGTATATTATCTTTTTGATGTGTTGTTAGATTTGGTTTGCTGGTAGGATTTTAGGCTCTGTGTTCATTAGGGATATTAGCCTATAGTTTTCTTTTTGTTTTTGTTGTTTCCTTATCTGATTTTGGTGTCAGGGTGATGCTGGCATCATAGAATGAGTTAGGAAGAATTCCTTTATCTTCAATTTTTTGGAATAGTTTGAGGAGATTTGGTATTAGTTCTTCTTCATACGTTTGATAGCGTTTGGCATTGAAGCCATCTGGTCCTGAGGTTTTCTTTGTTCTTTTTTTTCCTGATTCAATCTCATTACTTGTTATTAGTCTGTTCAAGTTTTCTGTTTCTTTCTTATTCAATCTTCAAATGCTGTATGTGTCTAGGAATTTATCCCTTTCCCCTAGGTTTTATGAATAGCATATGGCTGTTCATAGTAGTCTCTGATGATCTTTTGTTTTTCTGTGATATCAGTTGTAATGTATCCTTTTTTGTTTCTGATTTTGCTTATTTGGGACTTCTCTCTTTTTGCTTGGTTTCTAGCTAGTGGTTTATTGATTTTATTTATCTTTTCAAAAATCAACTTTTTGTTTCATTGATCCTTTGTATCGTTTTTTTAAGTCTCTGCTTCATTTAGTTCTGCTCTGATATTTATTAATATTTCTTTCCATCTACTAATTTTAGATTTTGTTTGTTCTTGCTTTATAAGTACCTTGAGGTGAATCATTAGATTGTTCATCTGAAATCCTTCTACTTTTTTATGTAGGCATTTATTGCTATAAAATTCCCTCTTAGCACTGTTTTTGCTATATCGCATAGGTTTGTGTATGCTGTGTTTCCATTTTCATTTGTTTCAAAAATTTTTTGATTCCCATCTTAATTTTTTCATTGACCCAATAGTTGTTCAGAAACATGTTTCTTTATTTCCATGTATTTGTAGTTTTCCACGCTCCTCTTGGCTTCCAGTTTTATTGGCTTCTAGTTTTATTCCATGATATTCTGAGAGGATACTTGTTATAGCTTTGATTTTTTTAAATTTGTTGAGACTTGTTTTATAATCTAACATATGGTCCACCCTAGAGAAATTTTCGTGTGCTGATCAAAAGAATGTATATCCTACAGCTGTTGGATAAAATGTTCTATAAATGTCTCAAGTTCATTTGGCCTAAAGTTCAATTTAGCTCCAATGTTTCTTTGTTAATTTTCTGTCTAGATGATCTGCCTAGTGTGGAGAGTGGGTGTTGAAGTCCCCCACTATTATTGTACTGGAGTCTATCTCTCCTTTTAGATCTAATAATATTTTCTTTATATATCTGAATGTTCCAGTGTTGAGTGCATATGTATATACAATTTTTATATCATCTTGCTAAATTGATCACTTTATCATTGTAGAATGACCTTCTTGTTTTCTTTACTGGTTTTGATTTAAAGTCTATTTTTTCTGATATAAGTTTCTGCTGCAAAATCCTCCGTTAGTCTGATGGGGTTCCCTTTTAAGTTGCTAGACACGTTTCTTTTGCTGTTTGTAGAATTCTCTCTTTGTTTTTGACTTTTGACAGTTTAACTATAATGTGCCATGGAGAAGGACTTTTTGAATTGTATCTATTTGAAGATCTCTGAGCTTTCTGTACGCAGATGTTTAAATCTCTTAGTAGATGTGGGAAATTTTCAGCTATTATTTTGCTAGATAGAGTTTGTATTACTTTGTTTTTCTCTTTACCTTCTGGGAAACTTAGAATTCAAATATTTGGTCACTGTATAGTGTCCTATATGTCACATGTCATATGGGCTTTGTTTATTCTTTTCTTTCTTCTTCTTTTTATTTATTTATTTATTTGGTCTGACTGCGTTATTTTTAAAAACCTACCTTCAAGTTCTGAAATACTTTCTTATGTTTTATATGGTCTATTGTTGACATTCTTGAATGTATTTTTTTTTATTTCATTCAATGAAGTCATCAGTTTCAAGATTTCTGTCTGGTTTTTTTTTATGATATCTATCTCTTTTGTAAATTTCTCATTCCTATTCTGAATTGATTTTCTGATTTATTTGTATTGTTTATCTGTGTTCTTTTGTATCTCACTTAGCTTCTTTAATATCAATATTTTGTATTCTTTTTCTGGCATTCTATAAATGTCTTTTTGATTGGAATCTCTTGCTAGAAAATTATTGTATTTCTTTGGAGGTATCATATATCCTTGTTTTTTTACATTCTGGTGTAACAGTGCCTTTTTCCAATTCTTTGGATTTGCTTACATAGGAGAGAATATTTTCCTGAAGATGTATCTATGGTTGGGTAGGGCACTTTGGTTTTGAGTCTGGGTGTATATAGTGGTGCAGTCTCCACATAATTTCTTTGGCTATAAACAGCATCAATAGTGTCTGTGATTTCTTCAGTGGCTTAAGGTGTGGTTGTTAGTGGAGGCTGTGGTGAAGGTTCATTGGGGATGGAGATGTCAGGTGGGCCAGTTTTCAGGCCCCTGTGGGCACAGTGGCTGACTGAATATGCCTGTCCTTGGACTCAAGGGAAGCATACACTGGCACCAGTGTTAGTGGGTCCTGGCACCTCCAGGCAGCTTGCTTGGGTACTAGCAGTGGCAACATGGGGCCAGGTATGTGGATGGGTCCTCAGACCCCTAGGTCATGGGTGTGGAATGTGTAATGGCAGTAACAGTGGTGGGACAACCTTCTGGCTCCCATGTGGTCTGTGTTGGTGTTGGCAATGGCTGTGACGGGCCAATCCTCAGGCACCCAGGAAGAATACTCAGGTGCCAATGGTGGTGGATGGGGCAGAGCATCACTAGGACCCCAAAAAGTTTGCCAGTGGAGGCAAAGCCTGGCTTAGTGGACCTGTCCTTAGGACCCCAGGTGGTGTGTATGGGCACAACACTGCTTTGGTGGGTAGGGACAGGTTGAACTCCAGGCCCCCAGTGGAGTGCTGGGGGGGTGGGGACATCAGCAGCTGTGCTGCAGCCCCGCTGTAGGGGAGGGCAGGGTTGCTTTCAGTGACAGTGGAGGTTAGCAGGTGGCTGGGGAGTGCACACTTCGACCCCAGGTAGTGGTTGTGGGCTGGCTTACCTTATCTCAGGGCATATAAGAATGTACAGCAGACTCACTGTTGGTGGGGGAGAGTCACTGACAGTGGCTAGCACTTCAGCCCAGGTGGTAGCAGCCAGCAGCGGCTGTGGTTATGGGCAGGGGATGTCAATGGGGCTCCAGAGATGTATAGATACAGGGGCTATGGGTCTCCACGGCAGGATGCAGTCTGGTGGAGTCTGGGCTCTCAAAATGGCACCATGTTCTAGCTGCTTAGGACAGGGGGCGAGGGGTATGAAACCCAGTGTGAACTTCCTCTGTGGAGCAATGAATGCCATCACACAGTCTTTAGGCAGCTCCCTATGTTAGTCTCAGGGTCTGCTTTGGTCAAGGGGCTCTCCTATGGCTAGGATTGGAGGAGTCCAAGGTGGGAATGTGGACCACTAGGGCTTTCTGACCTACCTTTCTCTGCATTGAGGAGCCTTTCTGGGATCCCAGCCAATCCTACCAAGCAGTCTGCCTCAGTTCCCGCTCTTTCCTTTTAGATGTTTCCTGACACTTCTCTGTTGAATTCCAGTGTTCTTTCTTAGAAGATCTATTCAAAGTGTGATTATCTACTTGGTATTTTGGTTCTTCTTTATGGAGGAGGCAACTGCCAAATGCCTCTAGTCAGCCATCTTGAAGCCCTTCTACAGAACGTGTCATTTTTGAGAGACCATTGTGCTATTCAAGGTGAGAGAGAGAGAGACTCAGTCCAACTAAGAACTAATTATTGATTACTTGGTTGAGTGCTGAAAACTACAGGATATAGGTTTAGAAAGGTTTGCAATATATAATTTTGATTCATTGGCCAAATGAATGTATTACTGATCAATACAAATATTTTTTTGTCTATGGGCTTTTATACATGCTTCTTGGGCCCTGGAAATCTGCAAAAAAATGCATTATAAAAGGACCAGTCATGTTAATAGCAAAAGAACCACATTATTTTTCCAGAATTATCTGTTATCTATCCTTGATTGAACATAGGAAAGTCCATCCCGTTAGGTACTTATAAAGATCAACCTCAGGAAAAATTCCTCCACATTCTACTTTATTTTCTCCTTCCTCCTAACTCCACACATGCATGTTAGAAAATTACTGCTGAAACTTCATCTAATAAACAACAATAATTTAGCATGATGGATGCTGTTGATGAAATTAATCACCAACGGTGGATTAACTCAGGCTTTGAGATGTTCTTGTATATTTGTTCAATTTATCTTGTTTGTCTCCCCACATTAGAACATAAGCTCCCCAGAAACAGCATCCTTGTCTATCTTGTTCACTGCCACATCTCTAAGGTGTAACACTAACTAACCTTTATTTATAAAATAAAGAAATTGATCAATTAATAAGCAGAAATCTTTGATCAAAAGAAACTTCAGGTGTTTATTAGGCCTCCATAAACAATAAAGTCTTTTTTTATATCTTCAAAGAAATTTTTTTTGAGATTAACTAATATATAAATGAAAAATATTATTGTTATCATTTCAGGTTCAGTATGTTTACCTTTGGGATACGTTGTCTGCACCCCGTTTGCTTTAAGACACTATTGCCAGTTGCCTATGCCAATAATTTTAATACTCACTACATCACTCCAAGTATTCATAATTCTAAATATGAAATCTCATGACATTTTGACAGAAGGCCACCTATAAATGTGTCTGAATTATACATGCAAACAAATGTGAATTAATATCAAAGGCAAAGAAGATCTTTTTCTCAGAGGGCAAGAAGAGAATTCGTACCAGTTTATCATTTAATACTTTGGCAAAGGCTTTTGCTAGAAGATTTTAAATGTTCTTTTCAGTATTCAATCATACAACTGTCTGAAGAGGATGTTGTGATTTGGGTAATAATTTTCTCAAACACATTTACATCCCTAATTTCTTTTTGAGCGGAGTCAATCAACATGCTATTTGGGATGCACCTGGAGGCAACTTATTTAAGCTTTTTTTTTTCTTTTCTGGAAAGTGAGAACTACTCGACATCCATTGCACTTGAAATGACTGTAAATACCTCCCAAAGTCCCTTAACTCTACAGAGGGAGAACAAAGGAAACAGCCATTTTCAATCAGTGCTTTGTGATTTCTGCATTCCACAGGCTAGAGAGTAGAAGAGAGGATGCACTCAACTCTCTCTGGGGTCACTCTCCAGAATGGAGAAGAAGAGGCTGTATTTTACATTTTCAAATGCTCTCCTTTCAGGTTGCTGCAGCTTCTGCTAACAGCCGTGTTTGCAGGTGGTACTGCCTCATAAGAGTTTCTCCTGGTTTTTCACTCAAGTGGCAAGTAAAAAGTGGGGTGAATATTACACTGTTTAATGACTTACTGAGTGTTTTGCTCCAAATCCTCCTTTCAATTTTATTTTTTCTCCTTTCCTTTATATCCAGAGTCCCTAGACCTTCAGCTCAGCACTCATAGCAAGAGCCTGCATTCTAAGCCTTTAACTGAAGCTCAGGCTGAACAAGGAAGGAGTTCTTTGGGGAGGAGAGAGGGGGCTTGGTTGTGGTATGGAGGTGAACATGAGAATAAAAACACGATGCCACTCCCATAATATGCTAAAATAAAAAAAAGAAAACAACAACAACAACAGAAAACACTATGCCGACCAGTGCAGTGGCTCATGCCTATAATCCCGGCACTTCAGGAGGCCAAGGCAGGAGGATCACTTGAGGCCTGGAGTTCAAGATCAGCCTGGGCAACATAACGAGACCCCATCTCTACAAAAAATAGAAAAATTAGCCAGGAGTAGAGGCCATTCCTGTAGTCCCAGCTACTCTGGAGACTGAGGTGGGAGAATCTCTTGAGCCCAGGAGTTTGAGGTTATAGTGAGCAATGATCAGACTGCTGCACTCTAGCCTGGGTGACAGAGTGAGACCCTGTCTCAAAAAAAAAAAAACAAAAAAAACAAAAACCATAATACCTAAGCCATGTTCCTACAATCAGCTCCTCTTCACTCATCGTTTCAGTAATCTGTGAAATAGTTCATGCCCACCTTTTCATCTTGATCTTTCACAGTTCAGAGACATGAATTTTAATGTCCAACCATTTTACAGCAATTTCCCTTCCAAGATTGTGCTCTGCACTTACCTGATCCTGTGCTTTGGTTGGTGTTTATCTCTCCCCCTGGATCATACCCGGTCTCTCTTAGCCTACCTCAATCCCATTCATTCTCCAAGAGTTAGCTCAAATCATCATGAACCTTTTATTTCTGACCCCCATCGAGATAAAACAAGATGAAAACTGAATTAATTTTTATAGCTATATGAGAAAACACTTGGCTAAACTCCTTGAGATGGAATGTGGTGCCCTGGAGGCATAAGAAGCAGAGAAGCAAGATGCAAAATGATGGTTATCCTGCTCTTCTGGGAAAGGAGGGTGAAAGGTCTTGAGGAGGAGGCAAAATAGAGACTCTGTAGGGAAGCAGACAGTGGAGATATCTGGCCAAGTAGCCAAAAGATACGTTAAGAATGGAGAAATCAACTTTAGATTAAAGTTGTTTGCATGGCATGAGGCTTAGTTTTTGTGTCCCATTTGGCTAGGCCCCAGCAATTTAATCAAATACTAATCTAGGTGTTGTTGTGAAGGTGTCTCGTAAATGTGAATAACACCTACAGCTGACTCTGAGTATAGATTACCTTCAACAGTGTGCGTGGGCCTCGTCCAATCATTTGAAGGCCTTCCCAGAGGTGAGGGATTCCTGGAGAAGAAATTCTGCCTCAAGACTACAGTATTAACTCCTGCCTGAGTTTCCAGCCTGTATATATGTATGTATTGTATATGTATTTATAATAAGTATATATTGCAATATATGTGCATATAACATGCATAATATATGTATATGTAATATACATATGTGTATATGTTTGTATATAGAATATGTAATATATTTATATTATATACATATACATTGAAATATGTATGTATATATGTGCAAATATAACATGTATAACATACATATATGACACATGTATTCACATATAGCTGATCCTCATTGTTCACGAATTCCATATTTGCTAATTTTCCTACTTGCTAAAATTTATTTGTAACCCCAAAATCAATACTCATGGCACTTTTGCAGTTGCTCATGGACATGTACAGAGTAGTGAAAATTTTGAGTCGCTGCCCCACAGGTATGTTCCCATCTGAGGTCAAACAGGCAATGCTCTGCCTTGTGGTTTCAACTGTTATAATGTTAACAGGTGTTCTTTTCGTAGTGTATTTAGTGCCATGCTTTTTGCATGTTTCTGCTTTTTGTTGATCTTGCTGTTTAAAATGGCTCCTCAGTGCTGTCTAATATTCTAAGTACAAGAAGGCTGTGACATACTTTCCTGGCAAAATACATGTGTTAGATAAGCTTCATCCAGGCGGGAGTTACATATCCATGTTAATGAATCAAAAATATATACAGTCATGTGTTGCTAAATGACTGGGGTATGTTCTGAGAAATGCATCATTAGATAATTTTATTGTGCAAATATCATAGAGTATACTTACAGAAACTTAGATGGTATATATATTTTTATTTATGTATACTTTTTCATATAGAAAACCAAATGTCCCAGCACCATTACTGAATATTAATCACTTCTGCTACTTGATCTGCAATGCCAATATCAAGAGCTATATATCAGATTTGTATATATACTTCATTGAAATATTACATGACTACTGTCATACATGCAGTCTATCCTTGGCCAAAATGTCATTATATGGTGTGTTACTGTGTTAAGAAAGGTCTTTAAGCATCAACATGCATAAAACAAGGTTATATCTTGATTAATTGATGAAAATGTTGTGATCAGAGACTCCAGAAATCCAACCCTATGCTTCCTATTGTATTTCCTATTATCATAGGAAAATGATTCAGTTTTTGCTAATTTAGTGTTTGCAGCAACATGATAGAATATAACTACCATGAATTGTGCATAGCAAGAATCGACGGTGTATACAGCTACATGCACACATATACCCATATCTGTTTTCCTGTCTATCTATATCCTATTGATTCTGTTTCTCAAGAGAACCTGATTGATACACATGGCTATTTCTTAAGGTTGTAAATTGTCTCCAATGCTCCCACAAGAAACTAGAAGGGAAGTGGAAGAAACCAGCAAGAGAATGGGAAGCCAGGCACGGAAGCAATTTCAGATCAAGTCCTCTCCTTCTATCATTGGCTTCAGCCTCCCTGGGGTTCAGAAGTGCCCATGCACTTCCTGCTCTGAGTTGGTCCTCACAACAGGCTGCAGTGTCCCAAGCATGGTCCTCTGAAGGAAAATGCAAGGCCAAGACCACAGGAATGGAGCAGCCCCAAGCTGGGAGGCCAGAGGAGGAAGTGACGAATAGATATCAAGATGGCAGCAGAAGGAGGAATTGCCCTTTATCTTTTTAAACCTCATCCCTCACAGCTAGCCGAGTGCCCGGTGTACAGTAACTGCTGAATAAATGTTGCACAAAGCAGTGACACATCTGGCTGCATTTCGCTAAGATTCACATGTATAAACAAGGCAGAAAATCAAACGTTCTCAGGAATACTTGTGTGATGTTTTCTAGAGCACAGCTGTTGAAAAATACTTGTAAAATGAAAGAGTTTTAAAAATATTTTCATGGTTACTTGGCAGATAATTCCTTTTCTAGAACTCTATGATATAATTAAAGTTGTAAGTCTTTTGCCAAAAAGTTTTAGAGCTTATCCTTACAGTAAGGCAGGGAAGAAGCCATACATAGTGAAAAACAAAATGTGCATTCCCGGATCAGAAGCTCTTCCAGTCTCTCTCTCTTTTTCTCTCTCTCTTTCTATCTATGTAAGTATATATCAATCTCTCTCCTTACACAAACACACATACACACTCTCACACATTCACACCCAAAAAGGTTACTCTTTCCATTAAAAAAATTCTATGCTCACCATAAAATTTAAACATACGTTAATAAATATCAGGGAGATCTAAGCTATACTTTTAAGTTTATCTTTCTCCAAGGTGTCCACAAAATAAGGAAAGAGATTTGTATGTAAAATGTGAGAAAAGGTATTTGTGGAGCTGTTTAGAATGGTACCTGCCTCTGAAAGAATCATACCAGCCTAATGCAACTTCCAGAGCATGAGATTCTTGCTATTTTCTTGAAATGCTGTGAATACATTTTTTGGCAGTGAAGAAGGACCAGATTACTCCATAAGGCAGATGAGGAATTGCTCAACTGTCAGGGAGAGGCCCCTATCACAAGTAGAATCAGGTCTCAACTTTTTAGCATAGCATGTGATGATCTTTCACCAGAGGTCCTCAACCTGTATCTCCAGCCATATTTCCTGCCCCTCCTCCCTCAATACCGCTTATAATGGAGCCACCCAAATTATTCATGCTTCCTCCAATGGAATGGGCCATGCTCTGACATGCCTGGGTACATTTCCACTTCCTGTTTCTTCTGCCAGGCAAATCGTGGCCCCCCCCCTTATGGCAAACTCCTACTCATTCTTTAGGAACTAGTTTGAATTAGCTGTGAAGCAACCCCTTATCCTCTTACTGCAAGGCAGGTAAGCCAAACCCACCTCCGTGCTCCCAGAGACCCGGGCACATCCCATCTGATAGACCTTTCATCATATTGTGTTGTAATTGTGTAGTGTGTGAGCTCCTTAAGGACAAGGAGTGCCTCTTATTTATCTTTGTGCCCAGGTGCCCTGGCACCCAGCAAGTTTTTAATAAAATAACCTTTCTATTTTAGAAACAGTGATGATGTAAAGTTTTTGGACAGCCATAGATAGTAGGTGAATTGTTGGTTACTGTAAGGATACTTAAGAACATTGTCATTTTTGTCAAAATGACAAAAAAATCTCTCCCAAAAGGATTAAGGATTAAGAAATAAACTCAAAAAAGAGTGGAGAGTGATATAATAAAATGTCACTCTAGGTATTTAAATCTGTTAAAGGTTTTGTCAAGATGGGGATTTGAAGTGAAGGTTTAATTTGAGACTTTGACATGGAAATTACTTCCCAAAGTTGAGCAGGTGCTGGATGCTGAAGGGTGGTGCCATTGCTGAGGAATAGAAAAAGGCATAACCTGAACTATGTTCTATTTAAAGAAACTTGCAGGGGCCAAAGGGAGGAATCTAGTCCAATGGTCAAAGCCTGGAAGGTTCAATGTGAGATAGAGAATATGTCCAGTAGACAGGAGGAGCCTGGAGTTGGGTGGTCTGGAGCAGGTAATACTCAGAGGTCTAGCCAGGCAGGCAGCTGATAGACATACGGTAGCTCTGGAAACAGAAAATGGAGTCCCAGACTTAAGCCTGGAGTTCAAGGGTAAGACTCCAGCTCTGTAAGAAGGTTGACAAGCAGTCTTAGCAGAAGGGAAATGCCAAGCAGGCTATCAAAACAGAAATTCAGGCGAAAAATAAGAAGACAGGAATACTGAGTCTGGAATGAGGATACACGATGAAACACTTTTCAAGGCACAAGCCTAAACACATTTATCACACCAAAGCACAGTGCCAGTGTGGAACCGGCCCTAGAATTGGTGAGATGCTCAGTCATTGAATCCCTTCACTGAGAGCTCTGGGAATTCCCCCAACCAAGAATGGGTTTGGGTTCAGCCGGAGATGGACCAAATGTGCAGCAAGGGATCAAGAGTTTAGATGAGAGGAGGTGGGGAGCCAGAAAGGTCAGGATAGCTTTCAAAAGAAGGTGGTGAGGGCACTCGCAAGGAAGGCTGGGTGCTCGCCTCAGCACGCTAACGAATATTGGAAGTATGCAAACGTCAGCGAAGATGATGAGTGACTCACGGTGGGGGTGGAAGGGAGGGAAAAGGGCCCTGGTGAAGTCAAGGGCCTGAAGAGGAAAGAGGCTTTGGGTCATTGAGAAGTGGGAAGGAGAAAAAAATCCTTCAAAGAAAAGACTAGTTGATGCATCGTTAAGTGGCTCTGAAATGTCACATCAAATAGCACAAGTGAACAAAAGAGAGAAGATGAAAAAATCAAGAGCAGAATGTGTAGGAAGGAAGCCCAGGACCCATCTGTACAGTTTGTCTTGATTCCACCTTATGATCCGGTAGATATGTTGATCCTATGTAAAATATTTTGAGCAGATTTATACAAACATGATCAATTTTCATCAAGAAAATTTTTTCTGGAACTCATTCCATTAAGCCAATTTGATTCTTTGATCAATTTTCTATACAGCGCAGTTATTTTTTTTTCATTTTTATCTTTAATGCAACTGCAATTACTTTTATTGAGATTGATTCTTTCAAACTTAAATATTATTCTGAAGCTATGATTATTTTATTGGATTTCTTGAGAACGTCATCTTTTTCCAATTATAGCTTCTGCCATTGTGATTCTTCTCTGACAGCTCATCAAACAAGCCCAGTTTCCCCAGGTCAAATTTAAGATATTTAAACTTTGCCAAGATTTGATTCTGATGCTGTTTTTTAGTCAGTGATAAACCTTATCATGCGAAGTTTTAGATTTTGCTATTTTTTTTTCTTTTATTTCAGCATATTATGGGGGTACAGATGTTTAGGTTACGTGTGTTGCCCTTGGTTCCCCCCCCCAAGTCCGTGTTTCAAATATGTCCATCCTTCGGGTAGTGCGCATTGCACTCCTTGTGTATACAAATACCCGTCCCTATGATGACTATTTCTACCAACTTTAACTTTGTCTAATCTTTCCCAATGTGCTTCCTCCATAAGTTTTTAATATTTAACAAATTTTATAATGTGCAATTTCCATGATTGCAGGTTTCATTTTGGGATTTTTTAACACAAATCTTTATTATGATATCTATATAATGGAGTAACATACAGAAACAAACAAAAAGAGTAAAAAAGATCTCTGTGAAACATCATTATTATTAATGAATATATATATGCTATATATAGCATATGTAGTATATAGCTAACTGTAATATACTGTATACAATGTATATAATGTATATAGTATGCTTCCTTTTTAATAAAAAAATGGAAAATAAAATATATGATAAACATACCCATACACACATATGTGCTAATTTTGCAGGAAACACAGGAAAAAGAAACCAGAAGCTAATGACAACAGTTATCTATATGGATGAATAGAAATGGATAAATGGAGTGAGACTTTCTGAGTATACATTTTTAATGTATTTTTCTATTTTGAACCATATATGAAATGAAATAAAACAAAATGAAAAGAACATTTTAAAATGAACCTAAAAATTGAATCAAAATAGAAGCAAAAGAATCTGACAAATGACAACTCAAAAAATTGTATTCATTTGTATTTAATTCAAAACTAATACATTAGAAAATTGGGAACAATTCCTCTCAGATGGTCTGTGAATGGTGAATTTGATTCTGCCCATGTCTGTTCATTTTGTGGGCTCTTGTTCACGCCACCAATGAAGAGCAGAAGCAGGTTGAAACATCCTTCAGCAAGCGAAAGGCAATTCAGTTCAGGGCGTTTTTCAAAACAAAGTTCTCCTAATGGGAAGAAAAACTTGCCCATGATTTCCCCAAAACAGAATAAGATGGCAGAGTGGCTGGGTCAGTGGGGCATTTGCCTGGTACCCACAAAAAAATCCCCACTTTTTCAGAAAGTTGAAAAATATGTCAGCTTTTATCTTAGGGAGAGCAAACAAAAAGCACAGAAACTGTGATGCATTTTTATAATCAAAGGGAAAAAAACCTATAAAGCTATGTTCATGTCAGAAAAAAGAAAATGAAAAAAGACACCACCAACCTCAGTAGCAAAGACCTTAAGAGCAGCCGTGTGCGAGTTCAGGGGAAGAGGAACAGCAGTGGCTGGAAGGGCTTTGTGAGCTTTACGTCGAGTCCAGGCTGTACAACCCTTATATGATCAAAACGAGTGCATTTGATCTAATAAGGGAACAGTTGTCTTGGTGGGAAGGAAATACCACTGAAGGAACAAACCAGAAAGACTGTTAATCTGGTGATGGTCCCTGGGGTGAAATGCCCCATTGCTCACCAAGTGGCACCTATGAAATTTTAACCCTGAGAAAATGCAAAGGGGAACCTGGCCTGTGGGTTTTACATGGGCAGAGACAGGGGTTAGATAAGAGGAAAGGTAGATCTTTTTGAAAGATGCCAAATGTTATTCAGAAGTTAAGTTTGAAAAATTCTACACACAGACTCATTTTTATATATTAGCTTTTATCTTAGCTTCATTTATAAATAGTGGAAACCTTCGTGTTTTAGGCATTTCTTGCAGCACTGTTTACTATTACCTACATTTTCATGCAATGACCCTCTCTTGAATTTCACATATATTGATTTTAAATTTATTCATAATAAAGCTTCTAAATGTAGAAGATTAACTACAATATTATTTTAATGTTAATAGAAACAATTGTGTAAATAGTACTTAGCTTGCAGTGAAACGTAGATTGCTGCTTTCTTCTAAAGTTTTAAACTACAAAACGTCTGCATTCTCTTGATCCTTTCTAATGATCTCATCTTTCCTGGACCACCTTTCTTCCTACAGTCTTTCACATTTACAAGCTGATTTAATATGTATACACATATATATACACACATATATACATGTATTTATGTATAACTAGTGGTTGGTTTGCTAATCACATTCATGCTTTAAAAGTCAATTTGAAAGCTCAGACAGGACCCGTGTGTACCAAATTGCCAGAATGGAAAAATTGCTGGGTAGTCTAAAATGTCTCAGAATCTCCAATTAGCCTGGAGAACACATTTCAGTGCACAGTTTATTATATGTAACAGGATGTTCAATTCTTGTTAAACTTATTTCTTTAATTTCAGATACTTTGGGAGTCAGATTACATGTTAGAAAAAGTAACTTTGTGTACAAATCATTTCACCTTTCACCTTCTGTTTCTGCAAATGAAGAGTTAAAACAATCATGTTTAATCCTTTGGCAAACAATGAAGTATATTAAAGTTTGTTGGAACAGGTGCTACCAAGCTTAACTATGATATTTGACGTGTAATTAGTGCATCCCTTCAAAAGTACCAGGAGCCAAAATATAACAAAAAGTCAGAAAGAGAGAAATACAAAGAGAGAATTTGATTTTGGAAAATTTCACAGTGAATCAGTTTGGTAGACCAAAATAAAATATTCTTTATATTCTCACTTCTAAAATCTGCTTCTACCACCTTAAAAATCAGTGATTAACAACAGTGTACAGCTTATGGATTATCCAGGTGTTTTTTTTTTTTTTTTTTTTTTTTTTCTATTCAGCCTAGTCCTTGTCTTTTATTGATATTTGACTATTTCCTAACTTTCACTGAAAATCACTTACAATCCACATCATTAGAGAATAGCCAGAAAGAAGAGCCTGATTAATGTGACCTAGGACCCTCCCCATGCAGATGCTCTCTATCTCCCTGGAAGTCGAGAGGTCAATAGATATGCAAGTAACCTAGAGCCCATAGGGAGGTACCGGAAAGCCCAGGAGTAGACATAGAACAGTTGGTCACCCAGAAATGGGACTGAGACGCCACGTGATGGACAAGTGTGGAGGAAAGTCCCTTCATGTGAAAACTGTAAGAGCCATTCATGCACCATCGAAGAAAAAAGGAGCAGAAGTCATCACTGTCTGGACATGGAGAACATTATGCTAAACGAAATAAGCCAGACACAGAAAGACACTTACTGCATGACCTCATTTTCATGTGGAATCTAAAACAGTCAAACTAGTAGTAGCAGAGAGCAGATGGTGGTTACTAGGGGATGGGGTGGGAAAAGTGGGGAGATGTTGGTCAAGGGATGCAAAGTTTCTGCTGTGCAAGATGAATGAGTTCCTGAGGTCTAGCGCACAGCATGGTGAATAGAGACAACATGCTGTACTGTGTACTTGAAATTTGCTAAGAAGGTGGATCCTAAGTGTTCTTATCACACACAAAACAATGGTAACTGTGTGGGTAACTATATTAGTTAATTATCTTGATTATGGTGATTATTTCACAGTGTATACCTATATCAAATCATCAAGTTGTACACTTTAAATCTATACAATTTTTTAAAAAGTCATCACTGTGAAAAATTAAGCAGTGATGTTCAAGCAGTGATGTGAGCACACAGGTTCCGTTGGTATATAAGCAATCCCACCCAAAAAGTTATTTAAAAGATATTTCATATTTTTTCCAAATTTCTAAACATTGGGATTTAATTTTTGATGGTAAGCTTAAACTTACCTGAGTAATAGGTAAAGTATGATACTTTACCTATACATCATTTCCTGAAGCAACAGGACATTATTGTTCTTTTGCCCTAAATTTTTAAAAATGCAAACATTTCACCACATGCTCTATGACAAAGTCTTTTTTTCCTCTGGGTAGACAAATGCAATTATGAAAAAATTTTGAAATGAAACCAATAACTAACATGAGTGTAAGAGAGCCAGCACAGTGTTTTGTGGGTAAGTGTTTTTTTAAGAAAGCTAACCAGCAGCTCATACTTGGAGTGTAAAAGGCCAGTCTGGTCTATGCCATTTCACTCTTCTGAATCTTTTTCTACCATGTGGTCTTTACTGCAGATACCACTTACAAAGTGCGTCTGTGCTCTATGCTGAGGGGAGAGCCAGGTGTCAACATCACTCCCAGTGTGAAGACTGGTAAACCCTAGCTGATCTTTTACTATGAGCTATACTGATGCCGTATACAACCAAAACAACAAACTGCCTTGTTTGAAGAACTTGAGTTCTGAGTTGTGGGTGTCACTCTTCCTATTTCTCATACTATTAATACTTTTCTTTGATCAATTTATTTCGGAGAAACCGTTCCTCCCCCCTCCCATCATAATTATAATTTCTTACTTAATGTTTCAGCTGACTTGTTTCCTTTAACGTATTTTTAGTTCTTCTGTTCTCTCCTCACCTTGACCCAGTGTTTCCTGAAGTAGAGGCTGGTGGGTGGAAGTTTTCAGACAAAGCAACAGACAGGTCAAATGCCAACTCCAGCTTTGAAATTTAGCTCGTAAAAGAATGACATGAGATGACAATTGCCTCCTGCTTTGTCCTTGCTTACCTGAAAACCAAAATACTTGTAGAAGAAGAGGACAAAATGAAACAAGAGGGAAGGAGTGAGCTAGATTGGAATTCCAGGAGTCCTTGATTCAAGCCCCAGCTCTGCCATTAACTAGCCCTGTGATCTTTAGCTAAGATCTTAATATCTAAGGATCTCAATTTCCTCTCTCTCTCTTTTTTTTTTTTGTTCCATAGATTACTACTATTTTTACTATTATGCCGACACTATGCTACATGGTGGAAATCTACATACACATAGGAGGTAGATTTGACGAGTCTTAGGAATTGATTGGATATGGGGCATGAAAACAGGAAGATTCAAGGGTAACTCCCAGCTTCCATCTTGGGAAATTGGTTGGTGGTAGCAATAACCAAGATAGAGAACATAGGGGAAAAATAGAAGTTTTCAGGGGTGATAAGGGAGCAAAAAATGTATTTGACATGTTAATTTAAATTCTAAAATTTCTTTCCCCCAGAGAATGTGTCTCTATTTCTCTAACTCTAAAAACAATAAAATAAAATTACAGAAATTGAGGTAAATATTTATTTATCCCATTTGTGATGCATTGTTCTGGCTGACATCTATTTTTGTCTCCTTTGTCATGCTGGAGATTTCTTTTCTTTCCAATTAGATGATTCTGAGAACAAGAGTAGGAGGAAGGGAACAGACCCCTCTAGGGTCTGTTTAGAGAGAAAATATTCTTTTCTGTGGGATTATGTATCCAACTTGTTTCTGTATTCTCTGCCTGGGAAGTTCACCTTCCTTGACCAAGAGAGAAGTTTCAAGAAGACAAACATGAAAAAGTGAGAGAAGGAGGGACCTGCCTATAGTTAATCAGACTAGTCACATTTTCCCTGGCAAGCAGTGAGATAATAAACAGAATACCACAGTATGCTGGAAAAGGTTGGGATTGTGTTAGAATTGCACGTAATCTGGGTGTGTCAGGGGCCTCCCTGTGGCTCTGCACTATTTGTGTCTCTCCCTCACCAGTGGAGATCTAAAAAGAATGGCTGGGAAACCAGCCTGTGACTTTGCACACTTGCACCTATCCTCCCTTTGTGAGATCTATCTTGTCAGATCCCTGGGAGTTACCAGGAAGCAATTGTGTCCTCTTCCCAAATCCTGCCATGCTCATCCCCAAATCAGCACACTTGGAGCTCCCACAGAGATTTAAGCATTTACTCTTTTTTTTGTTAAATATGCACAGAAGTGTTCATGAAAACATATGTATAGTTCAAAACATGGTTATAAAATAAACACCTGTATGATTATTCCCTGTGTAAATAAATAGAAAATTGTGGCCCCCAGAGGTTCCTAAGTACTCCTTTTGTGGTAGTATTAAAAATAGGCCTGCAAATTATTTGACACCTCTTCCATTGGGAAGTGGAATCTATGCCCCCTCCTCTCGAACCTGAAGTCTGCGACTCCTTGACCAATAGATTATGGTAGAGAGGTGTTTGGCCAGTTTCCAGGTCCAGGCCTTAAACCTCCACTTCCTGCCTCTTGGGCCACCTGATCTTGGAACCCAGGTATTGTGCTGCGAGTAATCCCAGGGCAGAGAGAGAGGCCACCTGTAGGTATTCCAGCCAAAACCCGTAGTGGAGATCCCAGCCAGAGTTGTGAAAAGGCCCCTAGGTACTGACAGCCCCGGCCATCAAGTCACTCTTAGCCTTCACAGTTTTCCACTTGAGACCCCAGACACCATGGAGCAGGGGCAAGCTGTCCCTGTTGTCCCTTGCCTGGCTTCTCAATTCACAGAGTCTGTGAGAATAAGAAAATGGTTGTTTTACATAACTAAATTTTGTAGTGGTTCGTTATGCAATAATTGTAACTGCAACACCCTCTAAATTACTAGGGGTATTATTTAAGATATTTTCAAGTTCATGGAGAAGTCAGAAGAGCAGCGACTAAGAGCAGCCTCTACAGCTGTGTGGGTGTTCACTGAC
>NW_012149252.1:1184731-1190678 GCF_000956105.1 Propithecus coquereli | reverse complement strand
TCACTTCCCAAAACAGAATAGTGGAGAAGGACAAAGAATCCCAACTCAGTCTTCTATAGTGCACAAGATGGGGACAGATTTCAAAGTTTGTGCCTTCTGAAGTTCTTTCATGCCTTCCTTCATTCATTCAACACATATTTACGGAGCACCTAACTCATGCTGGGCTCTATTCTAGGCTTTAGGGAGAAAGCAGTGAATATTAAGCTCTTTTCCCTCATGGAGCTTACATTTTAACAGGGGAAGATAGATAATAATCAGATACACTGATTTATAAAGTCAAGTGGTGATAAACGAGGAGAGGAGAAGGAGGAGGAGGAAGAAGAAGAGGAGGAAGAAGAGGAGGAGGAAGATTGGTGGAAGGATGAGGCAGAAGAGAAGGAAGAGGAGGAGAAAGAGAGAAAATAAAAGAAAAACAGAATAAGAGTTTATATTTCTAGAGAGTCGTAGAGAGGGAGGTTGCCCCTCTCGTTCCCAACCATGGTTTATCTTGTCAATCCCTCTCACAATCATCTCATAATCCCTTTCCATCTCATTCCCTACATCTGGAATCTCAATCCCCTTCACTCAAAACTCTACCCCTTTCCTGCAAGAAAACGGCTACTTCCCATCTTGTATTTTCCACGGGAGCCTTGATCTTCAACCAAATATTGATACAGACTTTCCTTTGCTCAGGATTTCCAGGCTCTGAAGAGAGGTAGGTGGGTTCTTGTCTCCTGGGTGGGAAGACGCTAAATCAGCAAAGGCTACAGCTGTCTTCCTCTCAAGTTACTCAAGGGCAAACACACCTCATTAGAGCAAACCTTACAATTTAGTCTACTACAAGGAAATCATATTTCTCTTTGTAACACGGCCTTGATTGCCCTGCTTGTGAAATAACCACCCAGGGCTTATTATGATAAGAAGCATGTGACTGCTTCCTGTGGCTGCTTGAATGTGAGGGCCACAACCTTCGCAGATAATGGCTCTCTCTGGTTGAAAAATTCCCCAAATCTTTCCTGATAGCAGCAGAAATCAAGGTCTTGATTCATCTCCCCACTGCCTCAAGTGAGAAATTTAGGCATAATTTCATATACAAAATAGATAAAAGAATTATTTTTAAAAATCAGAAGAGACATATCATCACAGCTTAGTTTCAGGATGAATTTTGGCATAATGATAGGATGAACTGAAATAATAACAATAAAGGGGGTAGGAGAACTAGTCAGAAAATGAATTTCCCAGAGGAGAAGCAACGAGCACTGAGCTCAAGTAGTAGAAATAGGAAAAGTCAGAGAGAGATTCAAGGCACATTGCAGAGGAGAAGCTATAGAGCTTTGCAACAAATTGTTAATAAATATAAGGAGTAGGACAGGCATGGTGGCTCACACCTCTGATCCCAGTGCCTTGATCCTCCCAGGCCAAGGCAGGAGGATCACTTGAGCCCAGGAATTCAAGGCTGCAGTGAGCTATCATTGGGCTACTCCACTACAGCTTGGGCAGCAAAGTGCAACCCTGTTTCTAAAAAAAAAAAATTAATATTAGGAGCAATTGAGAGATGTCAATATTTCAATCTTGGTGACCATGTGAATGGTAGTCCCCATAACAGGAAAAAAGAAAAAAGAAAGAGAAGGGATGATCAGAGCCAGAGTGGTGGAGTGGGAGAGGAAGGAGTCAGTTGTGAACACGTGAAGTTTTAGGTGTTCACAGACATCCTGTACTGTGTCCAAGTTTTTCAGTCCTTGAGACAACGAAGACTTCTCATAAGCAGTTTGGAAAGTTGTTTTGTTATATATTGAAAGCCCAACATTTAATTAGATGTGCAATAGCATGAAGTAAATGCTAAATATTAATATTTCTTATCTTTATCATTAAACTCAATTTTAATAGACGAAAGGAAAATATTCACAAAAGTCTGTAATAGATCTCATTTCCCATTCTCACTGTATACAAGGATGTCAAGTTGTAATTCATGATGTTATTTTGAAGGTCACATTATCTCATGCCTTGTCATTCCTCTTTGTAAACATTTGAAGATAGCTCTGGTATAAATACATCAAACCTATTTCTGAAGAGTATATCTTAAAAATAACTAACAAGCAATGGCTATATCTCCATTTCAGAAGAGCTAGGAAATATTTTGCCATTACTAACCACCTATATTAAGGCAAATGGAGAGCTTTAATGCTAGGAGGGCACTTAACTCACCTCATATGTTTATTAATGGCCAGATATACGATATCCCAAGGACTGTTCTGGGTGCTTGAGGTTAAAAAGGATGAATGGCAATTGATTATTTAAGGGCTCTTGTATGTTGCATAAGGACATAGAAATACCTACAGGTAATTATAATGCAAGACTGATTGTGTCCTCTCCGTTCACATAGGTAAGTGTTCACGTAAAATGAATTCTACTGGTTCCTGGATGATACCTTTTGTAGCTCTTATTGGTTCTATAAACTAATGGAACAAAGCTTTCTACCCTTTCTTATGTATTTTAGAAATGAAGATTCATTAGACTTCTAGTGATTCAAGTTGAAGTATCTGTTCTCTCTTCAGATTTTCTTATGATTATCTATATATAGCCCCATATTGCCAAGTATTCCTCCATTAACTGTAAGAAAACAAGCCAAAATAATGAAATTATAACTACCTGGACTTAACATTAACTTTCCTGAAAAAGTCTGAAGATGCTTTATAGCATCATCAGATTTAATGCCATGCCTTTCGTTATTATGATTTGAATATTTAGGGGAAATGTGTAGAAAACTTGGTTATATTCGTGTTTCAGACACACATCCGCTTTGTAATTTTGGACACTTTGGGCTTCAGTGCTGCTGTTGTAAGATGAGGAAGGAGGACGGCTCTCATCTGAAATTCTACACTTCTGGGATTCTTAAGAGAAGAAAAGCAACACCCTACCTCCCAACCCCAAGGCTCTCTTTAGTTACTATAAGGAAAGTTGTTCACCCAAGTGGATGATGGAAAGTGACAAACCCTTGTGCCTAGAACAATTGAATTGTTCCTGAAGATTTTCTTACAGTGCTTCTCCAGTGGGAAAAAATTAAGAAAAAATAGCTTCTGGATATTGTCAACAAATAATTACTTAATTACATCTTTTATAATCAAAAACAAATGATGCCAGCATTGATGCCAGCAAAGTAGTAGTAGTGGTGCCAGGATGAAAGTCTCTCTCAGAATCCCTTATTAAAAAGCCTAGACACCAAGAAAGAGGACCTAGAATTGAAAGCACCTTGTGATGGTTAGTTTTATGTGTCAACGTAATTAGTCTATAGCATTTGGTTATTCAATCAAATACCGATGTAGGTGTTGCTAAGAAGGTGAACATCTATAGTCAGTTGATTTTAAACAAAGGAGATTATCCTTGATAATCTGCATGTGCCTAATCTAATCAGTTGAAAGGCCTTAAGAGCAAAACTGAAGTTTCCCTGAGGAAGAAAAAGCTTCACCTGTGGACTGTGGTGTCAGCTGCTGCCCAAGAGGGGCCAGTTGGCTGGCCTAACATATGGATTTAGGACTTGCCTACTCAGACCCTACAATGCTGTAAATAAATGTCTCTTTCTCTTTCTCTCTCTTTCTATATGTGTGCCTGTGTGTCCTACTGATTCAGTTTCTCTGGCAGATATTACCCATATAGTTACCTATATAACTCTGGTAAGTATATACATAGTTGATATCTATACATCTATGATATGTATGTATGTGTGTATAACATTATTATATAAATTATATATGTTTGTGTATTTGAACATATCTGAAAGTCTATTACTTATGGAAACATTCCTTCAAGTGTGATCTTCTGAAATAAAACTGTCAATCTAGAACAAAAGTTAACATGTATATTGTAGTTGAGATGTGTCAGGTGTATTTATGCACATCAATTTATTTAATCCTCACTTCAACTCTATGAGAAAAGTACTACTGTTGTCCCTGTTTTACAATTAGGGAACCTAAGGCAGAAAGAAGTTAAGTGACCTGCCCAGGCCCATGTGACTGACAGGGGGTAAAATCAAAATTCAGACCTAGAGAGTACGGCTATAGAACTAGGATCCTTAACCATTGAGCTATACTGTCTCTTGGAACAAGCCTTGAACTTCTCCCAAAGGGTGCAAAATAGCACTTTAGCATTAAGAAGTCTAGAATGGCCTATCAACCACAGCGTGGGTTTTAGATTTGGCTGCTGGAACCAAATCCGGCTAGATCTCTGATCACTCTAGTTAATCCCAAACTCCTCAAACAGGATCCACAATCTCTGATAGGGACAGGGACAGGCAGAATAGGTAAAAAGAACCCTTAGCCACCAGGAGGAGGGACACTTCAGAAGCCATTGCTGATCGAAGCACATCTCTTTCCACTATTCATGGTTTTCCTTAATATCAGTGATCAAACCCAGAGCATCTGGGGTCTTCAGGGATGTTGAAGTGCTAGACGGGCCCTTGGAAAAGCAATGAAATCACTGTTGTGTTGGAAGATATTACCATTACTGAATAGATTTGAGAGTTTTTATTTTCCAAAACTTCTCCTCAGAAGTTGAAGGAAATAAAACTCTTAACTCTCACAATTGAATACCATTCTATGAAAAGTACAGCCAGGATGTCAGCTGTGGTTGTGGTCACCTTGTCCATTAAAATCCAGAAGAGATAGCATGGGCCTCAGCTCACATAAGCAGTTCAATATCTTCCCCCAAGGCTTCCCAGTAGGTTTCTGTTAGATTCTCCTAAGTGGTGAGTTCCAGCTTTCACTAAATTGGATTACTGCATGGATTGTCATCCCATTCTGCTTATGCTATTTTTTCCATTTAACACATCAAGTCAAACAAATATTTCAATCCTCTTCCATAATTTTCACACAACTTAGTGTGTGTCTACTTGTCTTCTCTGACAAGAAAAACCATACATGACTTGAAATGGGCAAAAAAGATTACTGCATATCCTTTCAGAGGATGTCTGGGATCTCTGGAAATTATCTGATTTTATGTGGATGTACACCTTTCATTATCTTTCCATCAACTAAACCGTTTCATAACTCTCTAGGGTTTGTAGAAAACTGATAGGAATGCAAAGGATTCACAGCCAAGGCAATGCAAATGAATTTTGTTCAGTAAGGAAATAATTCATTTTTTTTGCCTTGTAGAAAAGATTGATCCCCAAACATAAAATGTTATTGTTTAATAAGAAATTAATCAGTTTTGCATCTATCAGCAAATTTATTTAAGCATTCCTGATTTCTTTTTTTTAATTTCAAAATATTAAGGGGGTAAAATTATTTTTGGTTACATGGATAGCTTTTATAATGCTTAAGTCACAGCTATAGTGTACCCATCACCCAAATGGTGTTCATTATACCTGTTAGGTAGGTTTTTGCCCCTCCCCTAGTCCCACCTCTACTCTGCTTAATTTCCACTGAGTTTTATTTCCCTTTGTGCACATGTGTGCTCCTCAGCTAGTTCCAATTTAATAATGAGTACATATGGTGTTTGTTTTTCCATTCTTGAGATACTTCACTTAGGAGAATGGTCTTCAGTTCCATCAAAATAGTTGCAAAAGGCATTAATTTGTTCTTTTTTATGACTGAGTAGTACTCACATTTTGTTAATCCACTTATGAATTGATTGGCACTTGGATTGATTTCACATCTTTGCAATTGTGAATTGTGCTGCAATAAACATTTGAGTGCAGGTGTCTTTTTGATTAAAAAAAGATTTCTTTTCCTTTAGCTAGATACCAAGTAGTAGGATTGCTGGATAGAATGGTAGTTCTACTTTTAGTTCATTGAGGAATCTCCATACTATTTTCCATAGAGTTTGTACTAATTTGTAGTCCCACCAACAGTGTATAAGTATTCCTTTCTCTCTACATCCACACCAGCATCTATTGTTTTTGGAATTTTTAATAAAAGCCATTCTAACAGGGGTAAGGTAATATCTCATTGTGGTTTATATTTGCATTTCT
>NW_012149252.1:1175428-1183036 GCF_000956105.1 Propithecus coquereli | reverse complement strand
CACTTATTGATTTATGTATGTTGAACCATACTTGCATCCCTGGGATAAAAAGCCTACTTGGTCATGGTGGATTATTTTTTTGATGTGCTGTTGAATTTGGTTTGCTAGTATTTTATTGAGGATTTTTGCATCTGTATTCATAAGGGATATTGGTCTGTAGTTTTCTTTTTTGTTGTGTCCTTTGCTAGCTTTGGTATCAAAGTGATACTGGTTTCATAGAGTGAATTGGGGAGTATACCCTCCTTCTCCATGTTATGGAATAATTTCTGGAGTATGGGTACCAGCTCTTCTTTGTAGGTCTGGTAGAATTCTGCTGTGAATCCGTCTGATCCGGGGCTTTTTTTTGTTGGAAGATTTTTTATTATTGCTTCGATCTTGCTGCTCATATTTGTCTCTTCAGGAGTTCTATTTCTTCCTGATTGAGTCTTGGGAAGTTGTGTGTTGTCCATTTCCTCTACATTTTCTGGTTTATGTACACAGAGATTTTCATAATATTCATGAAAGACATTTTGTATTTCTGTGGTGTTAGTTGTAATGTTTCCATTTTCTTTTCTGATTGAGCTTATTTGGACCCTTTCTCTTCTATTCCTGGTTAATCTAGCTAGAGGTCTGTCAGTTTTGTTTACCTTTTCAAAGAACCAATTTTTGTTTCATTGATGTTTTGTACTTTTTTCCATGTTATTTAGTTTTGCTCTGACCCAGGTACAACTCTGAAACCTCAGGAATGATGTTGCAGGCCCAGCAGGGGCCCTGGAGCTACAGGGGAAGAGCCTTGGGCTTGGGCACAGCAAAAGCTTCAGTGTTGGATCTGGGGATTATGCAGGCAGAACCTCACAGATGGAAGGCTGTTCCACCAGCGTAGGGCCTCCTGATGCCCAGTTGTGCAGACAGCAGTCTATCTCGGCAGCCAAGGACCAAGTACGTGGGCTGGAGCTGTCAGTCAGGCAAGGTTCTCTGCACCCCTCACCTAGGACCCGCTGAGGCTCCCCAGGTAGTGCCTGTGGTGTCTGAGGCTCTTCCTGTGCTCAGATCCCATGCAGGGGAAGAGACATGATTGGCCCCCAGTCACAGAGTACAGCACAGAGGAGCATCTGTTCTGTCTGCTCCCTCTCTAGACCAGCAGGGATGATGTGAGGTTACTGCTGGAAAGCTGAGTCCAAGCAGACCTGATGGCATACACCAGAGTGATCAGGATGGTATCAGCTGCAGAAACGCGGGATCTGTAGTCCCCTGATCTCTGCTGTACCTGCTCTCTGGTGCAATGTCTCTGCATAGACTCTGAGCAGCTCCCGGATCAGCCCAGAGGTCTGCAGTGGAGGAGGGAGTCCCTTCACAGCTCAAACTGCTTGCAACTTTTATTCCTCTCCTAAAAATCTGTACCCCCTCGAGCTGCTTCTGTTCTGCTATCTTCCCCTCCCCCCAGTAGTGTAAATTGTATTGGGATCCCCAGCTTATTGAGTGGTGCTTGTGAGTAATACTCAGCCATGCTCTGTTTGATTGAGTCAGTAGATGCTATAATGGGCTATACAGTTGTCAGTAGTTGGTGCTTGCAAGAAAGAGCCAACTCTAATGATGTTCTCTGGTGCCTATTATCAGCTCTATCCCCTGAGGGGAAGCACTTGAATGCCCCTGGCAGTGGAAGGAGCTCTATAGGTCCTAAGCGATTGCTTGTTCTCCACCAAAGCAGAGGTGGGTGGAGGAGTGAGGCTGGGCAGGGTTAGATCAGGCAAGTCTGCCTTCAGGCTCCAAAGAGGTAGGTCCTAGAACTGTCTCAGCAGGAATCAAAGGTCAGCTCCTAGGCCACAGGGGAAAGCTACTGGGAAGAGGGCCAAAGCAGCCTCACCAAACCAGAAAGTCTGCTTGTAGAGAAGGGGCTGTATGTAATTCTCCAACTGGCTATCAGGAGAGAGTTTTTCCCCTCTTGCTCTTCCCCTGCTGTGAGAGTCTCCCTCCCATGTCTGGTTGCAAACAGGCACCCAGATTCACTGAGCTCGGAGAAAAGGCACCACAGGTTGTTCCCTGCCCTAGTAGGAAAGCACAGCTTTCCTGTAGGGGGATTGGTGCTCCACCAGTTCACTGTGGCTCGGCCCCGTGCTGCAGTCTCCCATCAATTCTGCCCATGTGGGCTCCATTGCCTTCCTAGACCTGTTCTCATATCTCCCCTCTGTGCCCCCAGGCAACTCAATTGAGTCCTGAGGGTATGGGATCTAGTCTGCATGTCTGTCCCACTGGAGGGCATATCCAGGTAGTGCTAGTGGGCAGGGAACTCCCAGACAGCACACCCCTAGGTCCCCTGCAGGCCCTCAAGGGGAAAAGTGTAGGCCCCACTCTCTGTGGAAACCTCAGACTAGAGGGTGTACAAGCAGAGGGGAGGCAGCCGTTTTTGAAAATCTTGACTCAATCGGCCCTCTCAGCTGCGGCAGCAGTGAGCGGGGGAGGGGCAGGGAAGGAAAAGAGTCTGAATGGAAGAGAGCTGGCCCTCTGGCTCTTCTGGTCCCTATCCCTGGACGGAAGCCTGTGTAGAATGTCCAAGCTCTGAGATCACATAGGTTCTCCAGGGCCCACCACAGTCTGGGCAGGAGTTGGGAACTGTCTGTGTGGGAACAGGTGATGTGAAAGCTGAAGGTCTCGAGTTCCCTACACCGTTGAAGGGACACTATGGGTGGAGAAGCAGTATGGCGTCCACCTTCTCTGCCCCGGGCCATAGCTACAGGGGAGGGAAGACCCCAAAGGGGCCAGAAGCCCCATGCTTTATTTTCAAGAAGGTCTTAGTTCAGTGGTTGCAGCAGCACTTGGGCTGTGAGGGTGGAAAAGCTCCCAAACAGCTTGGCAGCCCGCCAACTACTGGAGGGGTGTGGGAAGGAGGAAGGAAACCCCACCTACCCCTTCACTGGGCTCTGAGCTTCTCTGGTGTTGATCTTTGCTGATACCTTTTCTTCTTCCTGTTCTGCTTCACAATTTCTTTCCATGAAGTCTCCGGCCATCTCTGGCACCTTTTCCCCTGAACTGTACCTGAGCTGTGCCCATTCCCTCCTCTCCTTTATCTGAAACCCTTCCTTCCCTCCAGGACGACCTGGCACCTGATGTCTCTAGTCAGCCGTCTTGGGCCCCCTCTCCCTTCCTGATTTCATACTTATAACTGTTCTTCAAATTCTCATTTGAACTGGTCTTAATATCATACAATTTCCTGCATTAATTAATGAGTTGAATAAAATCTTTAACATATGTTCATTTTATATTTGCATGAAAGCTATATTGTTAACTTTTGAAAGTTATACTGTCACATTCTGAACATATGGGAAATGGAGGATATTTATATTGAAGAAACATAAAAAAATTGCAATTAAATATTAAGCATCCTCTTTAAAAACTTTTTGTTTTTTTATCAACTGTGGCTCTAACCTCCAGCCATGTTGTTAGGCTCCACATTCTTCTGTTTTTTCTGCTCTTCCCAGCCCCTAAGCAAAGCACTTTCTATATATGCCCTTCCCAATCTCCATTAGCAAGAAAGACTTAAAAGATTTATTTTCTAAAACAAAGATCTTTCTTCCTTAAGAAGAACCTTCATGCCAATTTTGTTTATCTTGAAAGATATCTTGGCAAGAAAGACTGGAGAAGATTGAGAAGGAAATAAAGCAGTGTACCAACTTGTTTTTCGTGAGAGAAAAATGTGAGGCCTAGAAATAATTTGCTCATGTCTATTCAACTACTAAGTTAATTCATTATTAGAGAAAATAATATATTTTCTGCAATATATAAAATTATTTGGAACAATTATCACTATATACACTGCATTTAATTTGTGTTTTGTTTGATCAAAACTCCCCCTACTGCATCATACTGCAAAAGTTTTAATGAGACTAAAATAATCTGACTGTAAGACTTAATTAAACATAAAGTATGGAAAGTCACCTCCTGTACATACTACCCTCTTCCTATATTCTATTTCTTTCCCTAGAATGTGTTCTTGCAAAAAACAGGAATTTTTTGTTTTTTTGTTGACTGCTGTATCTACAGCACCTAAAAGAAGGCCTAGCACACAGCAGGCCCTCAAGACATTTTTGTCAACAGAATGAACATTGCATCCAGCAAAGACAGAATGTAATTTTTTTAGCAGACATACAAATTATATGACATTGATCATAAGCTAGACCATAAACGTAGCCTCAAGGAAGTTCAAAGACATCAAACACATTATGATTTCTGACCAGAATTAAGTTAGAATTACTAGCCAAAAGTTAACTAGGGAAAAAACCTCACTAACATAAGAAAGAGCCAGACTTTCTTTCTAGTGATGCAGCAGGCTCATAAGGAGATACACAGTGAAAGAGCCGGGGGAATAAAGGCCCTTCCTCTTTGCTCCCTCTCTCTGCTCTCCTCTTTCTTCTGCCAGTAATCCCCACTGGCTGAACACAATGGGAGCCAACAGAAGCCAAGAAAAACCCTTGAAGGGACCCATACAGGTCAGCCACCCAGGGCATCAAACTGGGTGGGAAAAGTAGAGAGAAATCTGCAGTGATAAGGAAGCTATCCAGCACAAGATGGCATCTACAAACAACGGCAAAACATGAACAAGTACAAACAGTACTTACTGATAAGTAATTGAGAATATTCCCTCCAAATCAGGAATGAAACAAGATGGTGGCTCTCATTGCTTCAATTTGAAACTGTGTTTGAGATCTTTGCCAGGATATCACAATAAGGAAATGAAAAAATATATAAAAATCAGAAAGAGAGAAAAATAATGTCATTATTTATAGATGATATGATAGTCTCATTATAAAACTCAAATGATTTACAGATCAAATACAAGAATTGAAAAGGAAGTCTAGAAAACGTGTATATATAAAAATGAATATTTTAAAATATATTACATTTTTACATAACAAATTTACAATAACAACACATATATTGTACCCATAAATAAATCCAACAAGATGGAAAGATCTCTGTGGAGATATGTATTTAAAACCTATTAAAAGACATTGAAGTTAGACCTAAATTAAATGGCAAGGTAGTCCAGTCCATTTTCCTGGGCAGGAAAACTTTCCATACTAAAGAAATCACTTCTTCCCAAATTGACTTAGACATTCAATGCAATTCTGATTAAAATTTGCAAAGGTTATTTGGGGGAAATTTCAAACTCATTCTCAAAATTTACATAGAAGAGCTTAGAACCCAAGGTCAAGATATTATTGAAGAACAAAAGCAAGTTGAAGAAACTTTCCTTGCCAGATATGAAGTTTTATAATAAAGCTATATAATTAAAACAGTGTGTTATTGGCACAGGGATAGACAAATAGAACAATGGAACTCAACAGACTGTCCAGAAACAAACCCACACAGATAACATAATAAAATTGGCACAGCAGATGTGGAAAAAAGGCACTGCAGGAAATGGTTCTGAAACAATTGAGTATATCCATATAGAAAAAATGAAACTGGGCTCCTACTTCACACAATAAAAAATCAACTTCAGATTGATCGATTAAAGATTTTTAAGGCAAAATATACAACTTTTAAGAAATTACAGTTGACTCTTGAATAAGACAGTTCTGAACTGCCCATGGGGCCACTTATACATTGATTTTATTCCACCTCTGCCACCCCTAAGACAGCAAGACCAACCCCTCTTCTTCCTCCTCCTCAGCGTATTTTTTCTTTTTTTTTTGAGACAGGGTCTCACTCAGCTTCCCATGCTAAATTACAGTAGCGATCATAGCTCACTGCAGCCTTGAACTCCTGGGGGCAGATGATCGTCCTATCTTAGCTTCCTGAGTATCTGGGACTATGGACATGCACCACCACTCCTGGCTTTACTTTTAGATATGGGGTCTTGCTATGTTGCCCAAGCTAGTCTTAAACTCCTGGCTTCAAGGGATCCTCCTACCTCAGCCTCCCAAACTGCTGGGATTATAGGCCTGAGCCACCACACCTGGCCTTCCTCAGCCTACTTAAAGTGAAGCAAACAAGGATGAAGGTCTTCATGATTCCAGTGAATTAATAGTAAATATATTTCTGTTCCTTGTGATTGTCTTAATAAGATTTTATTTCCTCTAGTTCACTTTATTGTAAGAATACAGTTTATAATACATATGACATACAAAATATGTGTTAATTGACTATTTATATTATTGGTAAGGCTTCCAGTCAACAATAAGATATCAGTGATTAAGTTTTTGGGGAGTCAAAAGTTGTCGTGGATTTTCAGCTGCACAGAGATTGGCATCTTTAACCCCTGCATTGTCCAAGGGTCAACCGTATGTGAGAATATCTTTAAGACCTCAGGTTAGAAAGGGATTTCTTAAACAAGACCTAAAAATCACCAACCTTAAAGAAGATTAAAAAATTAAAATTAAAAACTTGTTCATCAAATGACACCATTAAAAGAGTGAAAGAGTAAGCCACGAGTTGAATGAGATATGAAGGGTTAGCATCCAGGATACACGGAGTGCAACTATGAATCAATAAGAAAAAGATAAACAGACCAACTAAAAAATAACCAAAGGAATGAAAGTTCATAGAAAGAAGCACAAAAGGCCAATGAATATATGAAAAGATACTCAACGTATGGAAATTAAACCACAATGAAAGATAATTCCATACTTAAACGTTTGGTAAAAATTAAAGGTTGATCAAATCAAGCATTGATAAGGAAATAAAACAACTGGGAACTCACATCCACTGCTGGTTAGAGAATAAATTTGGAAAACAGTTTGACATTATCTAATAAAATGGGACGTGTGCGTTTACAGTGACACAACACTTCCCCTCCTAGGTACATACCCTGTGGCTGCACATTTCCAACTGTGCGTTGTGAGCCGCTCATTTAAAAATTAAGTAGAATCAAGTAGAAATATCAGAACACTGCAATTAATAAGGGTGTGTATTGTTTTGTAGAATTATTTTTTGCACATTATGTATGTGTGTATTAGCAGAATTGTTACGGTAAAGATGTATTTCACTGTTATCTCAGGTAAAAAAAGGTTAACATCACTTTTCTACAGGAGGTCTTATATACGTGCACCAAGAGACAAGTAGAAAAATATTTACTGCAGTGCTGTTATGTTAGGTTACGATAGCAAAAACCTGGAAGCAACACAAATATTCATTACCAGTAAAATGAGATAAATAATTTGTGGTATATGTATGTAATATAATATAGTACATTAGTAAAAACGAACAATCGGCTGCAAACATTGACATGGATGAACCTCAAAAACAGGATGATGAGCAAAACAGGCAAATCCCAGAAGCATACTGTATGATTTCATTTATACATAATTCAAAAATAAGAAAAGTAATTGTGTTATTTAGGAGCACACATCTAAGTAACAAAACTATAAAGAAAACCATGGGATTTGTTAACACAAACTTTAGCATAGTGGTAACCTGTAGGGGGCTGGAGGCTGGAGAGATGCAGTTAAGGTGGAACACTTAGGGTCTTCTAAGGAACTTATCAAGTTCTATTCCACAACTTGAGTGGCGAGTACATATGTGTCCATTTTATCCCAATACTTTACTTTGTACACACGTGGTATATACAACTGCATATATGTGATACAAGTCACAATTAAAATTTAGAATAAATGTTGTCTATTACTATTT
>NW_012149252.1:1162708-1163428 GCF_000956105.1 Propithecus coquereli | reverse complement strand
TTCCAGCTCTATCCAGGAGTATACAAGAGGTGCTATATCACCATTGTTTCTTAAAGCTGAATAGTACTCCATAATTTTTGTATATCAATTGTCTGTAGTTATAGGGCTATTCACATTTTCTTTTTCTTCTTGGGTTCACTTTGGAAATTTCTATCTTTTTAAGGAATTTGCCTGTTTTAAAGAGACTTTGACTTTATAAAAAGCTCCCAGGCATTAAGATGATACCAGACAAACACCACACTTTGATAACATCGCATTGTAACACTACAAACTGTCAAGAACATAACTATTATATTTAATGTAATTTACAGAGAACATCTCAACATATGTATCTCAGGAAAGAAAGTGACATCGAGTTTTTAAATATTATCCCAAATAGACATTTAAGACACAATTTGTTCAAGTTTTAGAGTGGAAGTCATATTCAATTGTCAGTAATAACCAGAAGTGACTTTTTATATCTATTCTTGTCCAGCTTAAAAATATATTTAAACAGGATCTTATTCTTATCCTCAGAAGGTATTTTCTCAGAGTGAAAGTAAAGTGATAGGCTATAACTGGAACTATTTTTATATATTTGAGTAAATGTTGCACTGTTTTTTACCTATTCCCAAAGACTAGAGCAGCACTGACTTTTAAGAAATACCAAAATACTACAGGCTGACAAAAAAAACTAAAGAATATAAGGAATTAAGTCAAAAGTTAATGAATGATTAATGG
>NW_012149252.1:1159953-1162658 GCF_000956105.1 Propithecus coquereli | reverse complement strand
GAAAATTTGGAGCGATTAAGTCAATAGCAATATCCATAATGTAGCTCAGTACTTCTCTCAATTAATTATAAGCATTATTTAAATTTTAGGAATATATATTTGTGTGTATGTATTTGCGTACATATAGTAGATATACACTTTTTTTATGCTCTTTTCCTTCTTAAATAAGCAACTTTTCTCACATCTTAAATGCTTTTGAAGTTAGGTTCAAGCTTTTAAGACTACAAGACACTGTTTAATGACTTAATTCAGTTATTTACTAAATTTACCCCAGTCATGCATTTGTAACTCACTGAATACCAATAATGTGCTGTAGAAAATCATACAGGTCTTCTTCCTATACGTGGATTTCCCAAATGAATTTCCCAAAGCCTATTTCTACTACCTGCAACAAGGAAATTTGTTTAAGGACAAAGGTGAGTCCTACTTCCTCTCAATTAGTTAAAAAAAAAAAATGTTTTAACTTGCTCAGAACTCAAGTTCTTTGGTTGGTACTACTCATTAAGCTTTCTTTCATTAGTCTTTTTTTTTTTCAACAAAGCAAAATTAGTTTCATGTGTACGAACTTTATTTTGGTACTGTCCTTCATAGTTCTTTGGTATTAAAGTGTCCTTTATAAAATGATAGTGAGAGTGGACGGTGGAGATTGTTTTCTCATATGTTTCTTGTATGTAAATTACCCCAACATTTTGTTCGTGGTGGTGAAATGTTTCCACACTGGTCAATCCAGAGACTGGGAAACTTGGCTCTGTATCTTTCCTCACTGTTTTTGAAGTTTTTTCATTGCGTTGTTGACAATTTCTGTGATAGTGTGAGCTGAGCCTCCACACCAGAGCTCGTGCTTCCTAAGAGCCTGGACAGTCACCTTCGTCTCCACGTCCCCCACAATGTCCAGCACCCAGCATCACACTTAGAGCAACCTCAGTGTATGTCGCTTGAATCTAGTTAAGTTCTCATGTAAGATCATTGCAAGGATTTTTGACAGAAAGGTTGTCTCGGCAATTTGAGCAGAATGGCTTGTGAAGGAAAGGGCGCAGAGGCACCATTCCCAGTTCCTCTGTTATCCACTGAAATTAGGTTTCAAATTATATTGATGACCAAATGCCGTTGCTAATGCTCGCAATCTCTCAAATCATTGTACACGATCTGTGTATGATGCATTTTGTGAATGACCAAGACTAGCAGACAGTGTGGAGCTCTGATAGCTCTTTCCACTGATTTTAGGATAAAGATCTACATCCTTATCTTAGCATAGTTTACAAAGACTTGCATAAAACAGCACCTACCTATCTTCTGCAAGCTCACGGTAAGCCCCTTTAGCTCTCATTCTCTGCAGCCAGCCAAATTAACCTGTTTCCATTTTCAGAAAGGTGCCGTTTTTATTTCTTACCCAGAGAATTAACACACGCTCTTTCCTTCCCATCTGTGACTCAGAACTTAGTTTAAATATCAGCTCCTCTACAACGCCTCACTAGCCTATATTATAGCATCACTAGACTCACTAGACTATATGTTCTCATGGCAGCATGCCTCTTTTCTTCACCACTTGTAAATTAATTACACCTTATTTACGTGAATATTTGAGTGTCTAACTTTTTCATTAGACCCTAAATTCCATGAAGACAGGGACCCTCTCCTTTTGACTCCTAATTTTTTCCCCAGCACTTTACTCAGTGCCTGCTATGTGGGAGGTGTTTAATAATAAATGTGTATATTTTATTGAATTTATTTTCTTAACACACTTGTATAGTGTTTATCACATAGCAGGCATAATTCTAAGTATTCATAAAATATTAAATTATATAGTCCCTATGTTCTATTAGCCCCTTTTCAGACATTGTCATTAATCTGTCTATTTTGGACTGCATTTTAATCAATACTACTTCAAATTTGTGAAATGAAGCACACATTTTAACTGGGCAGGGTATTTTTCTGAGCATTTAGAAAGGTGAACCTTTAGAGGATTTTCTTGTGAACTCTACATACCATCCTAAAATATGTCACATAATGCCCAAATCGTAAATGTGGAGAGAAATACTTAGTTCTGCCATGTTAATGGCAAAGCATTCACCTTGGCGTGGACCCATTTGTGAAATGTTTTTCTTTCACTAATATCTGATAATACTGGAAGAAGTATTAACTGATAATCTGATAATACCTCCTTCAATTATTTCACAAATTCATTAAATGAACAATTATTAAGTAATTGTGGAATAACCAAAAAGGACTTCTGGAATTCTAATGAACCCAGAGATCCATGTGGTTGGTAAATCTTAGAGCAGTATTGGGTTGAATGAAACATGATTCATTCACCAAAAGGAATTTGGGAAATGTTCAAAAATTATTAACTTGAGTATCTTTAAGATGTTAAAGTGAATACACCATCTCCCCTCTGCCCCTTTTTAAAAAATCTCAAGACCCAGACAACTTCCCAAGAGTGTGATTCCCCAAACTCAATCACATATTCATCCTTTCCTACTCTTAACTCTCCATGCCATGTTCTCTGGTTTCCTGGGATATATGCCATGCTCGATACTATAGCCTATCTCAACTCTCATCGTCCCATTAATACTATTTTCTCTAAAGAATCACAGGGCTTCTGCTTTCCATATTTCTCCTATTCTCAAATTATTTTAAGGGTGGAATGAAGCAAGATCGGTACACTCACATGTTAATACTTTTTTACACTTACTGTGATACATCTC
>NW_012149252.1:1157943-1159903 GCF_000956105.1 Propithecus coquereli | reverse complement strand
TACGATATGATAAAGTTGAAGTACAAGAAAAAAATGAAAAAATAAAATTTCTGAAAGTAAATTTTCTGATGGCTGGCCCAATACGACAAATAAATGAAGATTATGTTTAGGATTAGAAGGTTGTCCATCTCTAAAGCCCAGAATATTTCCCAAATTTACAGAACTATGCTTTTTACATTGAGAGCATCATCACACCCCTCCACCTCCTAATGACTAAGGACAGGAACTTTAAACTTTAGCTCCAAAGCCTAAGGACTTGCTCCTAAATCTAAAGAGGTTACATTGAAAGAATTATTCTTGAAAAAAAAAAGCCACCTTAAAAAAGCATTGTCTCTAACTTTAGGGCAGATGAGAAAGATAGGAAAAATGGACGTGAACTGTAGTTGCCATGGAAAGCACCACTGGAGACATCTAGTATTTTTCCTTGTTCAATTCGCTATTATCCAATAATGTTTCTTATCTAAGCTGGGTAGATAAACAAAGCTCAGGAAATACTTGAGTAATGTATCCAACCTATTGAAATACATTTCTTGTGCTATTGGTATCTCTACCGCAGCTTTGCCTCATGGGCCAGAAGGATTACATGTCACTATCTCAGTGTCACCGTGCCAAGCAAACTCTACCTAAAATTCTCCTGCGTTGTATTCAACACTTTGCAATCCACACAAGTTATTTTTTGTAGGTGAGATATATCATTAGGGAAGGTAACAATTTCGTATGCATAATGTCAGGAGTGCTATTAACTCACACCCTGTGGCAGTGGGACTGGGCTATGATCTCAACGAGGATGAAGAAGCTGAGGCAGTCTATTGATGATTTATCAAGACTGTAAGATAGCAACATGGAGGCATCACTCTCTCACAGTCCTCTCTTCTCTGATAGGAGTTGCAACATAGACAAAACCCAGACCTTAGTAACAATAGCTGAGAACTGGTAACAGATACATTAAAAACTGAGTAGCTAAGATCAGCAAAGTCTCTTACTCAATCCCATTTGTCAGGCTAGTCAAGTGGTGCAGTCAATGTTCTCTGAGACTATTAAGCAATATTTATTCCATCCACAAATCCAATAATGAAATATATTTCTGATTCTGGTGATGTAATGATTGAACTGTATTTCAATGACTTTTGCCACGCTTTTGTTAGGGGGTTTTCAATTTTTTCCGTTTTTTTTTTCCTTTTTTTTTTTTTCGTTTGCTTTTTTTTTTTTTGCATTTTTCTGATAATAAAAAGAACAGAAGGGCTGGTTTGATTGACAGCCATTCTTGGTATAGGATTTCCTCCTCCTGACTGTTAAATATGAACCTTGCTCCTTACAACACAGCGTTTCCAAGTTCTCCAGGACACAGGAGTCAGAAAGCCAGAAGACAATTTTCATCATAAGTAGACTTGCTGGAAATTTTAGCAGGATGTCACAGAGAGAAGGAGCCATTGATATTGAACTTAACTTTGGGACTGGAAAAGTTTGAAATGTAATATGGTTTACTACACAGCTTGCATTAGAGTATTTGACATAAAGTAACTTGAGAATACAATGTAAAATGGATACATATTCAATGTCCACAAGTTTGTTTTAACTATGCATAAATTAATTGCATTCAAACATATTATTAATGGAAACAAGGCACAAAGGAGTCATTTTTATTTGTTTGTTTTTCAACACTTACTTTACTATCATGCAATTTTTTTCTTTTTAATTAAGTGGTGTATTCATTGTCCAATGGAGTTAGTTTTGCTATTGTATAGAGTTGAAAAGCCTTAGTTTAAATATACCCCCTGTAAACATTTATCAATCAGTTTGATATGTTGATTTTGGTATTCACACAAAAATTAATATTGTACCTTTTAATCCTTGCTTCTCATATTGAACAGGTACTGTATTATATTTACCTTTTTGCTTTAAACTAGGAAAATTTGGAGCGATTAAGTCAATAGCAATATCCATAATGTAGCTCAGTACT
>NW_012149252.1:1116334-1144567 GCF_000956105.1 Propithecus coquereli | reverse complement strand
TTGAGCATCAATTTCAATAATGAAAGTAGCAGCACATAACCCAAATAATTAAAATAAGGAACTAAGAGTACATGCTGATATAAGTAAATGAATGAATGAATAGGGGAGAAAGGAAAGCTATTCCTCATCTTACGATGTAGAAAGATTAAAGGATTTAGAAAAAATCATCTTTTTAACAGCGACTATAGTAATAATTGATTCAGGTAAGAATCATTCATAGATACTAAAATTAGTGGATGAAGAGTTTTCATGAGGAACAGGGTATTTACATAATTTCACAGTATCTCCCCATATATTAGTTATAAATCAAAAGTGACATAAACTACAAAGGAACATACTGATATGATGCACTGAAGATAAAACTTCCCTTCTTTGGTGTCATTTCTCCCCAAAATGCATAACCTAAATCTAATCACAAGGAAATCTGTAACTGATCCAAATTGAGAGACATTCTATAAAATAACTAACCAGTGCTCTTCAAAACTGTGAATGTCATTTTAGACAAGGAAAGGCTAAAGGTACTGTTCCATATTGAAGGGGGCTAAAGAGATACAACAGCTAAATGTAACGTGTTCCTGGATTGGATCCTTCACTGGGAGAAAAATCTATAAAGACAATCAGTGAAATTGCAACATTTGAAACTGTTTTGTGGATTATGTAATAATATTGGACTCATGTTAAAATTCCTGATTTTGGTCATTGTGCTGTGGTTATGTAAGAGAAAGGGCTTATTTTTAGGAAATGTGCACTGTGCATTTAAGGACAAAGAATCATGATGCCTGCAACCTCAGATCATTCAGGAAAAAATGTATATCTCTATGTAAATATTTGTCTACATACATTCATGTTTGTGAATCCTCACAGAGACAGAGAGCACGCTAGGAAATCATAAGGTAAATGTTCAAATGTTAACAGGTAGTGAATCTAGGTAAAAAGTCCAGAGAGTTCATTGTATATAACACTATTGTTGGAAATTTTTCAATAAAATTGAAATCATTTCCAAATAAAAGTTTAAAAAACTCCAGAGTTTGATATTAGTAACTAAGACATCTAAAGAAATAAAAAGTAAATAATAATTTCTCATGATGTATAATAAAAGGAAGAAATTTTTTAATCTAATGATAAATATTTAATAACATTGAGCATTTATATTCATGGGTATAAAAGAAGGTTTAAAACATTCAAATAATTTATATTTCAGTTGTGTCTTGAAAATACAAGCACATGATGGTTGACAAGTAAACTTATGTGAGAAATCGCGTTTCTGGAAAAATCAAAGGCAAGGGTCACCTCAGTGAGACTTTTGAGTATTATTCACACTGAGTAGGAATTATCACTATTAACAAAAGGAAAACATCAAAAAAATTGATATCAGTTCAATAAGTTTTAGGGAAATAAATGAACTTTTCAAATATTATATTTACTTTAAAATATTGCATACCTATTAATATATGAAAATTCTGAAACAATTATAGTGTCAAGTAGCTGAGGAAAAAAATTTCTCCTTTGAAAGAAAACGAGAATGGATCATTTCAAGGTAAAAGAAGAATATTAAAAGAATAGGAGTTCATTGTTTGTTTTATAAGCAGGTTAGGGAAAATGCTCATTTTGAATATGCTCTGTACACACTGGCAGGTCTGACAAGAATCCTAAATTATGAAGGGAATTTGTTAATGAATTCACCACAGCCTGAATTTTCTTTGTAAGGTCTTGAAGAACCAGAAGTTGCTAGGAGACTGAAAGAAAACAAAAGTAATCGTATCTTTTAAAAAGGCGATTGAAGCATTTAACATCAAATAAGCCACAAAAACAGCTTTCAAAATAGCAAAAACAATGGAAGAAAACTTTGTATAAATGAATAATAGGTAATGTCTCTACTAAGGAAAGTTCATAAAGTCATAAAATAGATTACATTTTCAGCTCTCCGACTCAATTGTGAGCTCCTTGGGGACAAGGGAATGTTGTACTCAACTTTCAATAAAATACTACGAATATTAAGTAAATCTATGAGAGTGGAGAAGGAAAAGGAGAAAAGAAAGGAGAATGGATTAGTGGGAGAAATGGAATATATTAACTGAACATTAATGCACTATGGTTCAATTTATAGGAAACATTCAATTTAATGCCTAATGAACGTGTACGAATTTTATTTTAACTGAAAATATAAGTAAAGCATAATGATGACTAGCAATGACTAATGTATGATAATGAGTAAATTTACTCTGTCATTCAATGTTCAATTAACAACCAGAAAAAATGAAAGAAAAAGATATGCTATTGTTTCATTGTTCTGTTTCAAACAGAAACTTCAACTACTACCAAACATAATTTTGGGAAATCCAATGGTTTTGAAGCTGGTGACAGAATGAGTTGTTTGCCCTCTCTGATCAATATGAGACATACATATTTTTATTTAATATAAGAATTGGCCTTTGGTCAAAAAATATAAATAAGCTGTGGCTAATAATCTCAATGCTACCTTGATGAATGGTGATTTAAGTACAAGAAGTTCAAGTTGCAAAGGTATAATACTCATGCTTGGCTTCCTGAAACAAGTAAGTTCTTTATAAAAAGGAAGGTGAAGATGCAAATAATTTGCCTTTACTCTTCCTGAGTGCTTAAAGAAATACATCAAGTCTAAAAGGATAAATTACAACATTTTGAATTTAAGAGCTCATTTCTGGAATCATCTTCAGATAATATTTCTAAAGTCTCCACACTGTAAGATGTATTATATTCTGAGCCCCTCTCTGGTAGAGATTTATCTAAGATGCTGATAGCGTATTTTATACTTGCTATACAAATATCTCAAAAAAAATTGTGTGTTTTCAGTTGTCTGTAGAGCACCAAGTACACGCTGGGAAAAAAAAATAATATAGCAGAAAGTGATCCTTAAATCCCAAGGATAAATAATTAAGATGTCAAGACTATGCTACATGCTGCTAGCAAAATATCCTACAAATCTACTAATGGCCTAGCGAAGAGACTCAAAATAATCAGACCAATTTATTTTGCAGTCCATATGGGGTTATTTTACATACACAGACATAAAATAATTACCCTGAAAACTGACCAAAACACTTCTATTGCTGCCTCACTATTCTTTCATAGCAAAATATTTTTTTTTAAAAAATGCACCTGTTTTAAAAAAGTTTTAAAGTAAGTCTTCTTTCCATTGCTACCTAAAGAACAAAAGAGCTAGGCTGTGGCGGCTAGTCCCAGCTCTGTGGGAGGCTGAGAGGAGAGGATTGCTTCAGGCCAGGAGTTCAAGTCCAGCCTGGGCAACATAGCAAGACCTCTGTCTCTTAAAAAAATAAATAAAAGACAGAAAAAAAAAAAAGAAAGAAAGGAAGAACAAAGAACAAAAGAATTTTGAGGAGAGCCCTCCTTCCATCTAGAAAAGACTCTCGAATTTCCTTGCAGCTGAAAATTGACAATTTACAAATTTACAGTAACTCTTCCTTATTCTACACTCCTTCACTTAGATTTGTTAAATGTATGGCAAGTTCATGCTCCTTGAATGGTTTCCAAAATTGAAAACTCTTACCAATAAATAAGTAGAAGAAGCAGAGAGGAAATCATTAGAATAGGAAATTAGAAACAGGAAGTGAGGAAGTATATAATTTTACTTGTCCCATCACCATAGAAGCTCCCCTCGTAGATCTGAAACTTCTTTTCCTCATTGAGAAGGATGAGGGACCTCAGGAGGCAGATGACTGACTGTTACTTACACCTGCCCCCATTTGCCTGTGGTTGGAAATTACTAAATAATTCAGCCGTGGCCTGCTGGAAGGCTTGAAATTCTTCACTCTTCGACCTAAACTGACAAAGCAATGACTTTAAATGTAAGGGCAGTCAATCCTTGTAAAGGGGGAGAGAGACTGATTGAAAACAAAAGGGAAATTTTGCTGAGAAACCAAAAAACAATGCCCCTTGTCAGTTCACTAATCAAACATGAAAGAACTCTCTTACCTGGGATGTTGCATCTTTTAGCAAAGGAAGTTTTCTTCTAGATTGAAAATACAGCATTCATTTGATTTTAAAGCATAATCACTATTTATATTAATTCCAAGAAGCAAATTGGCTACCTAATTATGAGATTCATGTTTTCTTTGTCTAATTGGGTAGGTCAAGGCACTAATTTGATTCACAGCTGTGGCATGTTTTTATAGACTTTGGTGAACTTTAATTGCTTATAAATATTGGATTATGAGACCATGCGCCTTCACTAGAATCCTGTTCAGCCCCATATGCTTTCAAACTTGACAATATGTTGTCCGTTTCCCAAGAATCTTTCATTCTAAATGGCCCTGAGGGTAAGAAAGGAAGGAATAACACATATGGCTCACATAGCTAAAGTCCATTAAGATTTTTGCTGTTGACAGCACCTAATGAGTTATTGTCAGGAAAAAGTATTGTCAATAAGCCCTTTCTTCCTTAATAAAAAAACTGAAATACAAAGACAGCACAGCTCAATGCCCTGTAGTCTTATTGTGAAAGTCATATTATATTCAAATGAGGCACATGATTCCAGAGCTTCCCCTACAGTAAATGCAAATGAAAACTTAGGGCAGCACCCTGGAGTCAGGGACGCTGAGGCTGATGCAATCTCCTGAACTACGATAAAAGACCTAACTGGTCTCAGGCGGAAGCTGGTCACAGCCCTGTAGCCAGGCAACCCCTCGCAGAATTGTGTCCTGCACTTGCTGTATGTGAGTGAGGGTTTATCACTCTCCTCTCCACGCCTCCAGTGCTATCCCCAGGTAGGGAGTGTCAGCCCTCAGTGATGCAGTTGAAGTTCTGTTGGGTAATCTGAAGTGGAGAGGAGAACCACACTGCTGTTACTGAGCTACAGCATGGGTTTCCGGAAAGCACTCATCACCCGCCACCTCCAACAGGCACTCAGATGCCCCCAAAGATAGCCATGGTTGTCCTGAAAGTGTGACTGTGCCCCTCATCCCAATTTCTGTGGTTCGTCCCACCAAAGCCATCCTGGAATGTATAATGACCAGCACTAGGTCAGGTCAATGAGATTCTGATTCCTTCTTGTTGCCTGGGCCACTCCTCTAATTCCTAGTCCTGTCAGACAGTCAAGATCACAGATTCTTCAGTCACAAAGACACAAGTTCAAACCCCACCTCTACCACTTGAGACTAGTGGTTGCATACAAAATTGAATTTTATTAAAGCCAAGGAACACACGTCATTTAAAAATTTTATTATAACATGAGGTATTTTGATACACATTTCATAACTAAATATTGACATTTGAACAATTTGGTAGAAAAAAATTTTTGTCTGGGTTCAAATAATTCCTCCTTTTAGGTGTTTGGCACATATAGACATTATATTTTTATCTTTATTTTTATTTTTCGTCATAACTCTGGGTGCTCTGTGAGGATCAGCAGGAATCGATGCAGGAGGCTAGTTATGAAACCACTGCAACCATCCGGAAAAATGACGACAGAGACGTGGAGGAGGCAGGTAGGTGGAGAAACTGTTTTGAAGGTGGAGTTGGCAAGACTTGTTGACAGCATGGGAGTAGGATGAGGAAAAGTCAGTTAGCCATAGCTCTTGAAAGGAAGGAGTAGGAGCTGAGGCCACATAGCAGCAGAGGGCCGCTGCTTCTGCAGCCACGGGGATTGCTAAGAGCCAGGCAGCTCTAAAAAGGCAGATAGCAGGACAGACCCGCCAGGAGAACGTAAGTACTCAGGGCTTCCTAGAAAGACGGGAGGGGAGGACGGGGGTTGGTAGTGGCTGAACAGGGCCTAGAGTTTTTAAAGTAAGTGAAGTGGGGGCTCAACTCATTTTAATTGGACCCAGTGGTGGGCTGGAGCTGGTTCAAATTGGCTCACAGGAAGTGATTGATAAATAGCCAGGAATTTTGCAAACCCATTGGTAACCTAAAATTGCCCACAGTTGGAAATATCCACACCACATAAATTGCCAAATTTGGCTGCCCATGGTGGCTCACGCCCGTAATCCTAGCACTCTGGGAGGCCAAGGTGAGAGGATCACTTGAGGTCAGGAGTTCAAGACCAGCCTGAGCAAGAGTGAGACCCCCGTCTCTGAAAAAATTAATAAATAAAATAAAAATAAAGTAAAATAAAATAAATAAATTGCCAAATGCTACAAATCAGGGTTCTCCCCTATCCCCCTCCCCTGCCAAAGCTGGTGGTTAAACATTTGCCAGTATGCCACTGATCAGACTCCACGAAGCTGAAAGACCTAAGAACGCTGGCAGGTATTTGAGGTACACAATCAATTGACCTGCTCTCTCTTCCAGAGAAGCGAAAAATGCTGCTGATACTTCAAAATCTAGAAGTTTTTGGAAAATTCTTTGCAATGCAATGTGTATTTGTCCTACTGACCAAACTTCCTAATTCCTAATTATGTTTTTCTGAAGATAATATTAAAATAATCTCTTTTTTTGAGCACATGTTGCATAGGAAATAGTTAGATTCACAGGGAAATTTGGTCCAGAATTTAAAACATGGCAAAGAACCAGGCTATAAAAGAATATGTTCAGTATCCAAGATATCAAGAGTTGCTTTTATTTCAATTTATTCTTCTGATAAATATTCTACAATATTTATGTGACCTAGTCCTATTCTGACTGAATTACTAACAATAGCAGTATATCAATGATAATATAAAAATGAAATGTAATTAAATGCTTTATTACAATTTCATCAAATCTTATATGTCTGTAGGCAATAAAAAACTATGACCTTGTAAAGAAGCAGAAGAGAAGAGAATTAAATCTAGAATTATAGCTCCTAGAGATAATCACTGTTTACAATGATAGATTGGGGTCTGGAAACTGTATACCCCATGGACTGGCAAACTGTATACCACAGGGGCTGAATTCTGCCAGGCTCACTCATTTACATACTGTTATCAAAGTCAAAAGAAAAATAGAGAGCTGAATCTCTCAAATTCAACATTGCATTTGGGAGGAAAGAATTGCAATGTGAGGCATACACACAGACCAGGTGGTTTTCAGTATGTCAGAAGAACAAAGAGAAGGTTGGAGGTTTTATAAAAAAGAGAAACATTATGTATTGCTCTTGGAGAAAGTTGATTGACATTATTAAGGTTCTCGGGAGTTGACAAGTTTTGACTGGTGAGTGATAGTGGATAAAATCAGTCCTAGAGTTGCAGTAAGTTATTTCAGCAGCTATAGATAAAACTGGTCTCAGGTCATAGCAGGCAGTTTCAGCAGCTGGATTTGCAGGGAATTATGTTTTTGAAGCAATGTTATGTGTCCTGAACGCTTTTTCTCCCTGACTTCTCAATTCTGTTTTCATTGGGTATAATAAGAATGACCCAATTTATATCATCAACTTTCACACTGTGGATGATTGTTTTTGCGCTACAGACTGCTTAGTAACCTGCTTCCCTTCCCCACTCACACTATGTCAGGGATGTCCTTCCATGTCCTCGCATGTTTTTACTGTTGTGCAGCCTTCCATTTTTTTGATGTAAGAAAATTTACTTGAGTTGTTTTCAATTACTTATTTAGGTAACAAATATATCTCCTACTAACCCTTTCCTCTTATCTCTAATTATTTCCTTAGGGTAAATTTCTAGTTGTAGAATTGTTGGTTCAAAGCTGGACATTTAAAAATCTTTAAGATTTTGGTAAGGTTTGCAAAGCTACCTGACAAAGAGGATTTTTCCATTTATATTAAAACTACCTTCCTATGAATTTTAAATGTAAAAGGACAACGTATTTTCTGGTGAAAATTCCCCAAGATTCTTCCAAAATGTTAAGAATAATGTCTTTATAAAGCACCCATGTGAGAAAAGGATAAAATTGATAGTCTTCATGTAGACACTGTAAGCTTCGAATTTTAGTCCCAAATGCACATTGTAAAAGTATATGCTCTGTGGAAGTCTATAATACTGACTATATCAAAAAGAAGTGGTTACAGTAAGTAATCTGTCGAAGCTTCAGTTTTCGCACCTATAAAATGGGTTAATACAAACTCTTCCAATCTGAGAGATTATTGAAATAATCAAATACTACATGCATAAGGAGGAAGTATAAATACTCATGAAGTGCAAAAGTAAGACCTGATGGTTTAAATTGTTTCAACAAATTTCTCTTTAATGCATTTTATTCTTAGATATTAAAAATTCATTGATACTAAGATTTTTTAAAATAAAGCACATTTGTAACTGATTAAAAAAAACAATAGGCATGAGATAAATCCCCCCCCACAGCCCTGTTTTCCTTCAGAGGAAAATTTCCACAATGCAAGGCCACCTGCTATCTCGCCGCTCATTCCTTTTCTGTCTCCTTCACTGGTTCCCTCTCTTCAGCTTGTCCTTTGAACACTGAGCGCTCAGGAACAGGCACTCCCATGATGTCTGCCGTATGCCTATAACACTGATGACTCCCTGCACCTAGTCTAGCCCAGGCTTCTCTCCTGAGTCCCAAACTCCCGTGTCTCACCACCTGATCGATTTCTCCACTTAGATGTCTAATGATGTCTTATAGTTAATATACTCAAATCCGAACTCCAGCTCAGCCTCTCAACCCAACCACTTCCCCTCTCCACTCACAGCCTCCCCCCTCTCCGGTGATGGCAACTCCATCGTTCTAGTGGCGCATGCCTCAGACTTGGAAGTCATGCTCACCTCTGCTTTTTCTCCCATACCACACATGCCGTCCATTGAGCGACTGGGTTGGCTCCAGCTTGCAAGCAGACCCGGAAGCAGACTATATCTCACTTCGTCACGGCCATCACCCTGGCCCGGGGCAGCATCCGCTCTTCTCTGGGTTGCTGGAATTATTAGCTGCTTGTCTTACTTTATGCTCACACACACCCTATTCTCTACGTGACAGCCAGAGGGATCCTGTTAAAACATTTGCTCTGATCATGCCCCTCTACTCTGTGGCCACCTATTTTGCTCAGAGTAAAAGCCCAATTCCCACAGTGGCCCACGATATGCTGGTGTTGTAAAGGTCTTGCCATGGGCTGCCCTCCCATTGCACCTCTCTGGCCGTCTGCTCCAGTGTTTTCCCTTCCACTCATTCCACCCCAGCCATGCTGGCCTCCCGCTTGGTGATCTTCAATAAGCAGCTATGCTCTGGCCTGAGGGACAGTGTTCCCATTGTTTCCTCTGCCTCCTTGTCAGGAAGGCACACCTAGTTAAAACTGCACCCCGACCCTGACTCTACACTTTTTATCCTGCTCTGTTTTTCATTTTTTCCCCCCAGCACATAGCACCTTCTACCACGTGCTATATTTATTTCTTTATTGTTTACAGTTAATTATGTGTCTTCCCCCCTCTAACATGTAAACTTCATGTGGATGAGAACCTATGTTTCATTTCATAGATTAAATAATTAATAAATAGCTACATACTCACTAGATAATTCTGAGACTGTTATCAAAATTATGGTTAAAACAGAACTGAAAATTCAGGGGGTTAAAATGTAGAACAAAGTAAAGAAAATGGGTTAAGTCATATTTTTATAAAAAGATTCCATGTCATAGATGAATTAAACCTCAAAAAGAAATTTATTGAAAACAAATAAGGAAAGGAATAGAAAAAATGGATAGAAAAGACTGGTAGTAATAGGAAATCAAAAAACCTCCAGAGAAGCCTCTATTCTGCCACTTATCAACCACATGACCTAGGGGCAACCAAGGTCGTAAGTGGTCCACAGCATGGAATACTTTAGAAGCATCAGTTTTCTAATCCATAAATTTGGAATAAGCATATATTATTTTCTTAACTCAAGGAGTTATTGTCAGGTGTGTAGGTAAACACTCCTTGTAAATTGTTAAGTGCTTTATAAATATGAGTTATTTTAATGTGCTGGTGTTAAAATATTGGCTTATGTTGGCTTTTGGGGGGCTCTTAATTGGCAACTGGTACTTAGCACATTAAAAAGCCCTTGAGTAGTTTCCATTTAGAAGGAAAGTTGTTCCCTTCCTCCCTTAGCTTTCTCAGCAACACAGAAAAGCAAAAAAGTGGTTGATGGGGGTCTCCTGTGAAATAACTGTTTTCTGCCAGATTCCCAGCAGCACAGCCTTTGGGAAGCAAAATGCCTTCTTAATTGGCAAAAGAAAGGCATGGAACATTCCCAAGGAGTGAATGTGCACAACTGCTGCATGCATGATGACCAAGCATTTTTAGCAAAGTCTTAAATGAAGAGGCTATCTTCTTCTATGTTCACTCCTACATCATGTTATCTATGTTTATGAATAAATATATCAATTAATTGATCAGCAATTGATGTCTTAGAAATTTAACAACGGTTAGATAAGTAGCCAGAATCCAGCTGTAGCGGACTTCATTTATTTAAGATCTCCCCTTCACGCCTGCTTTAAATTTGTTTTATGAGACTGATAACATTAAAATAACTTGAACATGAAAGTTTTAAAACATATTAGAAGCTCGATGTAGAAATCTGTAAACAGAGATAAATAAATATGTGAAGATCTTGCAAGCGGCTCCTCTAGCATTTATATTTCTTTACTTAAAAAAGACGCTCTCTTTTTAAGTTGTGCTAGTGCCCTCTAGCGGCGGTTAGTGTGGCGTCTGCAGTTTTATTAAATCATTCCTGGCCTTAAAAACGTGCGTGACATCGCCCACCCTCCCCGCAAAAGAAAAAAAAAAAAAAACCCAGCCTACCAATATTATAGAATCATCAGTTTTTTACAATGCTGTCCCCAGAGTAGAAGAAAATATACAACAAAATTAAATGAATCAGACATCCTGACTAGAAACGAAGCTTTGCACAATAATGGAATCTCAACAATTTGAAAAGATTCCATCTGGTGGTTCCTTACCTTTCAGAGTCAAAGATGGAATTGAGAATTTCATATAAGCTATAGATTTTTTTCTCCGAAAAAAATGTGCATGCACCTATAATGTCAGGGGCTCGTGTAACTCCTGAAGGCCTTGCATCCCAAGTTAAGGCTTTGGGGTTTATCCAGCTATATACACATCCCAGGTTCCACAAGTTAAAAATCTTGTCTGAAAAGCCCAGTTTAAAGAAAAGTTGGAGGAGGATATGTACAGTATGACAGCATGAAAAATAATACTACATAGTTTCTATGTATACATAGCAAAAATATGCAAACTATGGGAATGATGAATATTGACTTCATAGTAATTGTCACCTCTCAGAGCAAAGGAGGATATTTAGATAGGGGAAAAATAAAGGTGGCCTCAGTTATGCTTGTAGTATATTATTTCTTTAGAGACTACTCAAGTATATGTGGCATAATATTATTTTAATAAAACATGGTGGTAAATATATAGATAATGAATTTCCATTATGTTATTTTTCATTCTTGCCTATATATTTGTTATACTTTCCAATTTTAAAAAGTTTAATAAAAAACCTGAAAGTATTATATTTTAATAATATATGATCTAATTCCATTGCCATATAAAAAAGGTTAATTTCCCAAAACACCCAAGTATAAGTTCATTTTCTGAGAAACACATTTAATTCTATACTATATAAAATTATCCAAGCTTATCTTAAAATATAAACTATAATATTAATATTAAAAAGAAAGACATTGTTTTCTTCAGAGTCCTTAAGTAAAAAAGCCTTTATTTTTATAGCTATAATTTGATTTCTTGATAGAGAACGAGGAAAAGGAGAAAATTCTTCTGAAACTAATGTTATATTGGAACAAAATTTATTATCGATCCATATGCATTCTACTATGAAATATAATGAAAGTTTAGATAAGGCATTATTCTTTCTGGGGATTTTATGTATATAACAAAGTCAGTGTGAAGCTGACTGTGTCATTGCTTGAGAGTCTGAACCTAATAGCCGTTTAATTGATTCATGCTCGTAGCTGCACTGCTGCATAGTGTCCCAGAGAGTTCAGATGCTGCCCGGCACACACATCCTACCACGACGCAAAGCGGCAGGGCTGGTGCCTCCCTTGCCTTCAATGCAATGCTGGTGGAATGAGGCAGCACAGGCAATCTGGAGGCTGGTGGGGAAGAAGATGAGCTTCTGGTTCGTCCACCTCCCCATTGATAAAGATGACAGACCCTGGACAGGCCTGGGAGGTAAGACATGACTGTAGCATTAACCAACTGTGGGACCATGTACACTGTTGGCCTCAGGGGTCAGATCCAGGCTCCAGTCCTTCTGCCCTCTGCTCTTAAGGAGAAGCAATGTTCATTTCTGAGGACCTTTGTTGGGCCATAGCGTTATGGCAGAGGCAGAACTTGGAGTGTTATGGTAAGGAAAAGGGGCAAAACCTGATGCTGCTCTGCCTGTGTTCTCCAGAGAGATTAGGTTTCTTGGAGATTCTGTCCTTTTGGACTTGTCTCATTAAAATGACATCCCCCCTACCCCCAGCTGCTGCTCTAGCAAGAGAGCCAGGAGCTGCTTTCCTAGTAATTAATTCCTCCAGCGGCCTCTTGTCACTGCACACCCACATTCTACTTCCTGTCTTGCCAAAAGAAGGCCTGGCCTAGAGTGGAGTGTCTAGCTCTTCCGCCCCTCCTCCTTTGGGTTTGTCTCCTTTTTTTTTTTTTTTTTTTTTGCCACTAGAGTTAGAAGATTTGGAAGAACTTCTTTTGTTAGGCCTTCTGTTAGGCCTTTGACATAGGAATATTTTCAGCCCTATGTAGTCTAGCACAATTTTCCAGGTCTAGGAATTCCAATTAGGATTTTGGCACCAAATAGCAATAAACAATGTGCATAGGCCTGGCCTCATCATCGTGTGTATAACATGTCTGTCGTGGGGAATCTAGTGGATGTGGCTGTGACCACAAGTAGCTGTTTAGAGATTTGGTGATCTTGAGTGTTGGCCTAATATCAAACTCAGAAATGACTGGCATGCACTTTGGAACAGCATAGCGTGGGGAAAATGAAGATGGATACAAAGTGTATACCATCACCATCTTAAGGCAAGGGATGACCAACATGGCTTCTCCAAATACATAATGTTTCTGAAGCACCTAAATTACCTCTCTCAATATTTAGATATTTAAGCTATTTTTATGCCTTGCTTACATTTAAGCTACCTTCTAAAGCAAGTTCCATCCATCCTAAACGATTTGCTTTCAAATCAATCCTATCTTAAAAATATTCCTACAAATAAACTGATGTCAAATATTAATATAATAGGTAAATAGTCACCTTTAGACAAGAGAACTGCATATTTCACCGTCAAATTTTTTAAAAAGCAAATAATCTTCTCTTACCCATATTGAATGAGAATTCACTTTAGAATTTCCTTCTCGTAAGGCAGAGCTTGACATTTAACAATTCACACGTTTCATTTTCAGAGGCAAATGAATATGCTGCAGTTAATTTGAGAGTTGATTCCTAGTCAGAAATAAATGCAGTAATGTGAGGGAAAATACCTCGTTTCTTTAGCTAATTAGAATACACTGAGTGGCTATAAAGTTACTCACAGTTCTATACATATATCAAGTAGATTGTTCACAGCCAAGTACGGGTATAGGATCAATGTGGCATCAGGACCTAAACCATATTAATGATCTATGCCAACATGGATCATGCACTGAACTTCTAGAATTGTCCTTAGAGAAACTCAGAAGTTGATAGTACCAATCTTAACAGAGCAGAACATTTTATTTTACATGGGAAAAACCAGGTTAATGAAAAGAATTTTAACAAATTTTAATTTCCTCTGAAACAAGTCTGTGTTCATTTCTTATTGAGCTGTAACAAATTACCACATGCTTCATGGCTTAAAACAGCACAAATTTATTATCTTACAGTTCTGAAAGTCAGAAGTCCTAAAATCAGGGTATTGGCAAGGCAGTGTTTCTTTTGGAGGTTGTAGGGGAGAATCTGTTTCATTTTCAGAATATTGCTCAACTACTATGACATATTGGACGCTAGGTAAGAAAAAGAAAAATCTCCTAAGCCAAATTGTCTGCATTTCATTGTAAACACAATTAACCACATTATTCTTCTACAGCAACAATTTTCATACTTTTTGTTCTCAAAACCCTTTTACATTCTTAAAAAGTACTAAAGACTCCGAACAGCTATAGTTTATGCAGGCTACATCTATCAATGTTTATTATATTTGAATTAAGACTGGGATTACAAGAGTACACAAAGAATACGTGAACACACATTCCATTAGCCATCAGAATGATGATGTCATTACACACATCATGGAGCCACTGGAAACTTGACTCATGAGAGAATGAGAGTGAGAAAAGCAAATAATATCTTAGTATTACTGTGAGAAGGACTTTGACCTTGCAGACCTCCTGAAATGGTCTTAGAGGTCTCTGGGCCATGCTGTAAGAACTGCTGTTCTAGAATACTTTACTTGATGAATGCCAAGATCAGTCTTGAGAGAGCAAAACATAAATTTCAGAAGATGTGAGCAGATATTGTCAAAAGTTTATCCCTGTGATGGAGGGAGAAGTACACTGCATTAAATTCAAAATAGATGACTCAGAATTATAGACATTTCCAGATTGAGTTCAATAACATTAAAGTAAATACTCAGTAAATAAATACAACTTTAACATAGTCATGCCTTTCTTTTCCCTGTCAATGCCAATATTAATAAATTAAAGGAAATGCAATTTAAAATGTTAAATAATAAATTTTATTGAAAGTATAGCATTAATACAGAAAAGTGTACAAGTCATAAGCATACAACTCAGTGAACTGTCAAAAAGTGAACACGTCTGTATAACCAGCATCTTGATCAAGACACAGAATGTTATCACCACCTCAGGAACCCCCTTGCATCACCTCCCAGACTCCACACCCCTCCCCAGATAGAACCACGACCCTGATTTCCAAACAACATAAAAATGTGATTTTCATGGATGCTTCCACATTTCCTGGCTGAAGTAATTGCATGAGCATCACACCCTTACTTTGGAAAATGCAGCTGGGAGATATAGGAAATATAAAAGATGGCTGAGGGATGACTTGGATTTGGAATGGTCCCTTCCCTTCCCCATGAAGGGGAGCTGAGATGGGATAGACTGGGGACTCTAGGGTGGGCAGGGGTGGTTAAGATGTCCCAAGGAGTCTGGGGTGTGTACTAGGATGGCTGGTATGTCAGGAGTGGTGGGTGAATCCGACTGATCAGTGTATCTGGAGGTGTCAGTGTATCTAGGCCAGCGGAGAGCTCAACCATACCTTAGCGATTTTAAGAAAACTCTGGATATGACTGAATGAAGTATGGTCCCTCCAGCTAGATGGGCCACCAATGTCTGGGAGGGATGTCTGGGAAGGAAGCCAGTGTAGGAGTCTCTTGCAAGTCCTTTCCAGCCGTCAGATTCTTTTTACCCCAGCTCTACCATTAAGGGAGCTAGTTTAGGCCACTGCTATTCCACACTGGCGCATCCCAGTTCTCTTGCTCACCCAGGACACCCCACAGGCAGGAACAGGAATCAAATCCATTTTATTTCTTTTCCTTTTTGTTTTTGTTTTTATCTTTTCTTAGAAGGCCTGAACAGACAAATCCATTTTATTTCAACCATCCTCTTCTCTTACTTTCATGAGAGGATCCAGGCCCTGGTCTAAGGCCCAGGTGATCTAGATCGTCAAGCCCTTCCCTTCCCTAACCACTCATCTTCTCCTTGGCATCTCAACCCATATACCTCTGGCCCTGCCTAAGGGACTCCTGGAGGCCTCAATGTCCCTAGATGGATTCTCACACTTCTTGACCTTTACAAAGGGAGGGTCAGTAAGCAGAGAGAGAACTGAGGGACCAAGGCCAAGCTCCAACATCCAGCAACCTGGTGTTGAAGTTTCCAATAGCCCCTGGGTGAAGAGCAAATATTTCACACGTATATGTATAAAACATTCAGGGATATTTTCCTCTGGTTCAGCTGGGTATGCTGTTCATGGCATCCCCTGACATTTGACCATTGGAGTAATCACGTCAGACCATGGCTGGCTGAACCTTGGGAACACATGTCTCAGGGTTTGTAAATATAGCAATTACAGCAGGGCACTACAGGTGAGAGATTGTTGATACTACACAGGTATAATTACAGTCTGCAAACCTTCACAAGGGGCATTGTGGATGAGGACAATGAAGTCAGCCTCATTCCACTCCCTAATTAGATATCCGGACAAAGCCAAACAGCAACATGGGACTCAGAGAGGAGCAGAGGGGTCCACAGCAGTTCTCCTCAAGGTGTGGTCTGAGAATTGTTTGTGATTGATTCATGGAATGATAAGTACAGAAATGGAGAGTGAGAATTTAAAACTTTTAGAAAAATTTGACTATAATTGTATGACTGTTGAAAGTAATAATAAAAAAGTTTTTATTTTGTATGTCTTTTTCATTGTTCTAGTACTTCAATTTTATAGAAGTTCTGATCTGTAACAAATTGTATGTGGATGGGGGTGGGGAGACTGGCCCATCATCAAAGGTAATTTGTAAAGCACTGATCTAGATGTTAGGCCCTTAGGTCTATTGATGGAAATCTAATTGATTATTTTAGAGAAAAGTACTGATTCCACATAGTTATGGTCTTTTAAAAAGTGTTCCTTGAGTTTGATTAATCTCAGTAAAGCACTGAAGTCTGAATTTAATGCTTTAGATTTAATAATTTCAGAGCTAAATAGTAAATTAATTAGCAGTTATGCTCATTAGACATAAGGCTATTTAATATCATTTTCTTTTGCCGGATCCCATGGTTTATAGTCTTCCGTGAAGCAATACTATTTAATCAAATACTAACAGCATATTTGTTTCATGTGATGCTACATTCCATAGGCAATAATAAAAATGCTACCAAAAGCCAAGAGAAATGACTTTAGTCTAGATAAATGAAACACAATTTAATTGAGACTATGGATCAGAAAACTTAATTTAAAAAAGCAATTTTCTCTTTTAGGTTTGTTCTATCTTTATAGTTCTATGCAAATTTTTAACATCCAATACAGATCTCATAGTGTTATTATTGAAGCTCACGGTTGAAAATACTTGTTTACAAGTGTTTATCTTGCCAAACAGATAAACATTAAGGTGCCCTGTAATGGGGTTTTGTTTCGAGTTTATCCATTGATTTGGAAAATTCAGAGTAAGTAGATCCCCTGTGTTAGGCTTTTAAATTTGCAAGCAGAGGAGTTCAATCAATTTCAATTGTTGGAGTGGGACCAACATCCTTAGGTGAAAGAAAACATTACCTGATAACTCCTTTTATCTTCTTTAAGCTAAGAAAAGCAGCAGTCTCATTCAAATACCAACTTCCCAATCAGAAACACACGGTTTCTACTTTATCTCCATCGTAAGGCGAAAAGAATACGAGAATTCGGCAAGCAGGAGAATATTACATTGTGTCTGAACATCTGATAGCCATACACATCAGAAATGATCTCAGATTGAACGGTTTGCACTTTGTTCATGGACACAGCAGTTATTGAATGGACTTCTTCCTTTAGTCATAAAAACCAAGTCTTTATATTTCTTCTCTCACATGGTAAGTATTAAAGATTTTTGTTACCTTTTTCCTGATTATAAAAGTAATAGATGTTCATTATAGAAATGCCTAAGAAAGTAAAAAAATCACCCATAGTCTTATCACATTTAGAGATAAGCACTATTATTATTTGTAAATACTGCTTCCCTTTTTTTTCTACGATTAGTCATACATGTTTAATTTTCTGCATACCAGAGAACATAATGTGTGTGTGTGTACATGCATCTTATTTTTTTACTATTAAAATATAAACATTTTCCAAGGTGAATAAAAATTATTCGAGAACATAATTTCCAATGGCTGCATAATATTGTACTGAAGTTATAATCATATAAGCATTGTCCTATTGTTAAATATTTACTTTTTATAGAGGTTGAGAAGAGGTTTTAGAGTCGATCAGAGTTGGTTAAAGTCCTGGCTGGCTCTACCACTTGTTAGCTATGTGACCTTAGTCAAGTTACTTACTCTCTCTAAACTGCAATTTTCTCATCTACAAAAATTGGGATTACAATACAAGCTACTGTATAAGGTTGTCATGATAATAAACAAGATGACACATTTAGAAGAGTGCATCACGTGTCTGGCTTTTCTCAGTAAATATTAATTATACTGTGATACTGTGATGAATATCTAAGATCATGCAGCTTTGGTCTAGCTTTTAAAATTATTTAATTTAGACAAATGCCAAGAAGACTAGAAATAGACTAGAAAGAATATATTTTTAAGAGTATTTTTTAGTTTTCAGTACAACCAAAAGAAACTATTGGGCAATGACCAGACTTTGTCACAATATGTTAGATTACTGATAAGCAAACTGGTATGACAACATGGAAATGTTAATGGATTTAAATGCTGCAAGAACAAAAACATTTGTGAATGGAATTATTCACTTGGAATTATCCATACATCCTCAGATAAGTGCTAAAAATGGAAAGATCATTGTTTGGTTCACTTGGAAAAAGATGTGAAAGATAGATAGATAGACAACACTTTGCACATATCTTCCAAGAAATTAAACCCTTAACATGCAATAACTCTGACCTGCCCAGGTTGACCACCATCTGACCTTCCGTCCTTCTTCTCCTTTGTTCATCCCTTACCCCACAACTGACCAAGAAAAGTAGCTACTGATTGCTGGTCTTCTGTAGAGATGGTGACTTTTCTGCCAAATACTTTCATATACACAAATCTGTTTGCTCTATATGTCATCAAATATGGGAAAGAGGAAAAGAAAGGACAGAAGAACCTGAGACATGTTCATGCACACTATTGACTGAACTGTGTCCCCTCAAAATTCCTATGTCGAAGCCCTGACCCCTAATGTGATTGTATTGGAGATAGGGCTTTTAGGAGGTAATTGAGGTTAAAGGAGGTCAAAAGGGTGGGCTTCTAATCCCATGGGATTGATGGATCTATAAGAAGAAGAAGAAGATCTCTCTCTCTCTCTCTCTTTCTCTCTCTCTGTCTACATAGGTGTGCACTGAGGAAAGTTCATGTGAGGACACAGTGAGAAGGTGGCCATCTACAAGTCAGGAAGAGAGCCCTCACTATAACCCAACCATGCTGGCACCTTGATCTCAGACTTCCAGCTTCCAGAACTGAGAAAATAAATTTCTGTTGTGTAAGGCACCTGGTCTATGGTATTTTGTTATGGCAGCTCAAGCAGACTAAAACAACATATACTATCATATTTATAATCTTGAATACATGACTTCTGAAGTTCTAATGGATATTCTTTTAAGTATATACAAGAAAGAACCCCTCATATACAGAAAGGGGTAAAAGGAACTATCGTAATTATCCAATTCCATTTACTCTCACAAACATCTTAAACACTGGTAAGGAATACAAATTATTTATCCTAAAACTAATTTATTACATTTGTCATAAGAATAGATATGTATTAAATGAGTAATTTTTCCTCTACTTTATTTACACTTTTAAAAGAGTTGGGGCAATGAAGTTTATAAAGACAGCTATAGCAGCTAATCCCCAAGATGGCCCTGTGTAGTCCCTTCCCATATCCAATAAGGCTAACCTGTGAGGTCAATGGGACACTAGGGAAATGATAGAGTGTGGACTCTGAGATTAGGTCACACAACATATTGCCACTTCTACCTTGCTTTCTCTTGGGTAACTCACTGTGGTGGATGCCAACCACCATGTCGTAGGACACTTAGCCCTAGGAGAAGGCCAAGTGGTGGCCTCCTGCCACCAGTCAGCATCAACTCACCAGCCGTGTGAGTGAGCCACCTTGAAGCAAGTCCTCCAGCCTCTGTCAAATGTCCCAGCTGACATCTGGACTGTTAACCTCATGAGAGACCTTGAGCCAGCACCACCTAACTAAGGTGTCCCAAATCCTTGGCCTTCAGGAAATTTATGATATAATAAATGTTTATCATTGTTTTAAGCCAATAAGTTTTTGAGTAATTTGTTACATGTGCCATGATAGATAACTAATACAACTAATATTACAATAAAAATAGCATTGTATAGTTACGATATTATTTTTATTAGAGTGTTCAATTAGTTCTTATCTACCAAGTAAAACTTTATTTCATGATGTGTAAGAAGAATTTAGAATAACAAGTAAAAGAAAAGAACATCAATTTTGGGGTCAGATAGAGAAATTTAAAATCTATCACTTTGCAGGCACAAGCTAAAAGAGGATATTCAACTGGTCTGTAAGTATATGAAAAGATATTCAACCTCATTAGTCACTAGGGTAATTCAACTTGAAACAACAATGAGAAACAACTGAACACCCACCAGTGTTGGCAAGGATCTAGAGCAACTGGGACGCACACACTGCTGGAGAGAGTGTACAATCACTTTGGCAGTACAGTAGGTACTAAAACTAAACTCATGCATACTCTGTGACCTAACCCTTCCACTTCTAGTAATGAACTGAACAGAAATATATACATATGTGCACCAAAAAACATGTACAAAAATGTTAATAGTCAAAAACAGGGAACAATCCATATGTCCAATAGCAATAGATTGGATAAATTGGGATGTGTCCATACAAAGAAATACTATGTAGCAACAAGAAATAAAGAAATTACAGACATACCCAACAACAATAATAAACCTCATATATAATATTGAGTGAAAGAAACTAGTGTCTTAAAACAGAAAGAGTGCATATATGTAATTCCACTCATATAAAGTTCAAAAGCAGGCAAAACTAGTTTATGGTGATGGAAATCAGAATAATGGTTACCTCTGGGAAGGAAGAGGAAATGACTTGTATAGGACACAGGGCGGGAAGCTTTTGGGTGCTGATAATGATCTATTTCCTAATTTGTCTGGTGGTTACACAGGTGTGCTCACCTGGTAGAAATTCCTTACGCTGCATACTTATGATTTGTGTACTTGTCTGTAAATATGTTATTCTCAGATTAAAAGTTTAAAGAAAACATCCAACATGGTAATGTACCAAACTTAATTTCCCCATTTTTATGGTTGTACTCTCATTAGATGGGAGAATGCTCTTGTTAAAAACCACATACTGAAGTATAAAAAGGTATTATAATAGGGCACATGTATATAATTCTCAAATGGCTTAGGGGTAAAAATATAAAATGCAAATTGTATATATAAATTATATACAGAATATATATTATATATGTGTGTATATAGAGAGAGAGAGAGGGAGAGAGAAAGAGAGCCAGTGATGAAGCAAATATAGTAAAAAAAAATTGGGGAGTCAGGATGAAGGGAATATGAGAATTCATTGCGTTATTCTTGTAATTTTTTTATGAATTTGAAACTATTTCAAAATAAAAAGTTAAAAGACATATTTTAAAAACACCCAACAGTTTCATTTACTAACTGTATTTCCATTGGTAAACACTGAACTTCTCTGTGTCTCAGAAGCCTCCACTCTAAAGTGGAGATATTAATATCTATTTTAAGGCTATTACGATGATTTGAGAAAATAATAGAAATAATAGGTAACAGTTATATACCGTACCCTAGGTCAGACACCTAGTATAAGTACAAGCCAGGATTTGAACCTAGGAATTCTGACTCCAAAACGTACACTCCCATCTAGTGCACGAATCAATCAAGCAAATGGCACAGTGAATGTCACATAGCAGATGTTATTAATGGTACCAAGGATAATAATGGCCATGCTTATATTAATTTCCTAGGGCTGCTATAACAAAGTATCACAAACTGAGTGGCTTATAGCTGTGGTCCCCAAACCTCTGGCTGCTGACTAGTACTGGTCCATGGCATGGCCTATTAGGAACTAGGCCTCACAGCTGGAAGTGAGTGGTGTGAGCGAGTGAGCAAACATACATCTGTATTTACAGTCACTCCACATCGCTCGCATCACTGCCTGAGCTCCACCTCCCACCCACCCTGTTCATGGAAAATATGTCTTTCATGAAACTGGTCCCCAATGCCAAAAAAGGTTGGGGACCGTTGGCTTACAGCAACAGAATTTTATTTCTTCACAGCTCTGGAGACCAGAAGTCTAAAATCAAGGTGTTGGCCAAGATATGCTCTATTCAAAGCATCTAAGTAAGGATCCTTCCTCGCCTCTTCCACTTTATTGTAATCCCAGGTATTCCTTGGTTTGATAGCAACATAATTCTCTGCCTCCATCTTCACATGGCCATCTTACTTCTGTGTGTGTGTGTGTGTGTGTGTGTGTGTGTGTGTGTGTGTGTGTATGTTTCTGTGTCCATGTGTATCTATGTCTCTTCTCTTCTTATTACTATAAGGACACCAGTCATATTGGATTAGGACTCTATCTAACTCAGTATGATCTCGTCTTAACTTGATTACATCTGCAAATGCTTTATTTCCAAATAAAGCTATATTCACAGGTACTGGAATTAAGGATCTCAACACGTCTTTTGGGAGTGCACTATTCAACCCATAACAATGCTTTAGAACTTTCTGCCATCTTCTTGCCAAACAGAGTAAGTTTAACTGAAAGAACTCTCCCATTGATTCCTGGAAAGAAAGGAAATGATGCTTGGACATGACAAAAAGAAATCCTTTTGTGGCTTTTCCTTCTGCTTAAAGACAGTGAAATGGAGATACTCCATTTTGTTCTCAGATGTGGTCATTTCAAAGTCTACCCAGTTCTTTCAGTATTAAAGGTATGGGACTAGGCATGGTGGCTCACGCCTATAATCCCAGCACTATAATCCCAATCCCCTTGGGGAGGCCAAGGCAGGAGGCTTGCTTGAGGCCAGGAGTTCAAGACCAGCCTAGGCAACATAGCAAGACCTTCATCTCTAAAAAATAAATTAGTTAATTAATTAATTAATTAAAGGGTACCGACCCAAGGCAGATGGTTCAAGAGTGCTTGAAAAGGCACAGTTTAGAGGAATAACAAAGGGGTATCGATTACCACTCAGGGTAATAAATGTAAAGCACTACGTATATGTGAGCACGAGATCCTGGAAAATTATATTTAGATAAAGGTTTCTCTTCCTCTCTGAAAAGTACCTTTGTCCTTGGAAATATATGTATCTATGTAAGTATCAGATTTGATAGTCGGAAGTTTCCAGTGAGAGAGTATATCTCTATTTAACACTGGAGTGGGGTGGGAAGGGAAGAATGGAGGAGATTTGACCAGGAGTCCAGTGTTCATCTTACACTGTCATGTTGATGCCCCCAGGGATGCTATTCAACCTTGGATAACTCAAATTTTCAAAAATGTCAGGCTGTGGATTATTATGTCTAGAGATTGCATGGTGGAGGAAGATCAGACATATCCCTGTGTTTAGGGAAGTGGTTTTCCCAAAAGGGAATTAGAGGATTATACATTCTGGGTATAAACAAGAAAGCTATTGCTGAGAAATGTGAAATTGAGGGCAGGAGATCAAGGAAAGAAGCTGGTTGAATCCATAAAGGGAATCTTTCATAAAGCTTCTAACTTTTGGGAGCTCTTCCCTTGGGCAATGGGAATAATGACATGCAGCACAGTCTGACATTTTTTTTCTATGTTGTAAGTCTATTTACTCCCAGCACAGTAGGTGAGTCATACACATCTGTACAGTCTAGTGTGGCAAGGGTATGGAATTAAAGGATGGAGTAACATGGGAAGTGTGGTTAGATGCTGCTCCCTCTGGAGCCAATCACAGGAGGCCAGTTTTCCGGGATATGTAACCATTGTTAGCATCAAAAAAAGCAGAACAACATGAGAAAGGGAAGAGCACAAAGCCAAGAAAGACAGCAGTCAAGAGGGGTCAGGAGTTGGTGCATAATAAACCAATTTCCTAATATGCTATGGGAAAGTGATCTTAGGAGACTCATAGATAGGGAAACGGAATGTGATTATTATATAAACATTTATAAAAGCTTGCCCCAAAACCTCTCCACCTCCACTTAATCACTTACCATCTTGTATTATATGTTCACATTTTTATAACTTGTATTAAGAAAAATTACCAGAAAATTGGAGGAAAGGCAAAATGATGATTCTGTTATTTTTTTAATATCATGTAATAAGTCTACCTCAAGGCCATCTGACTAAAGAATATAACTTTCTTTGACTTACTATTCACTACTGATTAGTTTCTAAAGTCTGTGAAGTCAGATGTTTAACTTTTAAAACTGATAACTGCAAATGATTTCCATCCAGAAGAGAAGCTAACCCTGAAGGTTATGGTTTATTGCCATGTAGGAACATTAATCTGATTTGCATATAATTTATCAAAGTCATTTCAGTCTTTATTTATTGTTTTACTTACCATATATATTGGTCTGATATTCTCATTTGCACTGGTTTTGTTAACCTCCTGGTTAAACAGAAGTTTGATTCATCCTATCAACTTGTATACAAATCACATTTATATTGTGGAATTATACATTCATACCTCATAACTTGTAGAAAATCATGTCAAAAGACATATTCTTTCCATTTTGAGCCTGGTTGGTTAGAGGTGGAATGGGAAAAAGGAGAAGGGCAAGAAAAATACATTTCAGGAAATGTGTTTATAGTCTGAACAAGCAAACTTAATATTATAATATTTTAAATTTGACTACTGTGAATAAGCTTCATAAATTTATTTTAGCTGGTGGGAGTATATAGATGATAGCAATGACTTTCAGTAGGAGCATGAGAATTTTATGTTTATTAAAAAGGGACTTATGGATTCAAAAGAATTGCAAAACATTCCTTTAGGAAATTGTTCAGTATTACAAACCTCATACATAGAACTGTGATATACTATTTTGTGTATTATCATGTTATTTTTTAAAATTTTACGAATAAACCAAAATGTTATGCTTGCCACAATATATTTGAACACTTTATCTTTTGGTGTAGTATAAATAATCATTTCATAAGTTACTGTGGTATGTGACCAATTAACTCAGCTTGTTAGTTACTGGGCTAAGGAGGCCAAGCTCTCAGATCTGATCCTCAAATGATCAGGCCAGTCTTGAAAATTCATATTGTGTCATTAGTCACAAGAAGGACTTGATTAGTGAGAATCTGAATGAAATGCCCAAATCCATCAGCCCCAAAATAACCGCAACTGTACACCCCAAAGTTCACAGATTGATCACATTCTTTATCACAGTATGAGAGCTATAGAAACGTTTCAAATCTGGAACTGATTATGGTCAATGATTTCTTTTTTGATTTTGTTTTTCTTTATTTTTTTTTAACTAATGAAAGACAATGTTCCTTATAAAATTTCATAGAATGCTTTCATTTTAATAATCCACTTGCCAAAATATTAATAGCTAAAGCTTCTCTTGTATAGAAAAATTGTTTTTGCTCTAACCATCAGTCGTCATAAATGAGAGTTTTATCTGACACTAACCTACCTTCAGGCTTATATTTAACTCACTGTGACTCATTTGGCTTACCCAGGGATTATGGAGTCCCTGCCACCAAATCAGCCCTGAAGGGTGTTAAAACCCCTGCAGAACTTATTCCTTTGCCATAGGCTTTTAGGTGGCTTAAAAAAAAAATGTACTCTCCTCTCACTATCTAAGGACTCAGTCTTCCTTGGTATCTTTACATAAGGGAGATACTGGTTCTTCTGTTTTATCTGACAGAAAAGAGATATAAGGAGGGAGGGAAGAAAAGAAAGAGAAAGAGAGAGAGAATTCTTTCTTGAAATATGGAGAAATATTCCTGTCTCCTATCAAGTATTTTTATTGCTTAATTTCCTACACCAAGTCCAATAGAATTCTGTACCAAAAGCAGATTTCCTAAAGTCTATTTGGTACTTGCTTTTTGCCAAAGTCTATTCTCTCTTAAAAATATCATATTTTTTAAGCAACATTTACACACATTAAAATGAAAGAGGCTTCTCTAGAGATTTTGCCCATATATCAGGCAATTTTCTCACTCATGATATGTGCTTCCGTGTGACGAATGAAGCAAAATACTAACGTTACTGCATTATTTTATCATTTTTCTATAACTAGACTCAAGTTCCAGAATTTTTATTTTTAAATTCATGCTTGCTACATGTTTTCATTGTAGACTGTTTGCATATCCCTAAGAAGATTCTGTCTAGAGATAATTTCAGTAATTTGTTTCAGAAAACAATAGTAATACTGAATTTTTAAAAATGTTTTGCCAAACCTCACCCACACTGTGAGTGGGATAAACGCTCTCTGGGTGAGCTGGGCATGCTCCTTGAAAACCTTGGTCCAAGTAAGCACATTAAAGCTATGGTACAATGAAGTAATTTTCCCCAAGTTACTGTGCTCATTGGTTTCCACAGGACGGGGAATCCAGCAGGGCACTGCCTCCACGAGGTTATGAAAAACACACCGTGCTCCCGAGCCCCACATGACAACACTCCCCCATCATGCTTATTGCCAAACACGGGGATTTCTAATCGCTTTGTGTTCAGTCAGAGATCCAGGAAGTCCAAACCCAGCCAGACAAATGCAGCTCAGCTCAGCAAAAGCAGCTCTAACAGGTGCTTTGGGAACCTTCCATTGTGCCCATCCTGGGAAAGCATGTGTCATAGCAGAAAGCTCTCTGGTTACAAGACAGCCCTGAGGTTATACCCTGGATCTGTCAGTCACTGGTTGGGGTTTCTCAGATAAGTTCATATCTGAGGTTCATTTTCATCTTTTCATTTCTTTATAAAATGGGAATTATCGTCATCACCTACAGTTGAACCCACTGGTCAAAAGCCATGGGCATGTCCGTCACTGTTAATCTCAAGTAGAAAGTCTGAAAGATTACTGAAGACAGTTTATGTACAAGAAACTGGCTTAAGCCCCTTCCCCGGTGGTTAACATCAGACCTTTCTTCCCTCTCTAGGTGCAATCGAGAACCCAGGACCCTGGTTCTGCATGCTCTCCACTACAGCACGCTGGGCATCCCTTTTTATTTAGCTGCTTGGATACTAGAAGGAAATAGAAATTCTAGCCCAATAATTTCCCTCCTCGTCCTACCTTCTATATCATCAAGGCTGATTCAACATATAAGAGAATGTTGAACTCCATTATTTTAATAGAGAAAATACAGTGCGTTAACAAAATCACCTCATTTATATGTAAAATTTACAGTATGTTAGGTGGTGATAAGGCTCTATATTAAGGAACTTATATGAGAGAGGGAAAGTACAGGAGGATGTGAAGGGGTTTTGTAAATACCTGAGTAGATAAGTCTCTTCTCCTTCAAGTAGTTCCTTAAATATCATCTTGATGAGGCCACCCTGACAACCAGATTTATATTAAAAAGCATCACTGATGCTCCCTAATGTGCTCTACTTTATCTTTTCTCCATGAGATTTAGGGCCAAACTCACGTCTTTATTACGTTCATTGCCTCTCATTCCATAAAGAAAGGAATTTTTTTCTATTTAATTCCCAAAGTTCTGGAATATTGCATGGCACAGAGTAAGTGCCCAATAAATACACATGGAACGAATGAAAAGTTCAGTCAGGGACAACCTCTCTGAAAAGTTGACAACGAGGAAAGATGTGGAGGTGGTGAGGGGGGAGCCCCGAAAGGGGAAACACAACCGAATGTTGAAAGAGCAGCAGTGTCCACTGTGGTCGTAGTGGGACCAATAAGACAGCTAACAGCAGAAGAGCTGGGGCCGGGACCAGATTGCATTGGGTCTGTGGGTTATTATGAGGACATTGGCTCTTACCAAGAGTGAGAGGGGAAGCCACTGGACGTTTTAGAGCAGAGGTGTATCACGGTGGATATGCTTTCAAAAGGATCATTCTGGCAGTTGCCCTGTTAAATACAGACTACAGAAAGCCAAGGCAGAAACATTTAAGACAGAAAGCCATTTAAGAGACTGTTGCAATAACCCAAGAGGAAGATGACAAGTACTTAGTCGAGTTGGTGGTGGTACAGAGTGGTTGGATTCTGTATACATTTTGAAGGTGGAGTTGATGGGATTTGCTGACAGGTTAGACATGGGATATGAAAGTTTAGGGTGACTTCAAGGTATTTGCCCTACGCAGTAGGTTGGATATATAGATGCCATTGACTAGATGTAAAGACTATGGGAGGCATTCTCAGGGAATAAGTGTTGGGAATCAACACCTCTCAGCCAAATTCTCCCAATTCCATGTGCCCATGCACACACACATACACACACACACACACACACACACACATGCACACACACACCCCCCCCACATCACCTCTGTTGACTAGTGAACTACAAAGTTAAACATTAAATTCTAGACCCCAATATTTAGCCATCCTGTGAACTCAGGCTGCTTTGTAACAAACAGCCTGTCTCCACCTTTTTTCTGTGTTTTTTGTTTGTTTGTTTGTTTCCCTAGACTGGTAACATTGAGTATTCACAGTAATAATAGACATT
>NW_012149252.1:1111196-1112754 GCF_000956105.1 Propithecus coquereli | reverse complement strand
AAAATTTTATTTTAATGTAGCTCTTTATAGATTCCTTTTCCCTTTGCCCAACACCAAAGTTTTTCCTGAGGGCAAAAATCATGCTTATTCTTTATTATGTTGCTTTAAGAACCTAGTCCTTGCCTCTGTACTCTTCCTGCTATTCATATCCACGCTGAGTCAATCCAAAAACCAAATAAAGGAGACACATTCTTAAATGCTGATTGAAAACCTAGCATTAAAGAGCCCAGGTAGATTATGTTTGGGGTTTCACAATATCAGAATTTAAAAATTATATTTATTTACAGTTGACATCCTTTAAAATTTAACAGTAAAAAATGTGATAATAAATTATACTGACGCTATTCTCAAATTTTGCTTCAGCTTGAAAGATCTTTTGGCATCCAGGTTTAATAACAAATAGATGCAATGTGTGATCTCTTGGGTCTGATATTTAATCTTAATCCTGAACTAGATTCTTTGGGGGAAAGAAGACACGACAGATGACAAGTGGGTTTCATCTTATAATTGAGCATATGGAGTCTTTCTTCCTACTCTTGAAGGGTTACGTGCTTTCTGCTCCAAGAAAAACATCCAAGTATTTTATCATGTCTCTTTGTTCCAAGTGATCCACAATGTTTTTCTTTTGCTATTGATTTTTATATAGAACTGTTCCAGATGTTAGACTGAAGATTTTAGTTTAAACTTGCAGACTGAACTTTTCTCTCTAAATGCTTAGGATATTCATTTCAAGCTCTGAAAATATGATGCATTATGAAATATTTTATTATTATGAACAAATTGTGAGAAAGCATATCTGATTAAATGAGTTCATTCATGTAAAGTGTAGAACACAGTGTTCAGCATATAGCAGTGGTATATAATTTTTAGCTATGTATTTATAATGGACATTTCTATAGCTATACATTTGTAATGGGCATACATACATTGCTAGACATCAATATAACATATTTTGTTGAATAAAGTTGTATAAAATTAATATAAATCCATACAAATTATTTCCTTTAAAAATTAATGCAGACGAGGTTTTTTTTGAGAATCCTAAAACATGGAAATGACCATGATGTCCCTTTAAAACTCTATGTATATATTCAACTATTTTATTTTTAAAATTATAAAATTGACACATTGACAAGCAACCCTAAGATAAAACCACACTTTCACATGGTGATCACTTTTCAGCCATCAAGCCTGGGGGAAAGGACATGATTTACCCACCTCCTCAGAGTGCTGTAAGGAAATACAGGATAGTCTGTATGAGGCTGTGGGGCTGCCACTGTTTACAAGGGCTGCCATAACAAAATACTACAGACTGGTTGGCTTAAATTAGAGAGATTTATTTTCTCACAGTTCCATAGGCTAGCAGTCCAAAATCAAGGTACTGGCAGGTTTGGTTTCTTCCGACTTCTCCCTCCTTGGCTTGCAGACGGCTGCCCTCCCGTTGTGTCCTCATATGGACTTTCCTCTGTGCACACAGAGCCCTGGTGCTTCTCTGTCTTCTTATATGGACATCAGTCGTTTTGAATTAGGGCCCACCCATATGACCCCATTTAACCTT
>NW_012149252.1:1107510-1111146 GCF_000956105.1 Propithecus coquereli | reverse complement strand
TGAGTACTCACAGTGATAATAGACATTTAGAGCTGAAACAATTCCTTGTAAATCCTTCTAGCATGGCACTTAGCACACAAAATTGTATTTCCATATCCAATCAAAGATGCCATTGATTGTAATACACACTGCTAAGAAGGAAAAACACAGGCATTTGAAATATGATTGATGTTTTCTTATCACTTATTTATGACTTACTCAGATATAGTTTTTTTTAAAATTCATACACTCTTGTACATACATAAAAAGGAAAATATAAGTAAATTAGGTATAATACTTCTAAAATATTAATATTTTCTTCTATTAGGTTATTAATAACATTTCTTCAATGTTATGAAGTCCTCACTTACGCAATTAATTAAAGTCAAAAGATTATGCCCCTAATTAGTATTAAGTTCATCAATTTCATCAATAAGCTTTCGGAAACTTGAGTTAGACAAAGTAGAAAAGGGAAAGTAGAAAATAGGCCAGAAGTTAAGGGCATAAAATAGGGGATAGGTTTTGCCTCTCTTGCTACCAAATTATATTTAAGTCTCATATCTATTTTAGATCAACAATTAAAACTAGTTAGGCTAGATTCAGTCAGTGTGGGTGGTAGACACATCATACATATTGTATGAATGTCTTTGTGTCCTACGACGACTTTATATTCAGAGTCTGCCTCTTCTAACACACATTTCATTTCAAACCTATATTAGTTGTATAACAAATTACTCCCAAATTTAGAAGCTTAAAACAACAAACATTTATTACCTCACAGTTTCTGTGGGTCCAAAGTCTGGGAGTGGCTTGCCTGGGTGGTCCTGGCTCAAAGCCACTCACAAGGTAGCAGTCCAGCTGTCAGCTGAGGCTGCTGCCGTCATCTGAAGGCTTGACTGAGGCTGGAGAGTCCACTTCCAAGGTCGCTCGCATGGCTGTTGGCTGGAAACTTCAGTTCCTAGCCACTTGGGCCTCTCCGTAGGGTAGCTCACAACAGGGTAACTGGCTTCTCCTGAGCTAGTGAGTCAAGAAAGGAAAAGCAAGTGTGAGCCTGGGATGGAAGCTGCCCCATCACTTCTGCAGTGTGTTATCAGTCACACCAGCCTACGCTGTTACAACATCAGATGGGGCCACACAGAGGTGAGAAGACAGGAGGGTGGACATCAATCAGGACTATTTTGGAGGCTGATTCCCACAAACCCAATTTTATCAATTTCTGTGTTTTCTGCACAATAACTCCTTGTGAATCATCAAGAAAATTAATAATGCAGTATTTGTTAAAAGAATGTTTCACTATTAGTCTCTTCTGTAAGGAAACTGGGAGAAAGGATTTTCTACTAAATTACCGACATTCATTTTGCATTTAATGTTGGCACTGTCTTGATCATACCAGGTGTCATTGGAAAGTTTTTTTGTCTAAAAAAGTATCTCCTCATGTTAATGTTCCCAGAATCAATCTAGTGTAAGACACATAGCAGGTATTCTATAAATATTTGTTGAATGAATAAACCTTTCAGATGATCTATCCTAATTCCATCATTTCAATATTAATCCATGGTTTTTCAGCCCTTCAAAAACCCTGGCTATCAAAGCAATTCTGTTTTCTACTTGCTGAAATTGCCTGGTCATCATTGGCAGATGGAAATATACATAAGGCAAGAGAGAGGTGGGCCTATGTAAGGATGCAACATAAGGATGGAGAACATGTATCCACCCCCATAGTGTTATTGAGAAGTGTTGCAAAGGCCACCTCCACCAAAATATCTTCTCTTTTGACACCAACCACCACTACTACCTGACCTAAAATTGGGCATTGCCTTTTTAAAGGGAATAAATGTTTTTGAGAAGGGAAGGAAATGATAGGATCCTTCCTTTGTTTTGCTAATGAATCAGGAATGATACAGCAAGACTCACTTTGAAATTTCAAGTAAATACTGGCCTTAAGGCAGTGAAATAAAGGATGAATACATTTCAATATGAACCAAGAGGAGGGAAAATTAGTAAGACACAAGGCCATGGATGATAAGAGCATAGACCACTGTCCCACTGTACCACTCTCTCTAAAAGACTGTGTTCAATACACACACATACACACACACACACACACACAAAAGGATACTTGACTTGTTTATATGCACTATTTTTTAAAGTCTATGACACATTTCCTTTTATTATATTTTAATTTTCTGAAATTAGAATGCAACTTAAAATTAATGTGGAATGTGATACCTCTCCTCAACAACAAAATATTAAATACCTTCCCTCAACAACAGCAAAAACTGATATAAAATCAATGGTTCATATTAGAATTGAAAAATTCAGTGGCCGCTCCTTTCTAGGCTGAAATTTGTGCTCCAGGAGGGTGTCTTCTATCATTAACTCTCTATACCTAATTAGCCCAAGTACAGACTTTAGAGTCAGAAAAGGCAGTTTTTCAACTCTACCATTTTTTTGCACTGTGACCTTGAGCTTCTTCAGGCCTTCACTTTCTGCATCTGAAAAATCAAAGTAAGATTAGAAGGGTCCTCTTTGGATTGTAACGAAAATGAGTGATAAGAGCACTTCGTTAACTGGAAATCATTGTGCAAATGTAGTTGGTTATCCTTGTCTTTAAAATTGAGTTGATGCTGATGCAAAGGAACAACCTTTGCTGCTCCCTAGTGGTGGTATGTTCTCCTGGGAGCTCTGTTCCTAGAAATAAATCATCTTTCCTTTCATTATCCTTTAAGGAGATGTTTTCTGCTGATATGTTTAATATTTTGTGTAGAACAACTGCATGAACTCATTGCATAAAGAATGTGTAGACAATAGTAATCTAAGCAGGGAAAAAGTTTAAATATTCTGCTGAGATTGTACCTTCTTAACCATCTCCATTTCCCCACCCTTATTAAGTCGAAATGTCCTAAATCCCCTCCTTGTATCCATTCCCATCTCCTTCCCCTTGACATCTTTGCAAGCACGAACTTTTAGTGAGGAGGAGCAAGCCTATAAATGAATTTGTGCCATAGGCACTTTCCAACTCACATATATGGTCTGTTAATTGTAATCCTCTTGTCGGGTCACAGTCTGAAATGTTTGTTCTTGGTGCGCTCTTGGCTGAAGAATGACCAGACACACCAAAAGCAAGGTAAGCACAAAAATGAGGTTTATTGAGGAGAGAAAGATGGGATTATAGAGCTAGAGCAACATAGGTTTACAGAGTGAGCGCGAGATACATTCGCCACAGAGGACAAATGGACACCTTGTCGTGACAAAAAGGCCTTAGTTACAGTCTGGGTCTTGTTTTATAGCGTCTGGATTGGACTCTTCTCATGGCTCAGACGTCACCATGGAACCACTTTGATTGGACAGTTGGGAGTTATATGACTTGAGTCTTACTACACATGTGGATCTCCCATGAGCCTCTTTGAAAGCTGGTTGTTCTAGATCACTTTTCCAGATTCCATTGTACCTATGCCACTTGGCCTGTGGGCCAGAGTCCTCTGCATTCTTTTGCAGTTGGGGCGCTAAGTTCTGATTGGCAGATTCATGGGGTGTTCCCTCCTCCCCCAGATGTGGCAGTGGCCCACCTTGTCCCCAGGAGGGGCCAGAGGTCCCTAGAGTAAACTAACACTCTGACTCCTTTCTAGCCTGCATTATCCTTAAAAATAAAAATAA
>NW_012149252.1:1099121-1103965 GCF_000956105.1 Propithecus coquereli | reverse complement strand
GAACAATAAATTATGGTCCACCTAAATATAATATAGTTTTACTTGGTTTTAATATCATTAATAGGTAAAAACACATATTGAAATTCCAATTCTAATAATGTATTAGTAGCAATTTCTTAAGGACAATTTTAAGGAATTATGCCCAGAAATTGGTATGAATTTTAAGTTTTTGAGGTATCTTTTTCGTTATGGGAGTCAAGGAAATGCAAAGCCAGGGAATTTAATGAGTCATTGATGTGGATATTGATTTTACCAAGATAATTGTAAGGATTGAAGTGAAAAAAATGACTGTGAACCAAGTGCCAAAATCTCTGTGAATCAGTGACAGCTTCTGAATTTGAGGTGACAGAGGCTAGCAGAGAGAGTAGCAGAGACAAACTTTTTAAGCCTCTATAGTTACTGCCTGTTATCTGCTAGTTATTGCTTTAGGCACTCAGGTAAACACAGAAATAAAATGTAGTCCCTTCCATAAAGGGGGGCTCAGTGTAACCGGATAGACAGCTTTGTAAAAGAATGATGCAATACGATGATACAGGTGTTAGAATTAAAGCAAGCTCCAGGATCAAAAGAGGAAAAGAATCAATCTACCATGTGGAACACGGGCAATCAAGAAAGCCTTTAGAGAGAAAGATAACATAAGAGCAATTTGTTCTTTCTTGGGATTAATTCATTATGATGTTTTATCTGTAGAAGCATAGGTAGTAGGAGTCTAGATGCTGAGAAAGCGGTACCAACTACCAATACTGATGGTGGCTATTCAGCGGTGACAAATATGACACAGGCTGGGGTTAAAGAGGAATTTCTAACACCAGCTATGACACATGGTTGACCCAACTGATCTAAGATAAGTGGCAAAGGATCCTAACAGCTGGGCAGGGCCAGCCAGAAAGACCCAGGCATTAGCAATACTTGAAAATCCAGGCAATTATGTCTGAGAAGAGTAGAATAGAGAGACTGATGAGAAAAGGGCAGGTCCCCAGTCCCAGCCGAGGACAGGTCTATTTGGTGGATGACTGAAAAAGGAACTTCAGGTAAGAAACTAAAACTAAAGGATTTTTTGTAAATCCTTGCCCAGAATGCCCTTTATCCAAACAGGCACTACACAACAGCTAAAGCCCCACAATCATTTGTCAGTTATCATTATGAAGGTTGTACAATAGTGATAATTTGCCTTTAAGTGCCTTCAATACCTAGCAGAGCTAAAGTGACTACCAAGATGAAAAAGACATACAAAAATCTTAAATGTGATACCAATATCTGGACATAATACATTAGAATTGCCTTTGAAAAATTTCTACCTATTATTGGAATTTGTATTTCATGCTGAGTTGTACATTAGTCATGAAATGACTTGGTATTATTTGTTTATTAGTCATGAAATGACTTTTTGGTAATAATTATCAAAAAAACTCCAATTGAACTATATAATTTATTGTCCAAATAGGAGCACGTTTGAAAGTAAAAGTTGGAAAAACACATACCATATGTACTCACTTATAAGTGGGAGCTACACGGTGGGTACCCATGGTCATACAGAGTGCTATGATAGACTTTAGAGACTCAGAAGGGGCGGGGAAAGGGGGGTTGAGGGATCAAAACCACCTATCGGGTACAATGTACACTATTTGGGTGATGGGTACACTAAAAGTCCTGACTTCATCACTACACAATTTATCCGTGTAACAAAAGACAACTTGTATCCCCTAAATCTATGGAAATTCTTTTAAAAAAGAAAGTAAAAGTTGGTCCTACTAACAAGTACTCTAGGACAAGAACTGTAAATTGGCTGTCCCAGACACACCGACAACCTTCTGTACACTCCACCTCAGCTTCCCACTCCTTGGATCATACTCCCCAAACTGCTCCAGCCCTAAAAACCCATGCTCTAAAGCAGGGCTGCCATCCTTTCAGTTTCCATAGCCCATAACTATTCATCCTGGTGGTTCACAGCCTCCCTCTTGCCTTTATTTCCTCCCTATCCTGCTTAGATTTCCTGGCCCATCAAGTCAATCACAGTTGCCAAAATCTCAAACTCTTTTGACTCTTATTTGTTTCTCAGCCTCCTGAGAAAACTCCAATCCTGGATGAATGGAGCCGTCTGCCTTCTTAGTGTCTGTATGAGGACTACTGAGCTGCTGGAGGAAAATCCCACCTCTCAACAGTTTCTATAAATTCACCATCATCAACTTGAAATTCTTGACACAGCTTGGCAATCTTCCTCTAGCCTGGCTTCTGCTACCACTGCTACACTGAAGCCGATCTTATCAAATGTCACCGTTGACCTTGATAGTGACAACATTGCTAACTATAATGGTCACTTTTTGGTCTTCTTATGCCTCATAAGAGTAAAATCCACAGATTTCAATAGACTCATTCCAATACCCTAGCTGTACCACTTTCCTTCACTTTCTGCATTTGAGATATAGAAGGCTTCTTCTAGCTCTTCCATAGACTGTAATCTTTCCTTCCTTTCGGCCTTTGCACATACTGGTTCTCTTCCTGAAAGAGTCTCTCCTCCTCTATCTCCTGTTCTAACAAATGCTTTTTGAAAGATGCCATTTCAAAAATTATTTCCTTCAAGATGCTTTTCCCATTCCACCCACACCTCCCAGGTAGAACACTCTATGATAAAACTTTATTCCTTCCTGCACCGTCAGGGTTCCCTCTTCTCTACTGGAGCAATCTCACGGACATAGAAATGTGGCTTTTTGTTGTATCAGATTAAACCAAAACAAAACATCAATAACCTCTCTGTACTGACATCTAACACCCGATTCCTCTATGTTCCTTTTAGAGTAGTGGTTCTCACGTGGGGACAATTTTTCCCCCCAGAGGACATTTAGCAATGTCTAGAGACATTTCTGGTTGTCACAGCTGGCGGGGAGGTGCTACCGGCATCTAGTGGGTAGAAGCCCTGGATGCTGCTAACCATCCTACAATGTGCAGGACAACCCCTCACAACAAAGAATTATCCATTCCAAAATGTCAACGGTGCTGAGGTTGATGAACCTCTTTTAGAGCAACACTCATTATTTTATCTCCATTCCACATCTCTAATTCCGTCTGTCACTTTCTCTTGAACCTACTCCAGCCAGGCTCTTTCTCCTATCACTTCCCCAAATGTGTCCTTGTCAGGGTAATCCAAGATCTAACGGTCACTCTCAGTCCTCATCACCCTCGACCTATTGGCAACATTTGACACATAATATAACAGGCATCTAATATCCTAAACTTCTGTTCCTCCTCCCAGGGCTACTGTGTTTGTATCCTTCCCAATTTTAGCTGATGTCAACTTCATTCTTTCCATTGTTCAAGCAGTCATTCTTGCTTCTTCTCTTCCTCTCACACGTTGCATCCGATTTGTCATCAAATCTCATTGGCTCTTCCTTCAAAATGTATCTGGAATTTTATTACTTCCCCCAACTTCCACTGCTGCCACCCTGGCTGATGTCACCCTCATCTTTCACCTAAGGGCGAGGTCCTAGATTATTGCAACAGCCTCCGGAAGGATCTCCCTGCTTCCACCTTTGCTCTCATACAACTGCAGGAAGCATGTAAGATGGTGAGATGTTGCTCCTGACCCAAACTCTCCAAAGACTTCTCTTCTCATTCACAGTAAAAGCCAAAGTCTTTTTATTTTTATTTTGGGGTTTCTTTTTAATTTCTTTTTTTTTTCATTATTAAATTCGTTTTTCCCAGCATCAGGAGATAAGCCATGATAAAAACCAATGTCTTCATGATGGCCGGTCGAGCCCTATCCAATGTGATTGCTGACATGGCGTCCTCCTTCTCTCAGTCTTGCTTCCTCTGTTGCAGCCCTACTGCCTTTCCTGACATCCCTTAAACACTACAGGAATACTCCCTACACAGGGCCTTTGCATTTTCTGTTCTCTTTCTCTGGAACATTCTCCTCCAAATACCCTTGCCGCTTGCTAGCCACCACCGAACACTCAGCTCTTCACTCAAATGTACCTTGTCAGTAAGAAATCCTCCGGAAAGCCTGCTTAGAACTGCAGCTCCATTCTGCCCTGCCCCTCTTCTCTGCTTTACTTTTTCCAAAAGAATAAAGTATCTCCTCATGTAACACTTTGTAGATTTTAAGCATTTCTTTTTTTATTGACCATATCCTCCTCTGACAATGTAAACTCCATGAGAGCAGGGTTTTTTTTGTCTATTTGGTCCATGGTTGCATCCTCATTGCCTTCAGCCCCTGGTACATAGTAGGCCCTCAACAGATGATTTTTGAATGAATTAATGAAGGAATGAATGAAAAGCATCTTCAATGAATACTCATCAAAGAAACACTTGCCATAATATAATTTTTATTATTCTATCAACCACTGCATTAATTATGTGGAGTCCAAATGGTTAAAGTCCACATGCACGCTTAGAACATTAAATGCTTGCATGAACGAATTTCCTTTCTTTGGCCTTCTTTCTTGCTCAGGCTATTTGCTAGACCTAATTAAGCAAGCTTATCTTCTTCCAGGCTTCAACTACTACTTCAGTGTCATTAACTTTCCAAATTTATTTATCTTTCACCTCACTTCCATTCCTGATCTGCATTTGTATTTCTGACAACTCACTGTATAATTTTAACTGTGTTCCTCCGTTACCTATACTTCAAAATCAACATTTAGAAACTCAAAGCTATTTATTCAACTCCTCACACTGACTTTACACAAAAGTAGACACACATTGAATTATTCTTTCTCTTATAAATCTATTTTTATTTTGGTTATTTGCCTCAGTGGCTACTCATACAACCAAGCTAGAAATGATGGAGTCATCCTTGTATTTTTTTGTCTAATATTTCCTATATCTAATTGACCTCCAACATTCTC
>NW_012149252.1:1087351-1097066 GCF_000956105.1 Propithecus coquereli | reverse complement strand
TGGGGGTGTAAAAAGAAGATACGGGAAGAATTAGAGAAGGAAAGAGGCAAAACAGAAATAAATGGCATGTGGATAATAAGAAAATTGACTTCCTTTCACAGCTGTGAACCCTAGACTAAAAGATAGGCAATGCTATTATTTTGTAATATAATTCTAATAAGAAACATTTAAAAAGATTTGTGTAGACCACAATATAGATTTATGTTGTGGCAAAGGTGTCCTTTTCAAAAAGAAACAAATGTGTTCAATTTTGCTTTCCATGTTTTCAATAAAAGAAAGGTGGTCTTTTCCCACCCTTTAACCGTTATCACTCCTCTATCCAGGCTTGAGGCAAAATAATGTGTACGAATCTGCTAGAAGACACAGATTGAAGCAGATTTTAGGCAGTTTTCTAACGTGGAATCAAAAATCAAATGAATGTCAATTTCACTTAGTTTTGCTTCTAACTAATCTGCGGACTATGGAGTCTCTCACTTAAACCTTTAGGCCTTGGTTTTCTTTCCTAAACCTAGTAAAACGGGAGGAAGGCAGAAGATTGCCTAGATCCTTTCTAGTTTTGCCTATTAACTATTTCTCATGTTTCTTTTGTTTTCAGTAGTGATATTTTGGGCACTTTTATCCACATTCCAGCCTCTGGGGATACACTGCCCCAGGCAGCAGGTAAATTTCCTCCAGAGGCGAGGTGGACGTACTTTTGAGGGCAGGGCCAGATCACTGGCTCCCACGCACGAATTAGGGCGTCGCAGGCGGGATTCCCTCAAGTTCAAGCTCTGCCCAGAGCGCCAGCTGGAGGTGCACCCCGCCCCCACCCCACAGCCCGGAGACGCCAACTTCGCGCGGAGACCGGAGCAGGGCGGGGGCAGGGGTGTGGTCGGGGTCACGTGACGGCCCAGGTGCCCGCCCCGGCCCCGCTTACGTCCGGAGTCCCATCGTCCGGGCCACGCCGCCTCCCCTCGCACGTGGCCTCGCCGCCGCCGCCAGCCTCTTGCCCCCAGACCCGCTCCTGCAGCCATGGCTCCCGGCCAGCTCGGTGAGGCCCGGGCGGGGAAGCGCCGTGTGCGTCCTGTCCCTGCGGCCCCCCGCGAGCCCCCGCGCCCGGCAATGGCGGCGGCCGGCGGCACTGCGAGCCCGCGCCTGGGCCTGTCGTAGCCCCCTGTGGGGCCGGCGTGTGCGGCCCGCGGGGTCTGGCCCGGGCAGGCCCTGGGGCGAGGCCTGTGATCAGTGGGCTCCAGGGCAGGCCTTGCGGTTCCCGAGTCTCCTCCCCCGGGTTCCCTTGATGGGCCTTGGAGAACACAGTGTGACATACTGCGAGTAATGAGAAAAAAATGTCTTCTCTTTCAGCCCTGTTTAGTGTCTCTGACAAAACCGGCCTTGTGGAATTTGCAAGAAACCTGACTTCTCTTGGTTTGAATCTGATCGCTTCCGGAGGCACTGCAAAAGCTCTCAGGGATGCTGGGCTAGCCGTCAGGTAAGACACAACTTAGTTTTTAAGTCAAGTCAGTCAGAAAGCGGGCGTGATCACATTAACCAGGAAGTATTGTGTTTCAGGCACTGTGAGTAAAATTTCTCCTTTACTCCGCCCCATCACGCTGCGAGGTTGGTACGCTGCTTACCCACTTCATGGCAGAGGGAAGTGGGGCTTAGGGAGATTTCCTAAGTTCTCCACGAGTTTATTTACAGAGCTGGGATCGGAACCGGTTGTCCTGATTTTTGAACCCTGGTTCTTAGCCACTTCCTTTAACAAAGTAACTTAGGTGGGCCATTTGTTATGCAACAAAAACTCCAGTTATAATTCGTATGATCTGCGTTGACTGACTATTTAGTAAAACTGTGGACTTCAGGAAGATTGAGAGCTACTTCTCTTCTCTTAGAATCTCTGTTAACCACATGAAGGTACAGGTCATTCATTCGCTTATTTGCAAGCTCTTCATTATCTGTCTAGGAGATGGAAAGAAGGGATGTACAAACCATTAATCTGGATGCTATTCATGACCTCAAGGACTGGCATTCTGGCAGGAGAAGGAGTAACTCAACGAAAAGGTGGAAAAGGAAAAGGCCACAAGACCGCTATTTCATAAACTGTAAAGACAGTTCAAGTGAAGAACATACCTACCCCTGAAATATGTTTTAGAAAAGGGATGAAAATTTGCTTCTTGGCCTCTAGACCCATGTAAAAGTAGATTATTATCTTTTCTTAAAATTGTGCGCTATGTGAGCAGCACGTAGCTTCCCTAAATTTGACAAGTTCAGATGACAAGAACGCCTTACTTTATTAAATGTATGCTTTGTATTTTTCAGTGTCTTTTTGCATCTTGTCTCTGATGTGGTTCTCATGGAAGGCAGACCAGCCGGCTCTCTTCTGATCAGCAGGATGAGAATCCAAAGTCCAGACCTGTGTTCTTTCCATTGGGTCAAATTGGAGCCTCCTAGTGTAGTTAGAACCTTTTTCTTTATTTTTCTTTTTTCTTTTTTTTTTTGAGACAGAGTCTTGCTCTATTGCCTGGGCTAGAGTGTCGTGGCGTCAGCCTAGCTCACAGCAACCTCAAACTCCTGGGCTCAAGTGATCCTACTGCCTCAGCCTCCCGGGTAGCTGGGACTACAGGCACACACCACTGTGCCTGGCTGATTTTTTCTATATATTTTTAGTTGTCCAGCCAGTTTCTTTCTATTTTTAGTGGAGACGGGGTCTCGCTCTTGCTTAGGCTGGTCTTGAACTCCTGAACTCAAACTATCCTCCCACCTCGGCCTCCCAGAGTGCTAAGATTACAGGCATGAGCCACCGCGCCTGGCCAGAACCTTCTTTAAATTAAGCAAAATCCTCATCTGTGGCCTCTTTTTTTCATACCTAACTTTGTATTATGGAAACATAATACATAATACATTTTGACATAATCAAAAATAGTATGATGATCCCTCACGTCCTGTATTTGTCACCTAGTTTATATACTTATCAGCTGCTTAGTCTCGTTTGTGTACCTCTACCCATTCTGCTTACCTCCATTGTGATGATATCATTTTTTAAAAATTGGAAGTGTAAATGTGTTTTTCTCCTATATTAAAGGGTGAGGGGGTTCAACCTAAGTGGTTTATTTTAGAGCTCAACACAATAAGGTTAGTTGAATGAAGTATAAACAAGCTGGAGGGGTGTTTTACATGTATTCATATAGTCCTCACACCAACTTTTTGGAGTAGGTAGTGTTAACCCCATTTTATGGGTTAGGAAACCGAGGCACAAAGAAGGTAAGTCTTAACTTGCCCAAGACCTTACCCTATTAAGATGCCAAGATTTTGTAGGCTGATACTTCTGTAACAAAAGATAAGTTAACAAGACAAAAGTATAAAAAATTTATTGAATTGAAGTTTTACGTGACATGAGAGTCTTCAGAATGAAGACAATAATGATGCACGGAAAAGCACCATTTTTATGCTTAGATTCAATGAAGACTGGACAGCAATGTAGAAATATGATTGAACAAAAAGGAAATGATCTAATGCTAGTAGACTGAGGTGGGGAAAGCCTGGGAGGCCTGTCCAGATTCTTCTTGCCTCTCTGTATGTAGCATTCTTTCCTCCTGAGGGTCTCATGACCTACTATCAGGCAAGGTAGGTCAGAGAATTTCTTTATGGCCAGCTCCTAGATGGAAAGGTGGGGAAGGTTAGAATAATAATTCCAGTTTTTATGGCTGGCTTTGGGGAAAAGGGGCTCTAGTTTCAATGGCCTGCCTTGGGGAAGAGGAATTCTGGTTTTCATTAATATGGAGGAGAATGAGGGGTAAGAGGCAGGAAGGCAGGAGAAGGTTGAAGAGACCTTGGTTCTGAGGCCTTCCACTGTCCTTTGGTTCAAAATATTCAGTGTGGCATAGCACTGTACTTTGGGGTATCATTTTCTGAGCCCCAATAATTTTATCCGAGGAAATGAACCATTGCCTTGTCATGAGGTCAACTGAGATTTTAATCATTGAGTATACGGCAGTGAGCATACGGAGAATTATTTCTGAAGTCTACAACTTTAACATACAGATTCTTAAATATAAAGGAGTGGCATGCTTTTTAATTACCCCAAATGTTTAATTCTATGAATAAATTTGCCTTCTCTAAGTTTCTTTTCTTTTTTTTTAAGTTCACATGATTAGTAATGCAATGCCTTCTCTAAGTTTTAAGTGATTCTTTTCAGCTGGAGGAACTGGATTTTATTTCCTGAACTCCAAGAAGGTGAATTTTGAATTTGAAACTACAGTGTCACCAGTTTGTTCATTGATGTTAGAACTTAACTGTGTGTGTCTTTGTCTGAACACCAGTCATTTGCAAATGACCCTCCTTAATAGGAGAATCTATCCAGGAAATTCCGTATCTTAATGGTGAAATTTGCTGCTTTAAAATGTCTATTATTGTCCTGAGCTACTCAGGAGACTGAGACAGGAGGGTCACTTGAGCCCAGGAGTTTGGGACACTAAGATTGGGCCTGTGACTAGCTGTTGCTCTCTAGCCTGGGCAACACTGCGAAGGCCGTATATGTTGATTATATTAATAGAAAATTTGAAGAATGTGGAAAGCTATAAAGAAGGTAGTAAAAATGGCTTATGGTTCTTAACATGTTAATGTGTTTTTCTTCCAGCATTTTTATAAGCATACATTTTATTTCATAGCTCATGCAGTTTTGCTTCTTGCTTTTTTGTTGTTGTTTATATGTAATGTGCATTTTTCCACATCATTAAATTTTGTAAATTCTGCCAGAGAGGGCGTACATGGGTTCAACTATCTGGAGGTCAGCTTGGTGATACGGACTAATATTTAGATGTTGTACTTCATTTGACCCTTTGTCATATTTTGTGATTATTTTTTCTAGTTTACTTTTTTGGTTTTGCTAAGGAATACTGGGGCATATTTTCTCCTTGTAGAGGCAGGGAGGGGAGTGACCTTCCAGAAAAGTTAGAATTATAAGCCTGGAATACAGAGGGTGGTCTCTTCCCTAGTGAGGGACTGCTCTCTGCTTTGGGTCCACTTTGCTTTTTTTTTTTAATGTAAAAGTTGTTTTTTTCCCCCTCATTTATTGGAAACAGGTTTTTGCTGTGTTGCCCAGGCTGGTCTCAAACTTCTGGGCTCAAGGGAGCCTCCACCTCAGCCTCCTGAGTAGCTGGGACTGCAGGCATTAGCCACCGCACTCAGCTGCTGCAAAAGTTTTTATTTAACATTTATGTAATCAGAGCTATTAGTCTTTTGTTTACCACTTGGAAAACATTCCTCATCATTTACTTTTGGCGCTTACATGATTTTTTTTAAACGATTAAACCTTTGATTCATCAGGAATTTATTTTTGTGTGAGGTTAAACAGTTATGCCAATACCAACACCACTTTACTAAACAGTCTTATTTCCCCACTCATTTGATATGCCATCTTTATAGTTTTTTTATCATAAAACAAAATTCTTCTACTTTGTTCTGTTTTTGAGGCAAGGATATTTTTCATGCTTTTTGTAACATACTGCCAATTGGCTTTCTATTTCTTAATATTTAATTAATATAGCTTGTGATTCAATTTCAGAATTCTCTGAAAACTGTAAAACTAGTGCTTTAGGCCGGGTGTGGTGGCTCACGCCTGTAATCCTAGCACTCTGGGAGGCCGAGGCGGGTGGATCGCTCAAGGTCAGGAGTTCGAGACCAGCCTGAGCAAGAGCGAGACCCTGTCTCTACTAAAAATAGAAAGAAATTATCTGAACAACTAAATATATATATATATATATATATATATATGTATAGGAAAAATTAGCCGGGCATGGTGGCACATGCCTGTAGTCCCAGCCAGGCATGGTGGCACATGCCTGTAGTCCCAGCTACTCAGGAGGCTGAGGCAGTAGGATTGCTTGAGCCCAGGAGTTTGAGGTTGCCGTGAGCTAGGCTGAAGCCATGGCACTCTAGCCCGGGCAACAGAGTGAGACTCTGTCTCAAAAAAAAAAAAAAAACTAGTGCTTTAATCCTCAGTGATTCTTCCTGAACACAGATTAGTAGAAAATTTGTTAAAACATTTTTTTGAAAAGTAAATAGAATTTTACTTGAGAAATCAAGTATAGTGAAAGACTTAAGAAACTAGAATAATTTTTTTGTTAAACTCAGGCCCAAAAATCTCTTCAAATGAGAGCAGTAGACTTAGGGATGGAGGATAACTTTGAATAGTATAAAATGACACTTTAACTGAAACCATAGTAATGTTCTGTTTATCTATTTTCAGAGATGTCTCTGAGCTGACGGGATTTCCTGAAATGTTGGGGGGACGTGTGAAAACTTTGCATCCTGCAGTCCATGCAGGTAAGTGGTTGGCACTGTCAGTATAAAACAATCAGTGGTTTTCAAGAATATTTTAGTCAATAACTTCATAGAATAAAGGAGGGAAAAGGCTCAAAAAAATTTACCTGTAAAGTTATATTGATTTTGTCAGGTTTGTTGACAAATTTCACAATGCATTAGAACCTGTTTAAAATCTGAGTTGTTTTACTATGTGATGAATTCAGGTTATTTTCCTTTGCTTGTTATTTGGTCTTGACCTGATAACTAATATATAGGGCAATATTTCCCGTTAGAGTTACTGAAAACATTAGATTTTATAGTATGAAAAGATCTTAAACAATTCAAACTTAGAATAAAACATCACAGTGTAACTGACTTTCAAAAGAATTTTTTTCCAAAGTGCTTTACATTTACTCATTCATCTAAGTCAGCTAAGGAACTTCATTCAAGCCACTGAATTATGGGAACATGTAGCCTATAGTGGAACTAGCAACAGATTTATACAAATCTACTTTACCTTTTTTATATTATGTTGCTCAAGAAAATGGATCAAGAATGGATAAAAAAGACTTTTAAATGACCTAATCTTAATTTTTTCTTGATAACGCCTCTACTACATGTTTGATATTTTTTAATTGCAAATATTAGGCCAGGTGCGATGGCTCACTCCTGGAATCCTAGCACTTTGGGAAGCTGAGGCCAGTGGATCGCTTGAGGTTAGGAATTCGAGACTAGCCTGAGCAATATAGTGAGACCCTGACTCTACAAAAAATAGAAAGAATTAGCCAGGTGTGGTGGATGCCTTTTGAAAAGTAAATAGAATTTTACTTAAGAAATCAAGTATAGTGAAAGATTTAAGAAACCAGAATAACTTTTTTGTTCAACTCTGGCTCAAAAATCTCTCTAAATGAGAATAGTAGACTTAAGGATGAAAGATTCTTTGAATAGTATAAAGTGCCCACCTGTAGTCCCAACAACTCTGGAGGCTCAGGCAGGAGGATCACTTGAACCCCAGGAGTTTGAGGTTGCAGTGAACTATGGTGACACCACTGCTCTCATGCCAGAGCAACAGAGCAAGACCTTGTCTCAAAAAAAAAAAAAAAAAAACCCAGAATAAAAGAATATTAGAGGATTTAACTTGATTGATGATATAATACTATGTCGAAAGAAGTACCTTATTCTGACTTGTTTTTTGAATTAATGCTTTGTTTAACTTTGTTAAATTAGGAATCCTGGCTCGTAATATCCCAGAAGATAATGCTGACATGGCCAGACTTGATTTCAATCTTATCAGGTAAAAATTTGAAGTTGAACTTTTAACACATTGAGGACAAATAGCAGTATGCCAAACCTGGTATCTCTCTTTTTTTCTCACTCACTGTAAACCTTTACTGAGTACCCTCTATGTAACATAGTATGTGTATAAGCATTTGGTTTGGCCAAATTTACATTACCAAAATACATACTTAAACTGAAAACCACTTTTGTTTTTTCAGGAAGTTATGATCTAACTTTTAGTATAGACAGGTTGAATATCCCTTATCTGAAATGCTTGGGACCAGAAGTGTTTCAGATTTTGGAATATTTGCAGATAATATACCCTTGAGCATCCCTTATTTGAAAATCTGAAATCTAAAATGCTCTAATGAGCATTTACTTTGAGTGTCATGTTGGCACTCCAAAAGTTTCACGTTTTCAGATCAGGTATACTCAACCTGTACAGCTAACTTAGTTATTTGCATAAAGATATTGACTATTTCTTTCAAATATATGTAACAGCTTTATTGAGATATAATTCATATTCCATACAGTTCACTCATTTAAAATATACAATTCAGAAGGTTTTAGTATTTTCACGGAAGTTGTGCAACCATTACCACATTCAATATTAAACATATTCATCACCCTCAGCCCCCACCAAAAAAAAAAAAAAAAGCCCTGTGCCATTAGCATTTATTCTGCATTTCCCCCAACACTGTCCAGCCTTGGCAACCACCAGCCTACATTCTGTCTCTAGATTTGCCTGTTTTGTGCATTTCATATGAATGGAATCCAGCATTGCACACAATGTTTTTTGTGACTAGCTTCTTTCACTTAACGTGTTTTCAAGGTGTGTCCATGTTATAGCATAGTATCCAGTACTTTGTTTCGTTTTATTGCTGAAAAATAATCCATTGTGTGAATATATACCCCATTTTCTTTATCAGGTTCATCAGCTGATGGACATTTGGGTTGTTTCTACTTTTTGGATATTATGAATAATGCAGCTGTGAATATTTGTGTGCAAGTTTTTCTGTGAATATATATTTTCATTTCTTTGGGTACATGCCTAGGAGTGGAATTCCTTGGTCATGTGGTCACTCTATGTTTAACCTTTTGAGGAACTGCTAGACTGTTTCCAGAGTGCTGCACCATTTTACATTAACAGCAGCAGTGTACTGGGGTTTCAGTTTCTCCACATTCTCACCATTTATTATTTGTCTTTTCGGTTCGAGCCATTCTAGTGGTTGTGAAGTGGCATCTCATTGTGGTTATGATTTGTATTTCTTAATAATGCTGAGCATCTTTTCATGTGCTTATTACCCAGTTGGGTACCTTCTTTGGAGAAATGTCTGTTCAGATCCTTTGCCCATTTTTTAGCTGAGTTATTTACCTTTTTATTATTGAGTTGTAAGGCTTTTTCCTCCTGTTCTGTGCGTTGTTTTCCTTTCTTGATGGTGTCCTTTGACCATCACAAATGTTTTTAATTTTGATGATGTGGAATTTATCTGTTTTTTTCTTTTGTTGCCTTTGCTTATGGTGTCATATGTAAGAAACCATTGCCTGATTCTGGATGATGACGATTTTTGTGTATGTTTCTTTTAAGAGTTTTCTTAGCTTTAGCTCTTTACTTAGGTCTTTGATTCATTTTAAATTAATTTTTATGTACAGGTGTGAGATAGAGATCCAACTTTGTTCTTTTGTATGTGGCTGTCCTTTTGTCCCAGCATCATTTGATAAAAAAATCATTCTTTCCCCAGTTGAATGGTCTTGGTATCTTTGGTCTGTGTGTCTGTCATTATGTCAGTACTACACCATTACTGCGACTTTGTAGTAAATTTTGAAATCACAAAGTGCGAGTCTTCCAACTTTTTCTTTTTTTTTTAATTTTATTTTTTTTTAGAGTATTACGGGACAACTTTGTTTTTCTTATTCAAGATTGTTTTGACTATTTAGAGTTTCTTGCATTTGCACATAATTTTTAGAATCAGCTTGCCCATTTCTGGGGGGAAAAAAGCAATTGGAATTTTCCTAGGGAGTATGTTGAATCCGTAGATCAATTTGGGAAATATTGCCATCTTAACAATGTTAAATCATCCAGTCCATGAACACAGATGTCACTCCATTTTTTTTTAGATTTTCTTTAATTTTTTCAACAATGTCTTGTACTTTT
>NW_012149252.1:1080865-1087090 GCF_000956105.1 Propithecus coquereli | reverse complement strand
GACTACAGGCACGTGCCACTGTGCCCAGCTAATTTTTTCTATTTTTAGTTATTTGGCTAATTTCTTTCTATTTATAGTAGAGACGGGGTCTTGCTCTTGCTCAGGCTGGTCTTGAACTCCTGAGCTCAAGAAGTCCTCCCACCTCAGCCTCCCAAGAGTGCTAGGATTACAGGTGTGAGCCACCGTGCCAGGCCGTAATAGATTACTTTTGTGAGTTCTTTAGGATTTTCTATATACAAGATCATGTCACCTGCGAATAAAGATAACTCTATTTCTTTCTTTCCAATCTGGATGCTTTTTATTTCATTTTCTTTGCTGATTGCCCTGGCTAAAACTTCCAGTACAATGTTGAATAGAAGTGGTGAGAGAGAGTGGACATCCTTGTTTCTGATCTTAGGGGAAAAGTCTTTCACCATTAAGTATGATGTTAGCTGTGAGTTTTGCTCTCACTTTGTCATGTTGAGTAAATTCCCTTTTGTTCTTAATTTGTCGAGTCTTCTTATCATGAATGTTGAATTCTATGAGACGCTTTTTGTGCATCTGTTGAAATGGTCAAGTGGTTTTTGTCCTTTATTCTATTAACATTACATTAACTGATTTTTAGATATTAAACCAACCATACATTCCTGGGATAAACCCTACTTAGCCATAGTGTGTACTTATTTTTATATTCTTCTAGATTTAGATTTGGTTTGCTAGTGTTTTGTTGAGAATTTTTGTGTCAGTTTACATAAGAGATACTGGTCTGTTGTTTTCTTGCGATGTATTTGTGTGGTTTTGGTATCGAGGTAATAGGCCTGATAGAATGGCTGCGAGTGTTTCCGCTCCTCTTCTGTTTTTCTGTTTATTAATTTTCACCAGTTAGGCTTATTTTGCTGCGGGTCCTGCCCACAAAGCTCCCTCCATTGTAGTTCTGGGAGTGGAACTCCCCTTCACTGGTTGTTAATTTTAGATTAGTTCTGTGTTTTAAAATTATTCTTTTAGCTTTCCTATTATTCATCATCATTCTTGTGACTTCTGTGAAAGCAAAACAAACAAATATTTCGCCCTTAGAATGCTCCAGTGTTTTTTATCATTCTATACAATCTGTTATTTGTTGGGAAAAGAATCTAAATTTGAATGTTCTAGATAATGGTGATCACATTCCAGAATGAGAATGTTACCTGTAATCCTGTATTTTACATTTCTATTAAAATTTTTAAAAACTTTTTATGGCTCAATAGTATTGGGTAGCTAAGGTTACCCAAGCAGCAACATTGCAGTATGTTTTGGAGGGAATAATGTGTATCCAGATTCAGAGCACTGCTGATTAAATTACCTTCTGCAACAGTAGGGTGTCCTGTTTTGGGTTTTTTGTGTTGTTTTTGTATTTGTTTGTTTTTAAAGAGATGGGGTTTCGTTCTGTCCCCCAGGCTGGTGTGCAGTAGTGTGATCATGTGATCATAGCCTACTGTATGCTCTAACTCATAGGCTCAAGTAATCCTCCTGCCTTAACCTCCTGAGTAGCTAGGTCTATAGGCGCACACCACCATGCCTGGCTAAATTTTTTATTTTTTGTAGAGACAGGGTCTTGCTATGTTGCCCAGACTGGTCTTGAACTCCTGTCCTCAAGCACTCCTCCCTCACCTTAGCCCTCCCAAAGTGCTGGTGTTATGGGTGTGAGCCAGGCACCTGGCCCATCTTGGCTTGTTTAACACACCTTTGTACAATTCTAAAATGTTAGAGTCACAGTTTATATTTTACATCTTTATGGTTTTGGGTCATGTTAATAGTGCTAACTTATTCTTTTCCTAGATAGTGATAAACCATGTAAGTTGAGTTTTTAATGACAGCTAAATTCCTCTTTGTCTTAGAGTCGTTGCTTGTAATCTGTATCCCTTCGTGAAGACAGTGGCTTCTCCGGATGTGACTGTTGAGGAGGCTGTTGAGCAAATTGATATTGGTAAGTTAGAAAAACCTTCTAGAGGGCTGATAGGGGAGAGGGTTATTTAATTTTAGTGAGTTGTTTTTTTTTTTTTTTTAATTTTCTATTTGAAATAGAAAATAGTTGCTTCTCCCAGATTATGTTCTGGGATGACTATAATTCATATATATTTTCTAAGCTGTTTTTCTGTGTGTCTGTGTGTATATGTGTAGAAATTCATCTGGATTATTTTTCCTTATTTTTTAAGTGAAGAATTAAAGCAGAAGTATGTGCATAATGATTTTATTTAAAAGAAGTTCAGAAACTGATGTTGAAATGTGAAAACAGTGTCTTTTGTTCTTCAAAGGTGGAGTGACCTTGTTAAGAGCCGCAGCCAAAAACCATGCCCGAGTGACGGTGGTGTGCGAACCAGAGGACTACGCGGCGGTGTCCACAGAGATGCAGAGCTCCGAGAGTAAAGACACCTCCTTGGAGACTAGACGCCAGTTAGCCTTGAAGGTGTGGACATACTTTCAAAATATTGTAAAGATAACATCCATCTAGTGCAGGGTTTGCCAAACCAAACAGTGTTCAATTCTGGCTAGTTATATCACCTACCATGGCTCTGCTTGGAGCTGCTATTCTCTCGTTAAAAGTAGAGAGACTAAATATTGCAGAGATTTTGTCAAAAAGATTGAAAGAGAATTGGAAAGGGATAATTTGTTGTGCCATTCAGTGTTCTTTGGTGTCATGTGCACGGGGTGAGGGCATGTTGTTTGCTGTGTACCTAAAACCATCTTGTCCCTACTTTGGGAAGTGCTGCTGGTATCTCACAAAACTTACACTTTTTGTAGGCATTCACTCATACGGCACAATATGATGAAGCCATTTCGGATTACTTCAGGAAACAGTACGGTAAAGGGATATCTCAGATGCCCTTGAGGTATGGAATGAACCCTCATCAGACTCCTGCCCAGCTGTACACAATGAAGCCCAAGCTTCCCATCACAGGTAAAGAAAGCCCAAGTGTCATGTGGTAGTTTGCCGTGTCTGGGTACATGTGTATCTTTCTCTATATTGGATGTGGTTCATGTTTAGAAGGTAAATTCTGTAATACCTCTTAAAACCACCTGAAGTTTGAGATGCTGGTTGGACTTGTGAATGTGAATGTGAAGGTGCTCTGGGGTACTAGAGGGAGGTCAAGTTGGAGGTAGAGATTGGAATGTCTTTGGCATATAGGTGTTTTTGAAGACATGGGACAGGATGAGATGACCTGAATTTCGTAGAAGACGGTCAAGACTAAGCCTTGGGTACTTTCCAGCTTGAGGTAGACAGTGGAAGAGCCAGAAGAGGAGAACATGGAGAATTTCAACCAGTTGCTATGATATTGAGAACAATAAAGGGACTGTTTGCTTTGGGAATGTTACAAGAAGCAGTTTTCTTGTAATTATGGGTCTAGAAGTTCAGCTGAAGTGGGCCGAAGTAGAAGTGTTAAGTTAGGAAATAATAATGATAAAGATAATTATTTGAACAGAGATTTTAGGACTTCATGGGTTTGTAGAGATAAGAGAAGGTTTTTTTAATTTTTTGTTCTGGTTTGTTATGCTATGAGAGCATGTCCTACTCTGGTAGAAGGCAGAGTGGGAGTAGGGATGGAGGAAGAGTCACAGGCATGAAGGCCTTGAAGGCCCAAGCACAGCAGGGAGGCTGGCTGTTGGGAGGGCCAGGGCAGCCTCCTTCCCCTAGGGAGAAGGCAAGCCGGGAGCACACTGGTCAGTACATTTGGTGGTGGGTAGATAAAGTGTCCTGCAGTGTCCTTTTTCCCTGTCACCAGCTGAAGGAGAGATGGAGAGGGGAGCAGGATGGGAGGTTGAGGGAGTCTTTGAAATATTCTTCAACTTACCACAGTTAGCCTAAGCTATCTATGAGGAGAGGGAGACGGAGGAGTTGTACAAGTGGTGTCTTGTTTTATCTTGCATTTTATATGCCTTAGGGTATATTTTACTTTTATTGTTTACTATTTATTGCCTAGTTTCTTCTATGCCTCTCCCATAAGTTCCATAAGGACGGTGTTTCAGTTTTGTTTTTGGTTGAGGGAACTATTTTTTTAAGTACTTTTTCAAAAATAATCTTTATTTTTTTAGAACAATTGGAAGTTTAAAGAAGAATGTGCAGAGATTATAGAAAGTTTTCATACCCCCTACATCCCCCACCCAGCAGTTCCCCCTATTAACATATCTTACATTAGTGTACATTTTTTATGATTGATGAACCATTATTGATTGATTATTCTTAACTAAGGTCCATAGTTTACGTCAGCATTCATTCTTTGTGTTGTGCATTCTGTGTGTTTGGAGAAGTCATGTGTCCTCATCACAGTATCATGCAGAGGAGTTTCACGACCCTAAAATTCCTGTGCTCCACCTCCTCCCTTCTTTCCCCTCTCCCCAACCCCCTGCAATCACTGAGCTTTTAATGGCTATGTTTTTGCTGTTTCCAGAATGTCAGGTTGTTGGAATCATATAGTATGGAGCCTTTTCAGACACTTAGCAACATGCATCAAGGTTCCTCCATGTCTTTTCATGGCTTTCTTACCACTAACTAATATTTCATTGTGTGTGGATGTACCACAGTTTTTTTAGCCATTAATCTGTTGAAAACATCAAAACTTGAAGGACAATTTTTGGCAGTTATGAATAAAACTGCTGTAATCATTGGTGTACAAGCTTTTGTGTGGATATAAGTTTTCAACTCATTTGAATAAATATCTAATATTTTCTTTCATGGTTGACTGTATCACCTATTTTGTTTCTTATTTGCCTCCCCCATAAGCTCCTGGGGGATGGTGATTCTTTTGGGGGTGAGAGGGACTATTTTATTCACTGATGTGTTCCAAGTACCTCAAAGAGTGCGTAATATTGTAATAGGCACTCAGTTAATGTTTGGCAAGGTATTACTTTTCTTTTTTCTTTTTTTATATAATAGCTTTATTGAGATATAATTCACATACCATACAATCCACCTATTTAAATTGTACAATTTAATGGGTTTTAGCGTATTCAAAGAGTTGTGCAACCACAATCAATTTTAGAACATTTTTATCAACCCAAAAAGAAGCCTACCCACCAGTAGTCACACCCATTTACTCAAATCCCCTGTGCCCTAGGCAGTCACTGATCTACATTCTGTGTCTATGGATTTGCCTGTTCTGGACATTTTATGTAAATGGGATCATACAGTATGTGGCCGTTTGTGACTGGCTTCTTTTATTTCAGATATTTTCGAGGTTTATCCATGTTGTATCCATGAAATAACCATACTTCATTCCATTGTATTGCTGAACAATATTCATTGTGCGGCTATACCACATTTTATTTATCCATTCCTCAATTAATAGACATTTGGGTTGTTTCCATTTTTTGACTCCTATGAATAATCCTGCTATGAGCATTCAGGTACAGATTTTTGTGTGGACATGTTTTCATTTATCTTGAGTATATATCTAGGAGTGGAATCACGGGGTCATTTAGTTACTCTATGTTTAACTTTTTGAAGAGCTGTGACACTGTTCCACTGTCCACTGTTTTCCAAAGTGGAAGCACCATTTTATACCAGCAGTGTATGAGGGTTCTAATTTCTGTACATCTTCACCAATGCTTATTATTATGTCTTTTTTATTATAGACCATTGGGGGTGTGAGGTAGTATCTCATCGTGGTTTTGATTTGCATTTCCCCCAATGGCTAATAATGTTGTAGTTTTTACAATATAAATTTTGCACTTCTTTCATTAATTTTCCCCCAAAATATTTTATTCTCTTTGATGCTGTTGTAAATTGAATTGTTTGCTTAGTTTTACTTTTTGGATTGTTCATTGCTAGTGTATAAAGTAGGATTGATTTTTGTATATTGATCTTGTGCCCTCCAAGCTTGCTAAACTTGCTTATTCTAATTGATTTTTTTAGTAGCTTCCTTAGGATTTTCTGTGTATAAGATCATATCATCTGCAAATAGAAATAGTTTACTTCTTTTTTTATTTCAAAATATTAAGGGAATACAGATGTTTTCGTTACATGGATACCTAGTATAATGCTTAAGTAAGAGCTTTTGATGTGCCTGTCACCAAAATAGTGTTCATTGTACCCAATATGTAAGTTTTTATCCCTCACCCCCACCACCCTCTCCCTTTCTAGCTTTCCAATGTCCTTTATATTTCTTTGTGCTCATATGTACCCATTGTTTAGCTCCCACATATTAATGAGAACATGTGGTGTTTGGTTTTCCATTCCTGAGAAACTTCACTTAGGATAATGGTCTCTGATTC
>NW_012149252.1:1074470-1080185 GCF_000956105.1 Propithecus coquereli | reverse complement strand
CAGGAGATACTAGCTCCTAAAAAAAATCCTGCCAATGTTAAGAAAATAGGTAATGGAAAACTCTGAAATTGCATTCTTCTTTTAACTGCAATTCCACTTTAGTCAGTCTGCTGAGTCTGCTACAGAAGAAGAAAAAACCAGGACATATTTTTTCCTCTCCCTACTTCCCACCCACAGGTCTTGCTTTAGATCATAATATAATTTTTAAATTGACAAGGTTTATAACTTCAATTTTTTACTGTCTCTATAATTTCCACAATTGTTTAACCTTAGTTCTGTATGTGGATCCCTGACTGGTCAGTAGTCTTGTCATAGTTTCCCATTCCTGAGTCTCTAATGTGAATTTCTTTCTAGACTGGCTGGATTTGGTCCTCCACCGTTATGTGTGGATATGTGTATTCATGTATTCATGTGCATGTGCATGTTTTTAAAGATGGGCTCAGGCTCAGCTGCTTTGTTCTCCTTTATCATCAAGTTCTTACATGTTTGTGTCTGTCTGTTTGCCTCTTAATTATACTTCTGCTTAAAACATTAGTGTAGTCTTGATATGTTACGACTTAAGAAATGTACCTATGACCTATTGATCCTGCTTAGTAATATGTGTGTATATTTTTATATATTATAGTTCTAAATGGAGCCCCTGGATTTATAAACTTGTGTGATGCTTTGAATGCCTGGCAGCTGGTGAAGGAACTCAAAGAGGCATTAGGCATTCCAGCTGCTGCCTCTTTCAAACATGTCAGCCCAGCAGGTAAAGCTTTGCTCTGGAATACCCTGGAACTGTTGGAAGTGCATTTCTTTGTAAATATTTTTTTTAATATTGAAAAATGCTAATATGAATATAGACATTCTATGAAGTCTAAAGATCAAGTCTGTTGTTAACAATATCAATATAAAGTATAAAATCTGACAACATGACACATACATACAATTGCATAACATCATTATGGGGATAGGAAGACTAGGCGCAGTAGTTTTTTGTGGTGGAAACACAGAGGTTTAGAAAACAAAAGTGAAATGGCTTAGTGCAATAGACTGTAATAAATACTTTTTCAGGTTTGAAAATGTAACTGAGTACACATAAAAATGTTCTTATGACACTTCATGTGTAGCATTTTATAGCCACTATGTGAGATACCTTTTGCTTCTATTGTTTTAAGTCCATAATTCCACAGCTTAGTTGTCTTTTCAGCAGATCTGCTGACAACGCAACACATAATTAGTTCTCAGATGTTTATTGGATGTTAAAGCAATGTGAGTGGGGAGGAAATAAATGGAAGAAATAAACTGTGATGTCAGGCAGGATGGAGAGAGCTAGTCTGTAATGAAGTAAACCAGCTTCATTCACACGCCAGGGGCTATCAGGCTTGGTGGCTCTGTTTTCAGAGGCCTGAGAAGAGATGTTTCTCCCACTACTTCACAACGATATTTTTGGTGTTTCATTATCTGGCTAAATAGATTTCTGTTTAATTTAGCACAGGTGCTAGAAAATATGCTGCATAGACTAGATGTTAGGAAAAATGTCTTGATTTAGTTGACAAGTGGTAACTTGAGATTTTTTTGGACTATTAATTATTTTATGATTTTTTTATACCAGGTGCTGCTATTGGAATTCCACTCAGTGAAGATGAGGCCAAAGTCTGCATGGTCAATGATCTCTATAAAACCCTCACTCCCATATCAACTGCTTATGCAAGAGCAAGAGGTCAGATTAAGAGGGTTTTTTTGTTTTTTCAGGGGGAGAAAAAGCAATATTTTGTCCCACATAGAATAGAATAAATATATAGATATTCTATATAATGTATAGTTTACCGAGTAAAATAAAAATCCTTTGTTTTATTATAAGATTTCAAATTATTTTAAATTTGTTTTTATTAGTATTTGAGAGTGATTATATGAGTGCCTGAGAATAAATTAGTTTATAAAAGTATATGTTGGTATTTTAATGTAACAAATGGAAACTCATTGGAATTTGGGGAATGTAATTTCAGATTAGGCTATTGAATGCATTTGTATTTTTTAATATGTGACTAAAATCGTATGGGTAGACAAGCCATACGATTTTAGTCTTGTCTACCTGTACTAAATTTGGCTAGAGTTATTATATTTTACATATTTCACAAACATTTAGTTTTTTAATTTAATTACGTATGAATAATATTGTAATATTTATGGAAGAATGTTGAGAATCCTAATGTCAGAGTATATACCGCCTACACGGGGTCAGCAAGCCAGGGCCCTTGGGCTGAATCCAACCTGCCACCTATTTTTGAAAAATACAGTGTTTGCCTTGTCAGTGGCTGATTTTTGAACCGCACCTGCTGCATTGAGTAGTTACAATAGAGACCATGTGGTGACAAAGCTTTAAAAAAATATTTACTCTGTGGCCCTTCATAGAAAAAGTTTGTGAAACTCTAGGAGGTAAAATTAAAGAATGCTTTCTTACAGATTCCTTCAGTTCAATGACTTATTGATCTGTTATTTAAATCTTGTGTAAACAATAAGGTTAGCTTTAGAGAAATGGATTTTATATTACCACATGGGGATTTTTAAGTCACTATCTTTTTCTACACAAGAATAGTTTGTGATAAATACCTCATTTTAATTTTTGTTCACAGGGGCTGATAGGATGTCTTCATTTGGTGATTTTGTTGCATTATCTGATGTCTGTGATGTACCAACTGCAAAAATCATATCCAGAGAAGTTAGTGGACATTCGTGTATTTTGATCCATGTGTAACTGAGTAAAGCTTTAATTGTTCATGATGTTCTCTGAAACCATAACCTGCAATATTTATATTTACAATACCTGTGAATTACTTAAGTTTATCATTTAATGTTTATATTTTATGTAGACCGTGGATCCTTGAATTAATTTTGGGATTTAGTGAGTTAATGGGGTTTAAAATGGGTATTTGGCTGTTTTAACAAAGTTTTTATTTGTATAATTAATTCTTTAAAATTCTCTAGTAGTTATATTAATGCCAAAGTTACCTTTCCCGAAGAGCAGAGGTTGCCATCTTGGATGGTGATATGATAATGAATCTTACTATAAACCTTCATAAGTCTGTAATGAAGGAGACCATATAATGGGAAAAACATAAACTACATTGATAAACAAAACAGCGCCGGTCAGTTGAATGCCAAACAAGCATTCCAGAAAGGTGGAGGTACTGTTGGAAGTGGGAATACAGAAAGAAGAAAAAAGAAAGTAACCCAAATAGCTTGGAGGGCAAAGAAAAGTAGATAGAGATGAAGGGGCCACGTGGCTTGACAATATTTAGTTGCTTTAGGGATTCTTTCCATGACCACTACCATCCTTATGTCATAGGTTATAGCAAGACTATGACATTTGTATCTTTAGTTATGTTAAATCTTTGATTTACTCCAATCTTATCTTGCTGTTGAGGAATGTGCCTTGCCAAAGGACATTAGCCATGTACTGGCAGAGCTAGAACTAGAATGTGCTGTTTCTAGTGTAAAATACCATATCTTGAAGAGAATACGTACTAAGGAATATTTCTTCTTGAGGTGCATATTTTAGAGCATGTCATTCATATATTCTTAGTTAAAACTGACAAAAAAAGTTTGAAAGGACAGCAAGTGAGATAGGGTCAGCATTAGAAAGTTGAATTCTAACATAGAATTGTCTTTCCTAATTATAGTATAAACATTATCCGTTGGAGACAGAAACCAGACAGTGCTGCTACATTATTTAAGGCAAATAATTCCTGTTAGATTTTTCATAGGTGGTCTCTGATTTTTTAAAATAGAGATTAATGTTTAATATATTTGCAGGTATCTGATGGTATTATTGCCCCAGGATATGAAGAAGAAGCCTTGAAAATCCTTTCTAAAAAGAAAAATGGGAACTACTGTGTTCTTCAGGTTAGTGCAATTCGTGTTTAAAACAGTAATTTGCTCTCTTATTTGGTGTCTTTTCCCCCATGATTTATGTTTCCTACATGTTGACACACTTCTAATTTATCCCTCCTTACTGCAGTTTCTTTATCCTTAATCTTACATTTTTAAAAGTACTATTAATTTTGGTTTTAAGATGAAGATAGCTTCCTTATTATTTTAATTTTTTGTAATTTTTTAAAAAAATAATTAATATATTTACATAGTTACCTATTCAAAAGCTATTAAATGTTATTTAATGGACTGTCCCCGTATCATTTCCTTCTGCCACTGCCACTTTTTTTAGAAATAACTAATATTTTAAATTTCTTGCTTACCTTTCCTGAAGTGTTATCTTTAAAGTTTATAAATGCTCATCAAATATTTGCATTTGCATTTCTTTTTCTGTTTCTCTACTGACACAAATGTGTCCTGCTTTACCCTCTTGGAAGTTTGTCCCATATCTGTGTATCTTAGCTTACCTAGCCAATCACCAGTCTTTAGCTACTGCACACAGCCCTGCAGTGAATAACCTAGAAAAGTCCTGGGAGTGAAATTAGGCCTGGATCACAGGCTATGTGTATTGGTAATCTTGGTAGGTACTTCCCCTTTCTTACTACTTTTTATGAGCTCTTCTATATTAAAGAAGTTAGCCCATAGTCTAAGATTATGCATTGTTAAAGCAAAGAGCTATTTAAATTCAAAGTAAAAATTCATAATACTGTTTTTCATGAGGTATTGATGTCAGAAAACCTGTGAAATCCCAACTACATATAATGGAAGTTGTTAAGTGAATTCCCTTGATTGTAAGATACCAATAATTCTATAGTTCACCGTAGATTCCATGTCAGCCTTTCAAGAAAAGAAGAAAATCCCACATTAAATGTATACACTTTCTTTTTTAAAAAGCCGTTTGACAGCAAGTTGAACCATATAGTTACAGCTGCTACTATGTTCTTCAGTTTCTTAATCAAGTGTTTTTAGTTGTCTGTTGCTTTTTAATTTTTTGTAAAGATGGGGTCTCACTGTGTTTCCCAGGCTGGTTTCAAACTCTTGACTTCAAGCAGTTCTCCTGCTTTAGCCTCCCAAAGTGCTGGGATTACTGGCATGAGCCCAACCAGTTGTTATGTCCTCTTAAAAACATAATGAAATGGCCATTATCAGTTTTATGTATTAATAGCATTATGGAAAATATTTTCCAAAACCTGAGCTTATTGTCATGACCTCTTCAACATCTGACAATAGCATGTTGGAAGGTGTCAAAGGAATACCAGGACTTAATTAGTATTTTTCTATTTGAAAATTTGGGTTAGTTTGCACATTGGACACATAATTACAACCATGAAACAACTTATTCCTCTACCTGGCATATGACAAGTTTCTTTTGACATCAGTTAATAGGCTAGCATATTGATTTTAGAAATTTTGTAATGTGTAGTGGGTGCAGTGGTGTTCGCCTGTAATCTTTAGTTACTCAGGAGGCTGAGGCAGGAGGATCATGTGAGCCCATGAGTTCAAGTCCAGCCTGGGTAACATAGCAAGATGCCATCTCTAAAAACAGAAACAAGCAAAAAAAAAAATTTTGCAGAAGGATGGGCTCAGTTAAAGTGGTCTTAGGCATAGTATTCACCACATCATGATGTCTTCTCAGTTCAAAATTTGGGAGAGGAAGATAGCAGTAAATGATGACATAAATTCCTTTCCAAATAGCAAAGACATAGCCTACAAATCCTGTTTTTTCCCTTTTAACTTTTAATTCAAGTGTTAGCTAGGTATTTTGTAATAAATTTTTAGGAAGAAAGGAAAATGAAAATT
>NW_012149252.1:999565-1072924 GCF_000956105.1 Propithecus coquereli | reverse complement strand
TGTGCTCGGCTTATTTACCTCTTATTTTATTGCATGCAACTTAGAAAATGCCTCAAGGGGAAAAGCATAGATTGTCAGGCCCATTTCCTTCTGCCTCCTTTATCTCTGGGATCTTTGCCTGTCAGTGCTTGCTGTTGCTGTTAGCTCTGTGTCTAGCTTTACTGTTAGTTCGGGGGGAAAGGATTGGCTATTCACTGTAACAAGGAGAAGATGAGGAGCTGCACCTTGTTCCCAGGTTTGACTCCTGGGGCTTTAAGTGGAATTGCTGGAAATAAGCTTTAAAATCTGGATTGTTAATATATGTTAATAAGCAAATGGTGAGTAGCACATCTTTGTTTATTTAATGGATATTCTTTCATTATTATCTTTGAAAATTCGTGGTGCACTGAAGTAAAGAAACATGTAGGCATTATAAGTAGAAATACTTTCAGCCCCTTGGAATCCACTCTGGTTGGTTAATGTATTTAGAAAATAACTGAATGGGTATTGACCTAGGTTTCGTGGTACCCAGGTTGACAGTTGTGTCTGACTATTGAGAATCTTACTTAAGTTTTTTTTAAAGTTCTATGGATATTGGATTGATTACTAATTTAGTGATCTCTGATAGGTTTCGTGTTCCTGAATATCTTTTACAAGGGTAGTGGGTAGATATGATTTTAATCTTTTGTCTAAATTTTTTCTCTCCTTGTTTCATCTACACTCTTAGTAGAAATTCAGAAGCTTAAGGATGAGAATGATAGCTGTGTTCTCCTTTATATTCCACCCCCTGTCTTTTAAAGCAGATTTTTGTTAACATTCCAGCCTCAAAATTATTAGATTATACTATTAGGGCTGGAACTGTTTGAGTCCTGAGAGAACCAGACAGGTGGAAGGAGTGTGTATTAATGCTGGGCATGTTTGAAATATTTCCTCTTCTCCCATTTTTCTTGAATAGTGCTTTAATTTGTTTTAAGCGTAGCATGTTTGTAAGACTAGATTCCCTCACTCCCACTTCACTGGTTATCTTTGAAGGTCTAGACATAGGAGGCTGGCTTTTGTTATTCATCTTTCTTGGAACCAATGGAATCTTTATAGTTAGTGACTCAAACAACAGATAGAGATAAGAAAGGATATATTACATTAATAACACCTTAGAATAGTAAATTCTTCAGAAATACTAACAGTGTTTTTAATCTTTTAATTTTGAGACAAATAAAAATTGTAGATTCACATGCAGTTGTAAGAGTTTCCTTTACTCAATTTCCCCTAATGGTAACATTTTGCAAAGCTATAGTACAGTACCACCCCTGGGACGTTGACATTGATACAGTCACAAGGTACAGAGCATTTCCATCACCACGGTGATCCTTCATGTTGCTCTCCTGTAACCAGGCTCACTTCCTGCCACCCCCTCCCCTCCTTAACCTTGGGCAACCACTGATGTTTTCCCTTTCTATAATTTCCATTCTTTGTACATTCATTTACAAGTTTTTGTGTGAATGTAAGTTTTCCTCTCTCTGTGGTGAATGCACAGGAGTATTAATTACTTTGTGGTATGGTGGTTGCGTGTTTAGTTTTTTAAAACATGGCCAAACTTTTCCCGAGTGGCTTGTAGCATTTTACATTCCCACCAGCAATGGATGAGTGATCCAGTTTTTGTATATTCTGAGACATTCTGATAGGTGTGTAGCGGTATCTCACTGATTTTCATTTAATTTGTGTTTCCTAATGGCTCGTGATATTGAACATTTTTCTTGTGCTTATTTGCTATCCATATATCCTTTTTGGTGAAATGTATCCTCATGTCTTTTGCCCATTTTCTGATTAAATTGATTTTTTTTGTTACTGAATTTTGAGAGTTTTTTACGTGTTAGGTACTAATTCATTGTTGGATATGAGGCTTATAAATATTTTCTCCCAGTTTGTAGCTTATCTTTTCATCCTCTTAACAAGGGGTCTTTCTTTTGTAGAGTAGAGATTTTAATTTTGATGAAGTCAAATTTATCAGTTTTTCAGTTAATTTGACAGTTAGCTACAGCTAATATCCGCTGTCCATTTAGCATCCTGACATGGATCTTTGCCCTTTTCAATTTGTTATTCACTCTTTATACTAAAGATAGTGACATTTTTGGCTATTATATTTGTTGTTCTATTTGGACTAGTAGTTCACAATGCCTTTTGAATAGTTTCTACTTGGAATATTGTAAACAAAGGAGAAAATGATCCCAATTTGGTTTTTCTGTGACAGTCTTGGCTGTGTGTGTGCGTCGCAATGATTTGTAATGTTTATGAAAATTATTCTCAGCATGAGTTCTGAACATGAATTTTATGTCTTCACGTAAAGTACTCTGGTTGAGAAAATATTAATATTTTTGTCAGTTTTAGAATGGGTGTGGTATTATATCTCTTGTGACATACACAGGCTTAATCCCGAATTGCTGCAGAACGGCCTTAGTTTGAGTCTGTGACACATCGTGCTAAGTTCCACCACAAATATATTAAATATTTGGTCTTTTAGTAAACAACAGTAGTATGTAGCACGAAGAGTTAATTTCCCTCTTTCATTTGAGAGCTATGACTACATTAAGTCTGTTACATTAAATGGCACTGAGAAGCTTCAGGTTACAGAAAGTTCAGAAGGCCCCGTGTGATTCACCGTGTCTGTTTCAGTTGCCGGAGTCTGCCCTCAGGGACCTCATTGTGGCCACCGTTGCTGTCAAGTACACTCAGTCGAACTCCGTGTGCTACGCCAAGAACGGGCAGGTAAGCGGGCTGTCACCTCACCTCACGAGGACTGTTGTTTTACAAAATGATATTCAGAAATCCATCTGCCTCAGGTGTTGAGCAGCTTGAAAGGGAAAATTTGCCAAGTTTTTCTCTTCTGGCTTTGTCAGTGTTTCCTCAGCTCCTCGGTGGACTGTTAAAAGCTAACGATGGTCACACAGTATCTTTGGAACCAAGGACTAAAACTAGTCATGTTGCTTCTTGCCTGGAGTGAGTTGGCACAATTTGGATTAGTGGGACTCCAGTAGGTGCTACCAAACTGGTTTATTCACTCTCCTTTCCTCGCATTGGTAGTATTTCCAGTAAAGAGGAAGTAAGGAATGATACTGCCACCCACCAGCCTGTATTTTTACAGCTTGCAGGGTATTCTCACATACATCCTATATTGTTGTATTAAGATTCCATTGAGTACAAAGACTGCTAGACTAGGAGTTAACTTGATCTCTTAAAATCAGGTTTATTGAGGCATAAATTGTATACAGTAAAATTTAAAACACCTTTTTCAAGTGTACAGTTTGACTGGTTTTCACAAATTATACAGTGTGTATAATTTGATCACACGTTATACAGTGTGATCGGATACCGAACATTTCCCACTATGTGATGTTATGCACGATACTGAACTTATTTCCTAGTGTGCTGAGCCATGGATTATGAGATTGAGCTGGTTCATTACTGAGGTCTCTCTTAACTCGAGGGTGAACTTGGTTTTGTTGTGGCTTCAGCAGCATTGGGAACCCTTTCTTCTCAGTGTCTTGAGCTTGTCTCTTGGCATTTGTTAAGTTTGGCCCACAAGTGGGGGCAGTCGGGGGCAGGTGGGTATTAATGAGCATGTGACCTGGGAGACTCAGGGTTGCCAATCTCTGTAGTAACAAAATCCTGGGAGATTGTGGCTACTGGTGTCCTTAGGCTCAGGTTCTAATAAGTTCCAGTAAGTCCATGTAGAATGAATGCTTTGCTTTTGACATCCAGGAGGAACACGTTGCACAGGTGTCTGTGGTCTCGTTTATTCTCTTGTAGCTATGAGCAGAGTTGGCAGCTGCAGGCTTAGAGAGGGGCGGCCTATGGGGCAGGCAGACAGCTGAAGAGGTGTTCATTATAGAAACTGAAGCCATAAAACACACCTGTGCATTAAAGTCATTGGTGCTTAGAATTCAACCCATACAAACAGAGGAAGGAAGGAGAATTTTTGTGTCCAGTGGAATTGTTTTTATTTTTTAGGATACCCTTGCTCAGATCCTTATTGTATCAATTTCTGTGATTTAGTGTTTAAACTGTAGGTTATAAACTGGGACAGAAAAAGACTTTCAAATAACCATAGCTATTTTAATGAACTTTTATTTTTTTTTAATTCTTTTTTTTCCCCTCAAACCATCAAGAACATAATTTGATTGTTCTAGAAACTTCCAGAATATTAGTATTAGCAGTCATACATCAAATACCATTGAAGAGGTAATAAGGTATAAATAGTAGGTATAAATCTCTTACCTCCTCTTTTTTAATGGCTTAAATTATGTTTCTCTTATTTTGACCTGATGTTTTCTTCTATAAAATTAATAGACAAGTTTTGAGGAATATGCACATAAGATTGTTTGATAAGAATACGCTGGAAGAGGTATTCATTTTAATGTCTGTGTTACTCAGGTTATCGGCATTGGAGCAGGACAGCAGTCTCGGATACACTGCACACGCCTTGCAGGGGATAAAGCAAACTATTGGTGGCTTAGACACCATCCACAAGTGCTTTCGATGAAGTTTAAAACAGGAGTGAAGAGAGCAGAAATCTCCAATGCCATTGACCAGTATGTGACTGGAACCATCGGCGAGGTAAAAGGCTTGTCCTTGGGTTATGGATGGGCTGTGTTAATATTCGTTCACCCTTTTATGAGTAACAGACTTCAATTTCATCACTACAGAGTGAAAAGGTATTTTTCTTGAAATTCTATATTGTCTAAAATCGTTAATTTAATTGAAGCTTCTAATATGTTCTTTCTTCTGACTCATTTAACTTCACTATTTTTTATCCCTTTCTGAAACCACAAAGCTTCTCTGTCTTTTTAAGTTAATGCCCGGTACTGCCTTTCACATGTCTTGAAGTGTCTATAATAATGTGGAGCATGTTACTTGCAGGTGACTAGTGTCTATCTTCCCCCACCACATTTTTGACAAGTGCCACTAGCAACTTGATATATTTTTGTTACATTTCATGGTCTTTAATGTCTTCTATTTAAAGGGATATGTGGGAGCATTAAAATTGCTTCCGCCAGGAGAGGACTAACTCGCCCTCTCAAGCCCTTTTATAAGACACTAATCCACTCATGAGCGACCTACCCTCATGGACTAATAACCTCCTAAAGGCCCACGTCCTAATACTTTTGCATTCAAGATTCAATTTCAACATGAATTTTGGAGTGGACGCAAATATTCAAATGATAGCAAATACAATTAATCATGCTTCATTTGTCTACATCTCTTATATTTGAGACTAAGTGTTGTATAAATGTTGTTCTAGAACATTGATTATCTGTTTCCTAGATTGGATATGGAGAGTTCTTCTGAAAAGCCTTGGAATGTGATTTTCTATTTGTCTCCTTTGATACAGGGATATAAAGTAATAGATTTAAATTAGAGATTTAAGAACAAAATATATTTGGAATAAACCAATTTAGAAAGTAAAGTGATAACCATCTCTATAAATTTGATAAACTTAGAATCACTTTTCTTTCTTAATGAAAATGTTTTTAAAAACATCAAGGAGAATCTAGAAATATGAACTAGCATATAAATAAGAGTCATCATTTAAAATTAAATCCTAGGAAAAATGCCCAAGTGCTTTCTGGCTTGGTGGTTCACATCAAATAGAAATGAAGATGATGTCAGACTGACTTCTGCCCTCTCCTCCTCCTGTAGGATGAAGATTTGATAAAGTGGAAGGCACTGTTTGAGGAGGTCCCTGAATTATTAACTGAGGCAGAGAAGAAGGAATGGGTTGACAAACTAAGTGAAGTTTCTGTCAGCTCTGACGCCTTCTTTCCTTTCAGGGATAATGTAGACAGAGCTAAAAGGGTAAGTATGGAATTGGTGTGCATTTGCATAGAGTTGAACATTATGTAGAAACTCTTTCAGAAACCCTGGAGAATTATTTGACTACTCTGTTGGATGTATGGATGACACAAATCCTACTTTGCCTTTTTGAGTGAATCATTGTTGGTTTAGGCTTTTTAGAGGGAGATTTTAATTTTTGCAGGTTTTTACATACAGTTGTGTTTCGAAAGTCAATGTCTGTCTTTCCCTCAGAGTGGTGTGGCGTACATTGCTGCTCCCTCCGGCTCTGCTGCTGACAAAGTTGTCATTGAGGCTTGTGATGAACTGGGAATAACCCTCGCTCACACGAATCTTCGGCTCTTCCACCACTGATTCCATCACACATTATTTTATGGTTTGCATATGTGCAGGTGACTTCATGCATGGAATTTTGAAAATAACTTGTTTTTCAAAATAAAACATTAAATCTTAATAATTGGTAGTTGTGTTTTGTCATAAAGATACAGACTCTTTAGACTGACACATTACACGTCAATGTTGGTGTGAGCATTGCCTGAGCCCCCTGCCTCCTGGTGCTCAGCTCTTCCCACGGCACTACCTGTGGGAAACAGGAATCTGCAAGTAAACAGAGAAACCGAGCAGCCAGAGCAGATGACAAGTATCTTAAAGCTCCACAAGTTTCCTCATAGGGGATTCTTCTCATGCCATTTCTTTTTTTTTTTTTTTGCGACAGAGTCTCACTGTGTTGCCCGGGCTAGAGGGCTGTGGCGTCAGCCTAGCTCACAGCAACCTCAAACTCCTGGGCTCAAGCGATCCTCCTGCCTCAGCCTCCCGAGTAGCTGGGACTACAGGCATACGCCACCATGCCCGGCTAATTTTTTCTATATTTTTAGTTGTCTGATTAATTTCTTTCTATTTTTAGTAGAGACAGGGTCTCGCTCTTGCTCAGGCTGGTTTCGAACTCCTGAGCTCCTGCCTCGGCCTCCCAGAGTGCTAGGATTACAGGAGTGAGCTCATGCTGTTTCTTTTAATCACACTTCTAAAAAGCTTAGTTGTCTATCACCTGTGAGCTGGAACCTTAGAGGGGATTACTATGTCTTGTTGACCCCATCTGTAGACAATGCTAGTGCTTACTTTTCCTCTGTGTTAAGGGAAACGTTTCCCATAATTTCAGCAGCTCTAGATCTGCCTTCTGGAGCTACATAAAAAATGGAATCAATGTTTGGTGCCCAGAAATGGACCACAATATTCCAATTACGGGCTTAGGGCAGTGCCTGCTTGTGTCAGGCAGGACAGAAGTGTGCATCTGAGTCCTGCTTGTGTGGTCCTGACTATTCATTTATGCTATACCTGTGGTCAACTAAACCCTTAGACATGGTCCACCTTCAATAGATGTCTTACCCTCTTCCGAAGTCTTTAATCTTGCTAAGTAAAAGTTTCTGAATATTTTTTTTAAAGTCATCATTCTAAGTCATTTCTATATTGGCTAATCTTCCAGCCCTTGTACCCTGCCACGTTGAAACAAGTGTAATTTGTGTGAGCAGTAAAATACTGCAGAAAAAAATGTATGACTTCTGAGGCTAGGTCCTAAGACAGTGTAACTTCAGCTTGCTTGCTTTGGGGTAAGCCAAGGCCATGTTGCAAGGAGGTTTAAGCAGCTCTCCACAAGGAGGGAAACCTTCTTGCTCTTGCTAGCTGCCAGCCACATGAAGGAGCCACCTTGAAGGGGGAGCCTACTCTCCAGTGATACCTGGCTTCAGCCTGTTTTGAGACCTGAGCAAGAACTGCCCAAAAGTGTGTCTCACCAATTCCTGACTCATAGACACAGAGAGATATTTAATACATAATTGTGAGCCACAAAGTTTTGGGGTAATTTGTTATATAGCAATAAATAGCTAATAAGGATTTTGGCCTATGAATTTAGTGTACATTTTGTCTGCTCCCAGTTATTCATGGTTCTTTAGCTTGACCAAACGTTAACATTAAGGGTATAATGATTGGAACAGTTTTGTTCTGTTTAACACTGTCTTGTCTAAGGCTTACATGTGAAATTCCACCAACCATTACCATTTTGAGTTTTTAAAAATCACATATTATGCCTTCCCATTTGAGAGGTAATGGTAGAATTTCTGCTTACACAGTCATCCTTTCTGCAAATGTCAAATTATAATTAGAGAATGGATTAGTTTGATGAATTTGGGCAACAATATAGCTAATTGAGATGTTTTGTAGTACTGTTCTTAAGAATATTTGTGTAACCATGGTTAGACAATTAAAAAATGTTTAAAACCAGGTGTGGTGGCTCTTGTCTGTAATTCTAGTGACTCAGGAGGCTGAAGCAGGAGGATCACTTGAGCACAGGAGTTCAAGACCAGCCTGGGCAACATAGGGAGACCTTGTCTCTACAAAAAATAAAAAAGAGGCTGAAGTAAGCTATGATCATGCACCACTGCACCCCTTAGTTTGTGACAGACTGGTCTATGCATGTATTTTTTTTTTTTGGAGGGAGGACAGTCTCACTCTGTTGCATGGGCTAGAGTGCAGTGGTGTCATCATAGCTCATTGTAACCTCAAACTCCTGGGCTCAAGTGATCCTCCTGCCTCAGTCTCCCAAGTAGCTGGGACTACAGGTGCACGCCACCATGCCTGGCCAATTTTTCTATTATGTAACGATGGTGTCTCACTCTTGCTCAGACTGGCTTCGAACTCCTGGCCTCAAGCAGTCCTTCCCCATTCGGCATCCCAGAAGTGCTAGGATTACAGGCCTGAGCCACCACCCCTGGCTGGTATCTTTGCATCTTTATGTATTCCTAAAAATTAAAAATTTTTGCCTACCTACCCAAAGGTTATGAAGATTTTCTCTTATGTTTTCTTAGACATTCTATAGTTTTCACTTTTACAGTTAGGTCTGTTCTCTTTCAATTTTACTGTGATGTATGAGTGAAGTTTTTTTTTTTTATCCCCATATATTTTTCCAGTTGTTCCAGCATCATTTGTTGAAAAAATTTCTCCATTGTATTGCCTTATTTCCTCAGTTGACCATATCATATGTGTGTGGGTCTATTTCTGGACTCTCTTGTGTTCCATTCATTTGTCCTAATGGCAATACCACACTCTTGATTACTGTAGCTTTAGCGTGAATTCTGTAGTGGAATGGTGTGAGTTCTTCAACTTCGTTCTCTTTAAAGATTGTTCTGGCTGTTCTAGGTCCTTGACATTTCCATGTACATTTTAGAATGAACTAGTCCATTCCTACTAAAAGGTCCAATTGAAATTTTGGTTGGAATGACATTAATTTGTGGAGAATCCACATGTCCCCTTCTTCCTCTTTGATGATTGATCTCATCCGGTATCTACTAGCTTTTGGTTGTTCTCAGTGCCTTCAAATAGATTTTTACATACTTTTGTCCCTGGTTCATAATTATTATCTGCAGGAAGGTTAGTCCAATGCAATCTACTTACTCTGCCATTAATAGAGTGGAAACTCCAATGAATATCCTATAGGAATTTTGTAACCACTACTTCAGTTTCTTAAATAGCTTTTTATTGCAAAGTCAGCTATAGCAAAGTATTTCCACTCTCCCCAGAAATTTGACCATTTTGTCTAGGTTTTTAAAATGTGCTGGCATGAGTAGACTTCTGAATTTTTAGAAGTTTTCTACTATGGAAATTTTGAAGGAGACAGACAATTAAAATAGTTAAACTAAACTCTATCTACCTGTCATCAACTATAAGTAACTCATGACCACTCTAATTTTATCTATACTGTTTCCCCACTTCCTACCCCTCAATACTGCTAATTTTGGAGCAAATTCTAGGTACTTCATCTGTAAACATTTCAGTATGTCTAATCTAAAAGTTAACTTTTTTTAAAAAAACTTTTTTTAAAGGCATATTTTTATTCCTTGAAATATATAACCACATCTATTAGCTAAGAGGGACTAGAAGCAATGATACCCTTAAAAATGAGTATGCCTAGTTCAAGATCTGGTTTCTAATGCCATTCTCCAATAAAAGGATTTAGGCATCTTTGGAGAAAGAGCTGACTCCAGGACTGGGATAGGAAATAAGATGCCCCTGGAGCATCTTAAAGTGCTAGAAAGTAAAGTGCTCAAAACAACAAGAAAACAACTTATATGATGGGAATATGTCAAAGGACGTAAGAGCCAACTAACAGAGCTCCCAATGGCCAAACCCAGGACAATTTGAACAACAAAATAAAGTACTATTGGATTGTAACCCAAAGTATAAAATACCTATGAGTTCACACTGATGTAAATAAATGTTATGAATAAATAAATGTGAAGTATACAACTCTCTCATGCAGAAGGATTCTAAGTAACTTACATAGATACTCCAGCTTTAACATGGGCGTAACTCCCCACCCCTTAAGTGTGAGCTGTGCAGAGTGACTTCCTTTCAAAGAGTAGTACAGTGTGGAAAGGGAAATAAAAGAAAAAGTGTGCAATCCTGACAAACACTGCCTCAGACAGGTGATCAAGGTCAACATCGATGTCACATTGATAGTACGTACATCAGAACGCAAGTGGCACTTTCCCTTTTTGGTCTTCTTTCCAATAACCTGTAATCCCAGTCTAATCATGAGAAAAACATCAGACAAATCCTAGCTGAAGGACCTTCAAAATAATCTAACTATTGTCAAGGTCATCAAGAAAAGAAGTCATCAAGAACTAATGTAGTATCCTGGATGGCATCCTGCAACAGAAAAAGGACATTAAGTAAAAACTAAGAAATTGTGAATAAAGTATGTAGTTTAGTTAATACGCATCAATGTTGGTTCATTAATTGTAACTATAAATGAACCATACTAATGTAAGGTATTAATAAAAGGGGAAACTAGGTGCGAGGTATATGGGAACTCTATCATCCTCATAATTTTTTCTGCAAAGCTGGAACTGTTAGAAAAATAAGTATTTTAAGAACTATATAACCACAATTCTAATATCACACTAAAAAGCTCAACAGTAGTTTTTAATATCAAACATCCCATCACCATTCAGGTCTCACACATTGGCTCATTTTGTTTTCCAGTTTGTTGTTTATAAGATCCAAGGCTGGTATATCACATTATATTTTATTGGTATGTCTCAAGTTTCTTAATTGGTTTCTCTTTAAATTTTTTTCTTGCCATCGATTTATTGAAGATATTAGAATTTTGGTCCCATGGAGTTCCCCACGTTCTGTGTTTTGCTGCTGCATTCCTGTGATGTCGTTTAGTTTGTGCCTCTGCTTCTTTATCTCTTATAAATTGATAACTGTAGTTGGATGATTTTTTTTTTTTAGTTTGATTAATCAATAATTTAGAAAAAAGCTATTGAAACCTTTCTCTGTGAGGATGTTTTTTCCAGTTTCTCCCTACAGGTTTATAAATGTTTGCTTCATATGTATTTGAGGCTAAAAAAGTGTACACGTGTTTAAAGTTACTATTGCCTTGGGTTTTATTTTTTAAAGTGCCCTTTTTAAACCTTTGTCTTGGCCGGGCGCGGTGGCTCACGCCTGTTGTCCTAGCTTCCTGGGAGGCCGAGGCGGGAGGATAGCTGCAGCTCCGCGGTTTGACACCAATCTGAGCGCAGTGAGACCCCGCCTCTACCACTACAAAAAAAAAAATAGTAAAGACAAAAAAAAAAACACACAAAACCAACAAAACGCAGCCAGGTGCTCTGGCAAGCGCCTGTAGTCCCAGCCACCAGGGAGGCTGAGGCAGAAGGAGGATCGCTCACAGCCCAGGACCTCGAGCTTGCGGTGACCCCCCTCACTGCACTCTACCCAGGACACCGAGTGACACTCTGTCTCCACAAAAACAAACACGGAAACTGATGGAGTGCCTGCTTAAATCTTTGTCTTTGCATTCAGCCTATCTATATTTATTTAAATTATTGAAATTTTTGGACCCTATTTCTACCATCCTATAAAATTTGACCCACTTTTTACTCCTTTCTTACTGTTGTTTTGAATTGATAGCCATAGTTCCCCCAATGAGATAAGCACTTCCACCCATTTTCACACTCCCTCAAAAACCCCCCACAAACTCCCACCATGTTGATTCCTAGGCTTGGAGATACATTTTCTCTTAGCTTTTTTCGCCCTAAATACCAAACTTTCCAAGCATTGTTTTTACTTATACTACATGTATCTCTGGCAGTATCTCCTGAGTTTCTCCTCTCACATAAACTACACAGCGTCTGTGTGGCAAAGCCTCTGAAACTTTACACCCCTAAGAATATTTGTATCACGCCTGTACATTTGAATTCACTTTGACTGCACTTACAATTCTGGGTTCTGAGTTCTTCGATACTTTGAAAACACTGCTCCATTTTTTCTTGTATCCATTGTTGTATTTAAAACCTGATGTCAATCTGGTTCTTTTTCCTTGGCAGGAAACTTGGTCTGATTTTCTCCTTGATATTTTCAAGCTGTTCTACAATGTGTCTAGGTGTGGGTTTTTTCCTTATTTCTCCTTTCTCCTTGTTGCACTCTGGACATTTTCATTAGGAGATCTTTTTTGTTTCATTCTAGGAAATTTATGCTTGTTATTTCTACTAATATTTACTTCCTCTATTCTGTTTTTATTTCTCTTTGTGGGATTTGTTTTAACCAAATGTTAGCATTTCTGATGCAATTTCTATATCTGTTAGCTTTTCTTCCATGTTTCTTTTTTCTTCCTTTGTCCCTCTAGGAGCTGTCTTTAGTCTGGTCTTCCATTGTACTAATTCATTCCTATGTTGTATCCATTCTGCTTTGTCCCATCTATTGACCCTTTATTTCAGGAGTTATATTTTTCAGATCTAATATTTCTGGGTTTTTTTATATTGTTGGTATCTTCTTTCTAGCTCTGTTTTACAATTTCTACCTCTGTCAGAATCTGTAATCTAGTACATTATTTTTCTTTAAAAATATTTGTTCTCAAATGTTTTGGTGTGTTGGCCTGTGAGTTCCTTTTTCCCACCAGGACTGGCCACTCCACAGACAGCGCTTAAGGCAAAGCAGTTGATGGTCCTTGCCAGCCCCAAGGAATTCAGGAAGGGAAGGTTTGAATGAACCCTGATGAGGAGCATCCAAGCAGCACAAACCATCGGCTATTCTTCACTCCACCAAACAACTCAGTTCAAGGCTTCCAACACTTCCTTCCGCATTTACCATCCCACTGTCCTGCCTTAGGCCAAAAAAAAGCAGTGTCCTTTCTTAAGCCAGCAAAGTCACTACCCGTTGCACATGAGCTCATTCCCTGGGTTACTCATATTTTGCTGTGTAATTTGCTGTAATTTACTGTTTTCCTTTCTATATACTCAGGTTAATCTTGGTGGAGGTGGATAATAGCGAAGGAAGTTAGGCACTTTGGAAAGGTCTGGAACTGGAACCCCATTAACACAGTCTTTTCTGTGATCATGCAACTAAAACATCAAAACTTCAAGACTGGAGTTTCACTGGTGTTTAAGTGAAATGCATAATGATCTTAAGTCTGTTATTTCCATGATACAGACAGGCAGAAGACCAATAAAACACCTGGACCAATATAGAATGTATTTAAATTAGAGGGGCCCCTGGAGCACAGGGAGAAAAGACTTACTCATTCTCAAACGCAGCCCCTGGGAGGTGTCTTTTGACACTTACTTCTCTCCGGGGCACCTCTTGCTAAATTGCAGTTTGTGTCCCTTCCTCAGAGCACAAAAATCTACAGGGCTTTAAGCTCCCAGTGCCTTCTATTCTCAGACACTCTTAAACCTTCTTGTTTCTAAACACTGTGCTAGGTACAAATTTATCTTTAAAAAAATGATAAATCATACATATAGAAAAGTGCATGAAACATCTACCATTTAAAGATTTTTTAAGCGAACACCTGTGTCACTGCCAACCGGGTCAAGAAATGGAATATTGCCAGAACCCCCACATTTCTGTCTATCCTTGATTATGGCCCTATCTTTCCCCCCATCTTTGTGCCTTGTAAGTTAATCACCCCCTAGTTTTGCCACTCAGCAGCTGGGTGATCTTGGGCACATGGCTTAACTTCTTAGAGTTTGTTTCTTCTATAAAAATGAGGATAGATTCACTCCTTAAGAGACCGGATAGCTTGCCATGTAAAAGCACATGTCCTGGACCTAGCCTGTCTGGTTCAAGTCCCAGCTCTGCTACTGACAAGCTATGTGACATCAGGCAATGACATCAGGCAATGACGGTGATGACAATGCTCAACTCTTAGGGTCGCTCTGAAGAGGGATGAGACAAAATATTAAGGGCACTTAGAACGCCACCTGGGATATGAAAAATACTGTCTAGAAAAAAGTGCTAGTTATTATTTTCATAAAGCTTTTGTGTATATGGAAGCATGGGGAGTGGTGGAAGATGCGTTGATGTATGGACGTGACTATGAAAACTACTGAATGTGTATTTGTGGATGATTTTATTTGTTACCAAATTGGTGGCGAAAAAGTTTCTGAGCTCCTTCAACCTTCATCTACTCTCTTTACCCATACCTCACTTCTTACCCATAAGCAAACGGATATTAAGGAGATTTTCTGTAATTAAGTTGGTATTTTTTTCTTTTTTATTAAGACAAAATTCACACAACATAAAATTCACCATTTTGACCATTTTATAGTACACTCTTCAGTGGTTTTAAGCATGGTCACAAACTGTGCAGCCATCTCTGCTATCTAGTCCCATATAATGTCTTCGTCACACCAAAAAGAAAGCCTGCACCTGTGAGCGAACACTGCCCACTGCCCCTTCCCCAGCCCCTGGCAAACACAAACCCACCTTCTGTCTTTATGCATTTGCCTCTTCTGGGCATTTCACATAAATGGGATCACCCAATATGTGGCCTTTTGTGTCTGGCTTCAACTCAGCATGATGTTTTGAAGGTTTATGTTGCAGCATGTACATTCCTTTTATGCTCAAATATTATTTCATTATATAGACATACCGTATTTTGTTTATCCATTCATCCGTTGATAGACATTTGGGTTGTTTTCACCTTTGGGCTATTATGAATATTGATGCTATGAGCGTTTATGTACAAGTTTTTTACGTGAACATATGTTTTCAGTTCTCTTGAGTATGTATCTAGGAATGGAATTGCAAAGTCATATGGTAACTCTATGTTTTAACTTTCCGAGGAGCCGCCAGACTGTTTTCCATAGCAGCTGCCCCATTTTACATTTCCACCAGCAATGTATGAGGATTCCAATTCCTCCACCAAAGCAGAGTGTTTCTGAGTCAAAAAATAGCTTTTCAGCACTTGGCTCAGCACCTTACAGGTAAAGCTGAACTACAGAGATGGGTAGGTTTCCTGTAAGGTCCTGCCCAGAGGTCTCCTGGCAAAGGCAGTGCTTCCTTCTGGAATGAAATGACAGTTTCTGAAGTACCGCGTTGCAAAGAGCTCAATGGAAGAACCCATGGCCCTTGATGTATTTTGCCTAAGGGAGCAGTGTGGTGGGCAGCCTGCAGGACAGGGCATCCAGCCCGGGCAGTAGGAATCCTGACCTTTACCCCAGGTTGCTGACCTTCACCCCTGGCCAGCTGCCTTGGATACCTCAACCAATGCTAATTTCAAGCCTTTGGGGACTCCACACCAGAGCTATTTTAAAGATAAATTTGGCTCCTAAGATTGTCAAAACCTTTATGTCTCTAAAGAGTAAGTAAAAAGGAATTCAAGGAAATGTAAAACATGCTTTGATATCTCATACCTGACTCCACTGAGGAATGTTAAAAAGGAACTTCCCGTTTGGGGCTTTCAGTCAAAGCCCCATTTCCCTTGCTCTTTCATTACTTACAGTATTTTCTTCTCTTCATTTGTAATTTATATAGGTTTTTGTTTGCAATTCAAATTGAATCTTTTATTTTAATGAGGATATGGAGTGAGATGACAGTGGTCATGGAAATAACTCACACTGCAAGCGTAAGTGCCATATACTCTTGAAAAAGAACTTTTCTCAGTTTGCTCAAGGTCATCTTTGTGTTTCTTCTGCTTTATCAGCCTTAAGGGTAATCTTTAAATGTTTCCAAGCATGAGAAGTCCCAACAGTGGTGCGTTTTTTTGTTTAATAGTTGAATTGTATCCCCTGAAAATGGGATTTTTTAATTGTAGTCTGCCACGTTCCCACTACAATAATGGGAAATTACTAAATAGGAAGCAATTTCAGCACTTAAATTTGCTGATGTGATGTTTCTTAATCACTTTAATGAGTTTCATACCACTAGAAATGGAATAGAATTTTCAATGGAAATATAATTAAATAGAAAAGCCATTTCCTATACTTGTAATTTCTACCTGATCATTTCTTTATTCACCTCCATAGAAAGTGTGCCTTGCAGGCTGATAGTGATATTATCATACAGACCAATTTGCATAATTCACTTAGGTCGTTAGAGCTGAAAACAATATAAATACCCTAACAGTAAATTTCATTACAAATCAAGTACAGCAAAGCAAGCTAAATCTTCAAAACTATGATTTTTTTCCTTTTTAAAGTCTGATGATATTTACTAGTTTTACCTGATTTCTCTTCAATTGTCAATTTCTTGCCTAAATCCAGATTTGTCTTTTAATTATGCCTTTCAATTGGGCCTCCTGAAAACAATTCTCAGGGGAAGCAATAACATGAGTCAGTAGAAACTATAAAAGATTTTTGGAAACACTGAGTTCTCATACTTGAATGATTTTGCTGAGAAACGGTCAGTAAAAAAGGAAGTTTTACTATTCTTACATCGTGATACTAAAACAGAAAGGCCATTTAAATTTGTTTAATTTATTCTGAGCTTAATTTGTGAGTTTAATACATTACTTTTGAGAATCCATCAGACATTCTGGAAAAGGTTTTTTTTAAAAAAAAAAAATTTTAGTTGTGGTTTTTACATTTCAACATAAAAGTAGTCAAAAGGGCTTGTTTTCCATTTAATTAATACAGTCCAACTGAATTTACTTAAAGTGCATTTTAGAGAAAATCTTTTTAGGTTTGTAGTTCAGCAAGTGGTTTAAAGCATAACCATTCTCAACTCCAAACTGCTCTTTATGTTTTTAAATAGACCTTTAAACAAGAGCTAATGGAGGTGCCTGCCTTACCACCTCACCTGTGGATATGGAGGCACCAGCTTGCTTTCTTTTGGGCATGTTTTCAGTGGGTCGTTCTATGGTACATAGTGTAGATTGGTATTGGGTCATATTCCCTCTCCAGTGAGCAGTGACCCACATATGTGAGACAGTCATTTATATCACCTTGATCTGTACTCTCTGTGATTGTTAAAAAACACATATAGAGTAGTTATCTCGGTAACTATTGGCGTGATAAAGCTGAAAGATTAACAGTGTTTAGAAGTCCAGGGTCTGGGAGTGTATTTTGCTAAGGAAAACTCATCTGATGTATTCTCTGCAAAATTAAGCTATAAACCACCCCCAAATGAGATTCTAAATGTCAAAGCATTTTATAAGCTGTAAATCAATTTAAATGTATTTTTTTAAAAACAAAAATGAACTATGAGGAAATACTTTCTGTATTTAGTCTTGCTATTCTTTGCCAGGTATTTGTTGAAATACTTTCTTTCATTGCACAATACTATATATAAAAGTGCTTTCCATGTTTTGTGTATCATGAACTACTATTTTTATTTTGCTAATAATCAACGATTTCCAGTGCCAGTATTTACTATTCTGAATGTCAGATTGAATCCCAAAGTTTCATTGTTTCCCCAGTGTTACACTGAAAATGAAATGACCTTTGCAGACCAGGAGTAAGCAAACTTTGTTCAGCTGGAGTTTATCAAGTCATGCTACAAGTATCAGCTAACACGAGTTAAGATAAATTGGATTGGGGTTATTATACCACAGGATTTCCCCAAGACAAAACTCCTCTACACCGTATTAGTCAAGTGCTTTTAACATCTTAGTCATCTTTTTTATTTTCCTTGCAGGGAATTTCTTTGAATAGATGTTCATTTGAAGAAGGAAGGAAAGGAGGAGGGAGGAAAAGAATAATTGTAATGGTTAGAAAAGAGCAGCTAAAGCTCATTTCTGAAGACTGAGCTAGCAATTTTAATAAATAGTTGAATCTATTTAAATTGATTAAAGCAGAAAATATAAAGCTATCTCCACTACTGAAGAGATGGATTGATAACAATGAATCTGAGTTTTGGAGCAACAGACTTCAAAAATCTTGTACTGAAATCAACAAGAATTAGAGCCTTGTGCATCATAGATTTTCAAATGTTTGCTGAACTGAAAAGAAAAAGAATATACGTGAGAATTATTATTTCCCCCCAAAGTGTCTTATATGAAATAGAATGACCTTCAGGTTGTGGAATGTAAATCTTTTATTAAAACAGTTGTCTTTCCACAGTAGTAAAGCTTTGGCACATACAGTATAAAAAATAATCACCAACCACAATTATACCAAATTCCTCTTATCAACTGCATACTAAGTGTCTTCAATACAATTTTTTCCATATAAAAATACTGGGAAAAATTGATAAATAACAGATAAGAGAAAGATATCTCTAGGCAATTACTAGAATCATTTGGAAAAAGTGAGTACTGTAGATATTTTAAATATCACAGTAACAAGGACATGCCGTTCCTACAGTATTGTGGGCCAGGCAGTTAAGTGAAAGCAGAAGTGTTTGGGTAACTTTCCTACTTAAAATTTTGGTCATGTCATTTCAATACATTTTGCATCCTGGTTGGCTGCATATGCTTCCTTATTGATCCCAAACCAAATCACAAGTTAGAATCATTTCATTTAAAATACTGAGCGGTATTGACTACTTTGAAGCAGAACAGGCAACATAATGCCTTCATTTATGAGAAGAGTCTCAGAACACTCCCAGGGTGATGCTTGAGAAGCTGTGAGTTGAGCTGAAGCTGGAGAACTTACTCCAGAGCAAAGGGCTTAAGAAAGAAACAAGCTCTTCAAGATGGGTCTGCTAACATCACTCCAGTCTGGATGGACTTTGGCGGAGAGACATGCTTGCTTCTCTGGGTTGGAAATATTTACTCTCTGGAATCGTCTCTGTCAGCCTGTACATCTAAAGGCATGAAGCACTCGATTGGACAATTAACATTCTGTTAAAATGGAAGAAGAGAAAAATTAGTGGCCAATACTGTAAAGTGTACAGAAAAAAAATGTGGGGAGGCGGGGACTTCCGTGACAACTGCTGGTAGATAGAATATTTCTTCCTAGTTTCAAGAACTTAGCAATATACTAGTCAGTAAGAGATGTTCAAGAGTTTAATTACTTATAACTTAAATTATGTTATAGAATACAGTATTCTGCTTGTTATTTGAGATTTTTTTAAAAAATAGAGAAAATTTGGTTCATTTAGAAGAAAGGTACCCACAGAAAGAGAGACTCTAGTATGGATCTGATTGTATTTAGGGGAGAGACACTCTTGGGGCAAATGCACTTACAGTGTTTGTTCTCTGATGGTATCTCTGAGAATACTGGTTGTAGGAGTGTCCAGTGGAGCCTTCGGGTTCGGCCCCAGGTCTGCGGCAGTTGTCGCAGCGCCAGCCCTGAGAGAGTAGAGGCACAACCAGAGAACATCATAATTTAGTGCTTAAGTTAAAGAAAACTTTTAGCTCTTATGCACTGGCAAAATATAAGCAGTTAATCTCTGAGGAAGCTTTGATGATGATTTCATGCATTTATAGCTCTTACAGTACATTTTGCCTCATTACTGTTTCGTATACCTACCTCTGTCTATTTATGCTTTTCCTTTTTCTGAAATGTCCTCTCTTCTCTTTCTATTCAAAACCCACCCATCTGCTAAGGCTCATTCCAGTCCCAACTTCCTCAACAAGCTTTCTGCACTAGATGACAGAAGAGGTTTTCATAGAATCATAGAGATTTTAAAAGGGGCTTGAGATCACATGGACAAACATCCTCACTTTCCAGGGAAGGAAAAAGAGACTCAGAAGAGAAGAATGACTTGCTCAGAGGGAGCAGGGAAGTCACACAGTGGCGTTGGGGTGACTCCTGGCCATGTTCTTTCTAATGCAGCACATTGCCACTCCCTTCCTAAACGTCCCTAGCCAGTGACATGGTAGCCTTTCACTTGGCCAGAGACGGGATGGAAGATGGGAACAGGACCAAGCTGTTCCCTCCCATGATGAGGCCAGTGAGCCTCGTCCCTGAGATTTTTGCTGGAAATGTGAGAAAGCACATGTTCTCTTTCACTGTTTTTCCTAAGCTGTAAGGAGGTAAAACTGGAGCTCATGGAGAACACTGATGTCACTATGAGCAGGGGTCCACCGGAGAGTGAAGCGAGTGCAAGAGAAGATACGTGGAGAGGGAGAGACTCCAAATGCCACTGCTGAGCAGGCCCTGAAACTGGTAGATTCTGGGACTTTTCTGTTATGTGAGCCATTTTTGTCTAACTCGAGTTGACTTTTACAACTAAAAGAACCCTAAAGAATATAAATCATTTTCTTTATTGTATTACAATTTAAATATTTTAGACGTATTTCTCCATTTAAGAGCATATTCCCCATAATACCTAATGCAATATGGGTAATGCCTACTTACGGAATCAATGAATCATGCTTGCATATAAGAATGTGACAGTTCCCACTGTCTTAAGAGTTTCATTTAGCACCTTTCTTGAGAACACAATAAGTGTCACACATGAAAGTTTTCATATGTGCATAATTAACGAGGACAAGATGTTGAAATGAGATCAAAATCTACTTCCCAATAAATTCACTCTCTATCACACGTTTTTATACCAGGATGACTGAGTTCTTTGATCATGGTCTTTGTAAGTGTTAATGAGAGAGAGGGAGTGAGAGAGAGAGATTGAGATTGATTCCACAGTTTCTCTCCCATCAGAATTGGGAGCACATCCCTCCCCACCTAACCTCTAGGGGTAGAAGAATATTAGAGCAGTTTCCATGGGCTGCCCCAGGTGGGGCAGACACAGGCCCCTGAAGACCCTTCCCTGCTGCCAGATTAATTTTCCTAAAGACTATTTTCCATCATGCTCCTTTACATCTTGGTTAATTGGTAATTGGTTAATGCCAGATGCATCAATCCATGAATCTCACCCTTGGGTGGGGAGCATGCTCCTCACGTGTGAGAACTTGCGGAGCTATTGTTATCTAAATTGAAAACAAAGGACTGTCCTGTTCTGTAGCTTTTATTTGACTTATAAGAGTCATTTCATTTTGAAATTTCAAATAATATTAGAAGAAGGCATAGAATTTTTCATTATACCAAATTGAAGTAGAGCACGTGTCAGAAATGGTTGAGAAGTACACGCAGAAATAACAGATTTCCAAGGGCCTCCATAATCTACTTCTTCCCATTGATTTCTTACCACAAGACACCAGGCAGGGGGTTGGCCCACTGAAGCCCATCTGGACCAGCGCCTTCCTATCCCAGGGGGTGTGTTCTCTGTGTCTCTGCTTCTTCCCCTCCCAACCAAATCTTTGCCATCCTAAGTGCCAGCCAGGTCATGCTTCTCTTTCTTGCTAATGCCAGCCTACCTGGAACTGTATTTGTCAGACTCACTCAGAAACTTATTTCATTAGCTTGACTTTGCAATGTATACCAATTTAATGTTTTCAACGATACCATTAAGCATCAGGACCATTGCTCATTCTCTGTTGGTCCCATCTTACTTAGCACAGTGCTAGGCCTATAACAAGGACGTGTTTTGAAATTGAGAGAGGGTGCAAAGAATGATGCCACAGGGACACCTGTCCAGCAGAATGGAGCTGAAGGCCCAGCGCTACACAGCATTTGACACTAGTTGCTGAAGAACAGAGACAGCCTGATAATAGCAGGCATGGGGGGGGGGGCTGAGGCTACCAAGGAGGGGGAGAAGCGAGGAGGGGCACTCCAGAGCCTTCCATCGGAAGCTGTGTGCAAACAGGAAATGCGGTATTTCCACACTTCGTAAGGGGCTCTGCCACACCTGAGTGGACAGTACATCCATGCAGAGGCCTCTCCCTTGTCTTATCTAAATAGCAGGGAGCCTGGCACATCTGGTCTTACCCGCTGGCCTCCGAAGCACGTGCAGGAGCAAATGGCACCGAGATACTCCTTCTGCCACTGTTCTCCTACATGGTATGTCTTCCCATCATCGTAACAGGTTGCCTCATCTAGGCACAAGTCAGAAGCACATGTAAGACAGAGAACTATCATGCAGACTTGACATAGGGGTGGTTCTATTTCTGTCCTAAATTTGGACCACCATAGCCCAAATCCCATATATTTATGTGCTCATCCATAAGAGACGTACTGCTCTACGGAGCTTAGGGCAGCCTTTCCAAAAACTAGAACTAGTAAACTGGAAAGGGGCCAACGGGAAGATGGAAATCATATTTTAAAGGTTGAATCTACAGACCAATAAAGCTTCCTTGTAACATTTCACTGCAGATAATGGTCAAAATACTCAGGTTGGAAAAGTGCTGAAGTGCCCTGTAATAACATTAAATCATGACTCGTTTTTGAAGCTTGTCTCCGCTTTCCCAAATCACAAGATTAACAAACCCGCTGTTCACTCCTCCAGGAGACCTAAAGTCTCCAATCACTTCTGTGAATGAGAGTTACGGCCCAGTAATGAAAGTGGGAGTGCTTAACAAGACACTAAAAATGATCTGTGATGACATACGAGGATCACACTTGAATTCTCCTTTTCCGTTCCCAAGACACGTGCAGCTCATCATCTGGCCATTTTCTCCCTGCCGATCCCACTTCTCTCCAATCTTGTAGTTCACGCCATTGTCATGGCACCATTCTGGAAGGGTGGGGAAGGTTGGGAGCAAAAAGTTATTTGTATGTTCTGACTCAAAGGACACTGAGTGAGCTGGGACCTGCCACAGGATTTTAAAAGCCATGATGTATCTGGAAGGAGTGGCAAAGAAAGTTAAAGATCATAATCCCTGTGACGAACCATTTCTTTGGTTGGATTTTAAAATACTAATTTTTGCCATTTAACATTTTCTAGGACATTTTAAGATCCAGTTTATTCTGCCATGATCATGTCATAAGAATAGTCAGTGACTTCCATTTCAGTTCTCACTATTGAGATATAAAACTGTGGAAAACTAAAGTCGGGCTAGAGTAGTCCTTTAGGAATAGATCAGAAATGAAAAATCACTTGGATTTGCAGAGACCCTAGATACAAAATGGTTCAATTAACCATAAAACAAAGATCAGCTCATTTCTACATGCCAGCACCCATTTCATGTAAATGGAAGAGTAAAAAATACGCTCGGGTAACGAAACAAAACAAAAACAAACATAATGATCAATCAATGGTTATTATCCCTACAAATAAAAGACTGGTTCTGACGAATATCCAAAAGTTACAAGTTATAGATCTTTAACTACTATACATAAAGGATGGCTTTTTAATCTCCAAGGTTTATACTAAGACAAAACACTTCAGAAGTGTCTATAACAATACACTACTTTAATTTTATCAACAATTCAGCCTTCCTTATACTATAAAGAAATCAGACAGCTGTGATATCTAAGCAAAGATTATCTAAATTGAGCCAAAGAATCACGTAAATGAACTTAGAGCTCTGCTCCCACAATTGCACCAAGTACTCGCACAGGTGATAAATATGCAAACCTAAAAGTAGTTCAGTTTCGGAACTTAAAAAACACCGAGTTGATGTCAAATGTTAAAATTTCCAACTCCTAAACAGTATGTGACACTTCTACTGGTCTGCCTTTCCATTTTCAGGTGGTCAAGGACAGAAGTCTACACTGAAAAATTGGTTTCTTAATTTCAGTCTGGATCAAACCATTTCATGTCTTTAAGATAAATACTTTGAAAATCCTTTTTTAAAAAAAGTCTGTTATATTTTATTTCCATAGAATATGATTTCTTTATTTCTATAGGAGGCTTGTTTATAAGACATGATGGTTAACACCTATAAAAATGAACCAATTGTCCATAATAATCACATCTCCTTAAAACAAAGAATAAATGGAAGGTTTATAAATTCTAATACTAACTCTGAAAGCATAATAGATAATTCCTAGGATCACTTTAACTAAAAACAGGAATTGGAAAATTAAAACCTCTTTATAATTTGAAAACCAAATATTTTTCAATTGAAGTTGATTCTTAATTATCTACAAGTAGATTATCTGTAATTTTCCCTTTATATTTCGAGAAATGTTCAAACTACTTGGGTTGTGTCTGTGTGTGTGACATGAGAGGATATGTGTAATATGACATGTAGTTTGTGTTGAAAGAGACTATGAGTATAAATGTTCACCTCCAACCTCACTCAACACCAAAGATTAAAACAGATTTGAGGTTTCTCTGTGTCTCTGATACCTTTTTCTTTTTTTTCCTTTGAGATGGGGTCTTGCTCTGTTGCCCAGGCTGGAGTGCAGTGGCACAATCGTAGCTTACTACAGCCTCAGACTCCTGGGCTCAAGCAATCCTCCTGCCTCAGCCTCCTGTGTATCTGGAACTACAGGTTTGTACAACCACACCCAGCTAAGTTTTTAATTTCTTTGTAGAGATGGGATCTCACTATGTTCCCCAGGCTGGTCTTAAACTCCTGACCTCAAGTGATCCTCCCACCTCAGCCTCCTAAAGCACTGGGATTACAGGTGGGAGACACCATGCCCAGCCTGATACTCTTAATTAGATCTGACTCCAAAGAGTTTGACTTTATTGATGAGTTTTAAGAGAAAATTTCAAAGACTGAATTACCATCACAGTCTTATTTTTAAATGATAGTTGTATTGGCATACAACCCTTAAATGAAGCGATATCCAACAAGTAAAATTTCCCATCATTTTTTTTATGATGCAAAATGTTACTTTGAGTCAAACAATATTCCCTTGTTTGCTTCATGTTTGGAAGAGCCCGTGTCTGCCAAACATGCTTCCTTGGCACATTAGTGCAAATGTGTGGAACTGGAAGAGATGGACAGACAGGTGGATGGACACAGCAAGCTACTCACTAGATGAGTCACATCTGAAATGACCACTTCCAAAGCCTAAGCACTGGCACGAGAGTTTAAAGCCAGATTCAGACAATCGCTCCCACTCCTCTCCAATGGCATAGTGGGAAACAGTGTAGGGGTCGAAGCAGGAGTCATCCGTAGGTTGGTTCAGGCCTTCATTGACTAAGAAAAGGAGGAAAAAGCAAAAAAAGACATCTTATTGGTGATTTGGGACCATAAGAAGAAAACTGAATATTGTATACACAAATTCCCACAGCATTAAGAGGCATTCATCTGTTCTATCGGGGCATCAGCTACTCTAACAAACAATGCTTAGATGTAGCCAGTGGACACCTGCCACAGGCATCTTAAAAGGAGCCCATCTTTCATTTATTCCTTCAGTTGTAAAAAATGATCATTTCTGGTAAGTCTACTTTATAGAACTTGGAACAGATTTTGAGGCAATTTAAGCTAGTTAAGAGCTTTAACGGGATACACAAAGACCGGCAATGCCTCTCCATTGGTACCTGAGTGACCTTGGGCTAGTTATTTAATATCTCTGGGCCTTACTTCTCTCATTTGCAATACAGGAATAATAATAAAAATATCTCTACCTCCTAGGGATCTGATGAAGATTACACGAGGTCATGAATTCAAAATATTGGTCCTTTGCCAACACTTAGAACATGCTCATTAAATGAAGAATAATTATTAGAGGTTATCTTTTGCTCATAATGCAAAAGTGTCAGCATTTTAATATACCACTATAATGCAATCTTCACCTTTATTATTGCATTTTTTTTGCATAATAGTGCAGAAATCCTAGCTTTTTGCACATTGTTATTATAATGGCAAAATTGCTTTTCTTTATCAATAAAATCAACTATTCCAAGTAAGAGGAAGCAATGGGATATAGGTGATTTAGAAATAAGTAACAGAGTCTCTTCATGTTGTCTCTTTACAATTTGGAAAAGCTTATTTTAAAATAATCTATGCAAACAATGCATGCCTCAAATTATTCTCTAAAAATTAAATAATTGACTTTAAATCCCACTGTGTATGTTTCTTTTTATAGTGCAAAAATCAAAAGCTCAAAAGCAATAGATATTTGAAGTGCCTGATATTTTTAAAAGGCATCACACTGGAAGAAAATAGTTTTGGAGAACTAGGAAGTCTGACATGTATGTCTCAAAGCCAGGAGAACCTGGTTAGGATGCAGAATACTGCTACTGGGAATAAAGAGTTGCAAAGAAAAACGAAAGGAGCTTAAACTGTTATTAGGGGGTTCAATACTCTAAAAAGGGCCAGGAGTTAAGAGTCCATCCTAACAAAAGTTATAATTATAGAGATGGAATCTTTTTTTAAAAAATGTGGTAGGAGAGCACAAAGACTTTTGTGCTCTTGAAAATTCCATTCACGTGGCATTGTACTAGTAAAACCAGAAGAGCAAAAGATAAGCAGGATGGTGGATATGTAATACGGTGAACACAAAATAATCTCCTCCTCGCCCCCCTCTGGCCAAATACTCCACTGCTTAATTCACAGGAATTTATCCATGTAAAAGAGCACAGTCTTCTATCAGAGGAGGGAAGAGACTAGAATTAAGTAACTGGCCCTAGGAATAAAACCTGTCACTTGGCAAAGAGAATTTAGCACCCTTTGCCAATGAGGAGTAGCGAACCCTCCCGTTGGAAGATTCAGGATTCATGGTTTTAATTATTCCCTATCTCAGGTGTTTTGGTGAATCTTCACCTGCTGCAAACTGAAAAGCCAGGTGGCACATTACTGGTTTAAAAGGACTTTCCAGGTGCTACAAAGAAGAGTCAATGATCTTTTAACCTCTGTTGAGGCTTTGGACTTATATAATCAGAAAGAAAAAATATTGAAATAACATTGGAATAAGGGAGCTCTTCGGGCAGAAATGGGCTATGTTGGTAGCATTTTATGTCAGGAGCAAAGTGCCAGCTGTCCCTAACATCTGCAGGGGGGGAATTTCCTTTACAGGTAATCAGTCTTGGAACTTAAGAACCACTCAAAATGACAGCAGCGTGGTGAGATGGAGAGGGTCTGGGAAAAGACATAAGGAAATCTGTTCCCTATATCAACTCAGACACTCACTAGCAAGGGCTCCAGAGTGTTGGACTAAACAATATTTGGTGTCCCTTCCTGGTCTATCATCACCTCGCCATTTGAAAGCCTGTTAATGATGTGAGCATTTTGGAAAGGCACTAGTATATTCTGCGGGGCGGGGCGGCGGCTCGTAATTTAAAGTTGCTCGTTTATTTCATGTTGATGAGTAGCATTATTTTCCAAAGGTAAAAGACAACAGCAACAAAGGAACAGTCAATCGAGAAAGCCACCTCTGGCACAGTGCAGAGGGGGACGTGTGCCTGCATAACACGTGTTTACATACCAGAGTTACCCACGGTAACAACCTCCTCCCGAACCTTGTGCCTCTTTTGGTCTTTTAGCGCCTCCACTATGATGTTGTAGGTGGCCCCTCTGGTAAGGCCTGTCAGAGTGGCACTGGTAGAAGTTCCAGGAACTCGGAACTGCAATTTTGATACATCCAAAGCAGAGGAGAAAGCATTATATTGAGGACTATTCTCTTATCAGTAACCCTCCTTGTTTAAACAAAGCAAAAGGAGCCAAATGAAGAGGGACGGTGTAGGTGTCCCAACCAGATGAGTGAGGGGCTATCATTTCTGCCAGATTGTCCTCCCAAAAATCAACTCATGTGCTCCATAGTTCCCAGGAGCCTTCAAGAATACTGGAGACGGCCTCCACTTTATTTTGTTGCAGTACAGGTCTGTGCAAATCCTTTGGAAACCCTGTTTTCCCCTTCAAATAAAGCATGGCACTGCACTGTATGGGAGATAGAGTCATGCTATGCAAGGTGGTCTCTGACCCCAACACGGAGCACTTAAAATATTAATACTTCAGCCAGTCCTCAACCTCATGTTTCTAAGCCCATACATTTCCCACGGTATAGTCAGTGTTTAAAATTCTGCCACTTCCTAAAAATAAATATAAGAGCACAACAAAAATTGATACCAGCAAGACAAATTAAAGAACAGAAGTTTGAATTAGATAATCAATCACTTATAACAGCTGCTAGGCACAGCTTCCTCCAAGTTCTTTTTCTTTAGACATGTTGCACATAATGGGCTTTTTGAAGGGCAAACTATAAAGACGCTGTTTCAGACTTTTTCATATACATGTAAATTCAGGTAGAATATTTTTCTTTCTTTTATAGAATCAGCTCTTTGTCTCATTAAGGAGCCTCACATGTGTGAGAATAATACAAATTATTTCATTTTCTCCACCAAATAAAAGCTAATGACACTCGCTGGTACATCCTCCAAAGTTGAGTCATATTGAGATTAAAAAGAAAAAATCTTTCTCAGATGTCCTAGAAGAGTAGCTACTTTACATCAGAGTTCTGGTCACTTCAGTTATATTGCTCCTTTCTGGGCTGCCCTGTGAGAAGTGAAGAGAAAAATTAATTACCTGTAAGGGTTCTTCATCAATGCCAACAGGATGACATGAAATGATGTACTCAGAACTTTCTTGGAATGGGGTCCAAGAGATGGTTGTCTGAGAGAGAGCTTCTTGTCCTGTAGAGGCATTTGGATTGAGTCCCAGAACGTGAGGGTAGAGGTGATGGTCTACATCTCCCCTGGGGACGTGGCCAATTTGGATCTCCTCATCTACATTCGGCGGGTATGGTCTTGGCCTATGCCTTACGGGGGTGGCCGTTGTGGGTGGTGTGGTCCGCCTAAAACCATGTTCCTCAAAGATCATTTGTTGCCCAACACTGGGTTGCTGACCGGAAGTGCCAGGAAGCTGAATACCGTTTCCAGTGTCATACCCAGGGTTGGTGATGAAAGGGGTCTTTTGAACTGTGGAAGGAACATCCAAGATCTCTGGTCCGTGAAGATTGGGGTGTGGAAGGGTTACCAGTTGGGGAAGCTCATCTAGCCGAGAGAGGTTAGAGCCAAAAAAGCAAAGCGCGTTAAGCTCCGGGAAGCAGCAGCAATGATCATTATCAATTCAGGCAACAATGATTGTTCACCAACGTGATCAAAGCCCCCAGAAAATCAGCACATCTCAGATCACAAAACACTTTTTCCAGAAAGAAATCTTTGTGATATTTCTCAAAGGTTTCTTTATAGTTTAGAAAGAAAAAAGTGTTAGTATAAATTTATCATACACACAAAGCTTTGAACCACTAAGCCCCTAGAAGCTGCGTCTGCCCAAATTAAGCCTAATGGAACTAAAATGTGCAGCCTTTTTTCTTTTTTAATTTGAGAAGCAAGTTGTAGGAACAAGAATCTGGACTAATCATATTAGTGTCTGAAGCATGAGAATTACAGAGGTTTGGCTCAATAGTTTTTCATGGTTTGAAGTGGTAAAAATAGATAAAAACACACGTTCATTTTTAAAATTTTCCTATCCCCATGAATATAGCATTTTCTTCATATTAAACTGCAAGTGGATGAAAAGGTAAGACATTATTTAGTTACAAGTTTTAGAAACCAAATAACAAATAAAGACAAACGGGAGGGGTTTCTCTCCCTCCTTTTTTTTTTTTTTAAGGATTTTAAAATTCAACAGAAGGTATAGAAGAATAGCAATGATAGCAACTTGGTTTTACAGTTTAATGTCTGGTTTGAATTTTTAAAAGATGAATAACAAAGCTTTATATTGAGTGGTTGTAGCAAAGACAAAAAAAAAAAAACAAACTCTGCAGAGCATGTTGGATTATTCCTGCTACCAAAGAATACATATATAAGCTATGCTGTTAGGAAAAAAAAATCCATGAGAAATGCAACAGAACATGGAGAACCTTTTCACATTGCAAAATTGATCATTGGTTATCAGTCTTGTCTTAACTTTCTCCTTGTTACCCAAAAGGTGCTCTTACCTGTCTTTTTCCTCCCGATCAGAGGCTCACTCTTCTGATTATTTTTCAGGGCAATGATGTAGATTGTGTACTCGGTTCCTGGTTCCAAGCCTAACATAAGACGAGAACCATCACATTATGTCAGCGGGCTCAGCTAGCCAAGTGGAAGTCACCTCCCCAGCAGAGGCTACTGGGAGCAAACATCTCCTCTCTCCAGCTGGCTGGTGGCCTCTTGAAAGGTAAGATCGACTTCACTTTTCTTCCATAAACACCCAAATACTCTGCGTGTGAAGGCCACGCAGCAAGTTAAGTATTTTACTATCAAATCTCATACCTCGAATAAGCACTGTTAGGCTAACTTTTCCAGGGTATTCTTTTAACATGTGGTCTTACTGCCTTTTTGAACTTAAGAAAAATCGACAGGCATCATATACTACCAGTGGAATACAAGTTTGGAAGAGATCATTGCAGATCATACACATGAATCTACTTAGGCCTAATAACCAGGCAGCCCTCAAGGCAGATCAATGAAAAGTGAAGCTAACGGTGAGTACTGTGCAGGATGGAATGACCAATCTTTATGTGGTCTCTGTAGGAAGCATCTGGTTCAACTCCTCTCATATCTGATTCTATTTTCCTGTCCCCCCAAATTCTAAAGAAAGCAGTATCTCTGATATCTGCACATTCTATAGTCATTTTTAAGTCCAGATGATACTCTATATATACACTTTAACACATTGATTGCCACACTAGAAAAAAAAAAAGTTTTTCCCTCAGGCCACGGTGTTTTATTACAAAAATAGAATAAAAACTTCAAAAACAAAATGATCCTTTCTAATTTAATGAAAAATTTGTTATTTTTTATCATTTTCTGTGTGTGAGTTATATGCAACTTCAAAAATAATTCTCATGGCTCCCAAGTTGAAGAGACATGTCAGTTACATGTGCTTCATGAGGCCTCAGGCTCAAAGCTAGCGTGAGTTAAATACAACTCCCATGGCAATTAATGTGTTAAATAGTTAATCTCTGGGACAAAAATAATACCAGAGGCTTATAATATTTCTCATTGAGGTGGAAAACTCCTATTCTTCAATTCCAGGCTATCTCTCTGTTGTGCGTGGTTGGGAGAGCTTTGCCTTGAGACCTATTCTGTGAGATTGGACACCCAGGGCAGTGGCAGGTGGTGCTCCGGCATGTCCCAAAAGATCACCAGATCTACAGAGAGCTGAGTGTAATGACAGGATCACAATTAGCTAGTTTGCTTTGAAAAATCTCTTTTCCCAGGACTGAACTAACAGATATCTGGAAAATTCACAGCAAAAAAAAAAAAAAAAAAAAATGTCTAGTGATACCATTAGGATAGTACTGAAATTGCATTTTCATGAACTCATGCCTTTTGAAATGTACTGAGCTCTATAGCTCCTACACAGAGAATGCCTTTTGAAGTTATCAGGAATAGGGCTTCTTGTTTTCATGATACAGCATCAAAGACACAGTTGGAGTTTGCTAATGATGTCACGTGTCCTAGGGAGTATGGAAGAGAATCACAGCATGGAAACAGCAGTACCAGTAATAGTCGCCTCTGTGACACCAGGGCGGGGCCGAGGGACCACTTCTCTGGGAGGGGACCCAGGCTTCTCAGACTTGATGATGTAGCCAGTAATCTTGGCTCGGGGTGGCTGCCATGATACCAGCAAGGAGTTGGGTGTGGTGGCCAGGAAACGCAGGTTGGATGGTGCATCAATGGCTAAAAGAAAACAAAATTAAGTCTCTAAAAAAATGAATAGACAAGAAAATTCCCACACTTTTCCCCCCGGCCCTTCTAAACAGAGTTGAGAAAATCTGAAAATTCTGTAGACAGGATTCACTGAGATCTATAATACAAAAATATTAGCCTCATTTGTTTCTTCAGTTCACGCGACTGATTACATGTAAGTTGGTGGCATTTCCTCAGTAGAAAGTATAGTTACCAGTGGAGGCGTCGATGACCACCGGGGAGCTCCGGGCATTGTCATTCAGGGTGTACAGATAGATCTTGTAGTCGGTGCCTGGCTGCAAACCTGGTATTTGAGAAGAGATGATTTTTACTGGTGCTTGCTTTGCTAGGAGAATTTTCAAGCTCACCTGCGATTTTCTTGGTTCCTCTACCATCCCATATTCATGTACACCACAAAAGTAGCCCACATTTGAACAGTAAAGTAGAGCATGGTATGAATGCTAACTGTTAATGAGAAATGTATCTGCAAAGCAAATCTCTAATGCAGACAAGGACATTGGCTAAAGTAAATTTTGAAATGCAAAAATGCTATGTTAAAAGCAGCCCTCTTGGAGGATGAGGGGTGGCCACCTATCAAAAGGGTTTTCTCTTTAGAGTAATCAAATTATCACTGGTTAATACCTGGAATCAGAATTTTAAAGCTCTAAAAGACCTAAATTGACCCAAACACTAAACATTCTCAATTACAACTGTGAGCTTTATTAAGTAGTATAAATTAATTATGCTTTTTAATCTATGTTAATGCTAAGACCTATACATCATGATCTTATTTCTTTTGGTTTTAAGCCTTATGTTACCTTTTTTAAAATAAGGGCACAGTGATGAAAGATCAAATCTGATGAATGAAACTTAAGCCAATTCTCTGACAAACTTTACACAAATCAGGCATTCAAAGGACAAAACTATTTCTCATCATGGTATGAAAATACCTTTCTAAAACTGGGTCATCATTAAACACTGAAAATAAATTTAATCAGTGCAAGTCATAGAATAATAAGTCAGTTTACATGGTGGATATCTGTTGACAAATGTGGTTAGTGCAGTGAGTTCCTGACCTGTGATGGTGTAGCTTCTGACATCTGGCTTGATGGTTCTCTGGATTGGAGGCTGGCCATTGGCTGGTATGGCATCAACTTGGAAGCCAGTGATCGTCTCAGTCTTGGTTCGCCAGCTAATGGTGATGGTGGTCTCAGTAGCATCTGTCACACGGGCCCTTCTTGGAGGGCTGACGTCTGCATAGGATCATAGCTAGAGATTAATGTCTACTTGGCTCACACATGTAAAGTTTTGGTATTTTTAAGTATTTCCCTATTACACATCAAATACATCCATTTCAGAAAATACATAACTATTAATGTGTAGATTATCTCCTTTGACATTCAGAGAGACAGGTCAACAGTAATTAGAAAATATGAAAATATTCACCTCTCATGCCTTTTCGTTTTTTTTTTTTTTTTTTTTTGAGACAGAATCTCACTCTTTTGCCCGGGCTAGAGTGCCATGGCGTCAGCCTAGCTCACAGCAACCTCACACTCCTGGGCTCAAGCAATCCTTCTGCCTCAGTCTCCCGAGTAGCTGGGACTACAGGCATGCGTCACCATGCCCGGCTAATTTTTTCTATATATTTTTAGTTGTCTGATTAATTTCTTTCTATTTTTAGTAGAAACGGGGTCTTGCTCTTTCTCAGGCTGGTTTCGAATTCCTGAGCTCAAATAATCCGCTCGCCTCAGCCTCCCAGAGTGCTAGGATTACAGGCGTGAGCCACCGCACCCGGCCATCATGCTTTTTCTTTTGAAGAATGAAAAACTTTATAGATACTACCGGTGGTTGCCAGGGCTGGATTTATAGTATCTACAAATACTTAGGTAAGTGTTAAAATTATTAACTTATTGTAATGTAAAAATATGTGTGGTAGAAGTTATAATAACATGGCCAGAAAGCAATTTTATTGATATAGCAGAAAACTAGAATCTAAGCCCAATTTGGTCCAATACTTATTGCACTGTTAAGGTACAGCAGAAGCCAATGTGTCCTCCCCAAAGCTCTATAAAAACAAATTACAACACATAGAGCATAAACAAGATGTTGGTCCTAGTCCATAGCGCCAACATTATAACACTATAAAGTGGTTCTATTCTATGTGTCAGAAGACCACTTTCTGGAGAGTCATAGAAGGTGACAATAGTATGTCAAAATCAAATAGGCTATCAGATCAATTTCTAAATTGAGAATCATTCCACTGTTAACTTCCTGATCTAAAAAAACATTTACCCTTCTTTAATTTTTGTGTATACAGAAGCTTTGTCAATACTAAAATATTTGATTACTTACTCTCCAGAGTGGTGACAACTCCCTGAGCTGGTCTGCTTGTCAAAGTGTCCTTAAGAGCATAGATACTCACTTCATATTTGGTGGCCACCTAGAAATAAGGGCATGGTCAGTTTTAACAGTGTCATCCTCTGAAACTCTGGGATCTTCGCTACAGCATTAGGTAAACGCAATGGTTATAGAAGAAAAAATTAAGTAGCAAAATCCATCACACTGTGAATTCCTACATTAATTTCATTCCTATAGAACAGATGATCAACAACATAGTTAAAGTAAATGAATTTATAAATGCTCTTAGGAGTTAAGCCCAAGTAAACTATAGCTTACATACTTAAATTAAGCTGATAAAAAAATGAGGAAAATGGATATTAGCCTGTTTTTCTCCTTTTTGATCTGACAGGTGTAAATCATTAATTTTTTCTGATCACAGTTAAAGGGAATGTTCTGTTCTTTCTCTGAACCCTCTTTCTCTAGTTTTCCCTGGAATTGGCCTCATGTTAAGATGTACACCAATCCCCTAGGTTCCTGACTAGTTTTCTGCATGCACATCTAGAAGGAAAATGTTTCAATGAGGGGAGGGCCAGGTTGGGTTGGTACAAACTGGAAAATATTCCTTGCCAAGGTATCAGAGTTAAGAAAATGCATAACTAAAGTGGATTTATGCATTCAGCCTATGGATGTATAACTTGCCCCACCCCCACACCCTTTAAAATAAGCAGAATTTATCTAAAAGCTGCACAAAATCCAAAGCTATTTATAAAATTCTGTCTCAATAGTCATCTGGAAAAGCTTAGGTCAGTATAAAGGAATCCAATTGATATAAAATTACAATAAGAGTGTTTGATGGCAGAGGAAAAGAACACAACTAGATTTATTATGACAATTCACAGGACAGGTGCCTATGAAAAAGATTTTTAAAAAAAGATCTATTATGACATTATATTTCCAACATCTCATAAACTATGCAAGAGATGACCCACTTCTTTATTCTAATGAAAGAAGGCCACTGCTTACCATGAGTCCTGATACAACCACAGATGAGCTGTCGGGAGCAAGGTTGATTTCTTTCATTGGTCCAGTCTTCTCCTTGGGGGTCACCCGTACTCGATATCCGGTGAGCTGAACATTGGGTGGTGTCCACTGGGCGCTCAGGCTTGTTGGTGTAACCTGAGTGAACTTCAGGTTGGTTGGTGCAGGAATAGCTGTCGGGATGGTCATTGGTTAGAGATTATCTTATAGGAAATGGGGAAAAGGTAAAATAATGTGAATTCCAAGAAGTAGAATGGATTGTTCTGTTAGGGTTAGGTGAGTTCCCTGGTCAAGCGAAGATTTAGTAAAATAAAGTACAAGAAAGGATGCAAAATGAAGAAAGTGCTTGCTAAAAAAACGTGTCTTATATCCACCAATTCTCAGAATCATTGGGAACACTTGGGTAAATGCCAGAACTCTAAGAGACTTCAGGTTTTAGAAGGATTTTTGTTGTTGTTGTTGTTTTCTCTTAAAAAACAAAAAGGTTGAATTGGCTTATTGGCCATTAGGATTGATTTTCCATTTGTATGAAAGATGAGCAATAGCCCTTTTTCTATATAAATTATCTTCATATGGAAAACCATTTCACAGAGTATTCCATCCAAAAAAGATAGAATTATGTTTTTATTGTCTCTTTATTTGGATCCTAGGGCAGATATCACTGCTAAATTTGAAGTATTCTCTGTAGTGCGGCATAAGAAGAAAATTGGCTCCCAACAGAAGCAGAAAAGAGAAGCAAAAAGCAATAATACAGATTGTCACCTCTAGGGTTTATGCTGTCACCAGCATACATCAATAGCATTCTACTCTGCTTCAGAAACAAAGCACAAGAGGATAAATTACTGTGGAAAGCATTTGTCCTATTGATTGTTTCCTATGTTTCTGAATCATAATCATTTAAGCAAATTATATACCAGCACATGATATCTAAACAGAGAAGAAAGGTCTTACCCATGTGTTCTCAGAATCATGCTGCTATGAAATGCCCCAGTTTGGGTTCCTATTTTAGAGTAAGCCCTACGATGTCGAACTTCTTTCATTTAGACACAGTGGGGGCAACCACAGGGAGTCATAGCTTAGGAAACAATCCACAATTTTAGTATCATCTTCAAATGTCTTGCTTTGTGGCCTTGTTTATAAGCCAAGCTACTCCAAAATGTCTTTTTCTCAGACGTGTTTACCTAAATATCGCCTAAATTTTATTGCTTATTACCATTCCTCTTTAAAGGGGATCTTTCCTAAAAGATTCAATAGCCCAGTAAAGTATAATTCATTCAACAGGGCGTAAAGCCGCTGCTCCCATGAGCACCTGGGTGGTGCAATGAACGATATACCTGTGGACTGGGTTCCAATCAGGGGCTGGCTCTCCATATCATCGTGCAAGGCAACCACACTGACTGTGTACTCAGAACCCGGCCTGAGGCCTTGCAGCTCTGCAGTGTCTTCTTCACCATCAGGTGCAGGGAATAGCTCATGGATTCCATCCTCAGGGCTTGAGTAGGTCACCCTGTACCTGGAAACTTGCCCCTGTGGGCTTTCCCAAGCAATTTTGATGGAATCGACATCCACATCAGTGAATGCCAGTCCTTTAGGGCGATCAATGTCTGTTAGGCAAATTAATGGTAAGAGGTTATGTGAAAAGCAAGTTGTGAAATAAGCATTTTTATTACATGCAAAGCAGTTTTGCAGATACCATTTTCTTTGATGAATTAAATTCTAATTAACCCACTATGAAATAGAAAATTACTTAACACTTGCTTAAATTTGTTTGGTTTAGAAAATATTTAATGTTGCATCACTTATTAAACATAAGTGTACATGAGATGAGTAGACACTCTGAAAAATGCACCCCAAGTGGGGATTTATTTATATTAATTTAAAGATATTCTACCAAGATTTGTTTTTGCAATGTGATGTTAGTCTCATAGACCTGGATTTTCTATACCTTGGAAGTGGTAAAGTTGATTTTCAATGTTAGATTCAAGTTGTTATAATGGTTCTTAAATTCTTCTTTTCCCCTCTCTATAAAGTATTCATATTACACATTGGTCCAGCCACAGTCCTCCAAATGCTTCAAACATAATAGCTACATAAGGAACATTTCAATCAACTTTACCATCCAGTCATAGAAAAGAAGGTCCTAGCAAAATATTTTGTAGATTTGCTATAGGCAAATAAGATTTTGCTGAGGCCATTTGAGCAAAAGAAATTCAAAGCACAGCTACTATGGTAGTTGCACAACTTCTTCCCCTCTAAGTTTATTGCTTGGCACTGAGAAGGAAAAATGTTTGTAAAGGGCTCAGCTCAAGATACAAACTAACCAACAAGTTGGCTTTCTCTACTTACAATTGCAAAAGACATGCGGAGGGCATTCACACACCCAAGAACAAAATTTGACTTTGAAAATGGAAACCAAGCAGTGGTTACGTACTAGTTACTGCAGTCTGAACCAGAGGCTGACTCTCTCCATTTCGATTCTGAGCATAGACACTGACCACATACTCCACTGTGGGCTGCAAGCCTTCGATGGTCATTTCTGTTTGATCTGCAAAGGGAGTGAAAAGCAAATGCAGCATCTGTGTCATCCATTATAAAGTCATCTGAGAGACCTCTAGAGTTTGGTAACAAGCACATGGTGGCCTAGAATTTCCATTTGAAGGTTTATCATGAAAATATGGAGGAGTCAGATATCGCTTTCCTCTTGGACAAACCTGTTCATTGCTAATACAAATTACCATATTGGAATAAAGACACACCCAAGGATATGCTCTAAAACTTAATATGCCGCTAACAATTAATGATATTGGTCTTGAAAAATGTAAAAATTAACTTGACTTTAAGAGATTGTCTTAAGATCCTAATCTTACAAGTATTTTATATGAAAACCAAAACAGCAGAGCTGAAAGGACATGAAAGAGTCAATACATTCCTCTCTTCTTAGTGTACATGAAAAACAACAGAACAAGGGTGGACCTAATAATTTAAGATGTCTATATCACTAAACAGAACTATGGATGTAAAACAGAAACATACTTACCCTAAAACTTCTACAGTGAAGTGAGTTGGTAACAATCTTGAGCTCTGAACTCATGAATGGGAAAAATGATGGCATATGACACAAAATACATAGTCCTCACAGCAAGGTGGCCATGCATTTTAAAAAGAATATTGTGTGATCCTATTCCATTTATCCTATTGTATGTGAGATGCTGGTTATTCTTACCTGGACCTGCAGTTTTAGTTTTTGATGGTCCTGGGCCATTTTTGGGAGTGGTGGTCACTCTGTAACCGGTAACAGGGGAGCTTGAAGGCAGCCATCTGACACTAATGCTGTTGTCCTGAACATCAGTCACTTGCATCTGGGATGGTTTGTCAATTTCTGCAAATAAAAGCAAGGAAAAAACCTGTGAAGTCCCAATGTTAGGGGATAAGACTGGACAAGTCCCCGTCTCTAGGTCTGGTACATATTTGAATGATCTCTTGCTACTATTACTCTCTCCCGGGTGTTTCTTTTTGTAGGAATACAGAGAGCTTTTGGGAGGATGGGGCGTGCATCTGAATCCCACTGTCTGTTTTTAAGATAGCTGCTTCATTCACAAAGAAGCTATATTCCAGTAGGTGTCTGTCTTTTTACTTTAGCAACTCATTCATTCATTTTTCAGCAAATATTTTATTTATTTATTTATTTATTTATTTGTTTATTTTTTGAGACAGAGTCTCACTATGTCGCCCGGGCTAGAGTGCCATGGCATCATCCTAGCTCACAGCAACCTCAAACTCCTGGGCTTAAGCAATCCTTCTGCCTCAGCCTCCTGAGTAGCTAGGACTACAGGCATGCGCCACCATGCCCGGCTAATTTTTTTCTATATATTTTTAGTTGTCTGATTAATTTCTTTCTATTTTTAGTAGAGACGGGGTCTCGCTCTTGCTCAGGCTGGTCTCGAACTCCTGAGCTCAAACAATCCACCCACCTCAGCCTCTCAGAGTGCTAGGATTACAGGTGTGAGCCACCGTGCCTGGCCAGCAAATATTTATTGAATGTTCTCTATGCCTATCTCTACTGCAGGCATGTAGAATATGTCAATTAACAACACTGACAGAAATTCCTGCCCTTGAGGTGCTTTCTTGTATATCTGGCTCAAAACTTTGTTGCTGCAGGTATTAGCTGCAGGTTGTAGTCTTATTAAATAGGAAAATCAATTTTACAATGAGGAAAATACTTTGGGAGGATATTTAAAAAAAACTATATCTGAATAAATAAGCTTGTGTAACCCCAGAGGAGGAGTTTGTACCTGTTCGGTAATCAATGGAAATTGGCTTGCTGCTCGCTGGGCTGTCCCCACGGCCAGTGACAGCATACACAGTGATGGTATAATCTACTCCAGGTTTAAGGCCGGAGATGGTAGCTGTAGACTTGCTCCCAGGCACAGTGAACTCCTGGACAGGGCTATTTCCTCCTGTATGATAAGGGGTTAGTTCAGAGGGTGAGGGGCTTAGAGTTCCTTTGGCATTACTGATTAATTAAATTAACATATTGAAAGCAGCATGTAAATCACATCTTACTGCTTATTCCCTTTTAAAGAGTGCTATTCATAGGGCCTGAACAGAAAAGTGTATTTATGCCTGTAGTAAACCTTGGTAAGTGTATAAAAATTGGGAGAAAATTGCAGTTAATGCTATTTTAACATTCCAGCTTTAAAATGTCACTGAGCTGTAGATTAACATTAAGAGGGAGAAGAAGGTAAGCCCTCAGCCCAGGATTGCATATAACGTGTCCTTCTTAAAAATTCTAATGGAATATACTCATGTTGAATACAATTTGGAAAATACACAAAAGTAAAAAGAAGAAAAAATAAAAATCGCTTATCTCACCACTGATAATATATTTGTGAATTTACGATCCTTTTTTTCCTCAGCTCTGATGTTTCCCCTCTAGTTGTATTATATAAACAACTTTTTATCTTGATTTTGCAATAAATTATATCATCCATATCTGCCATGTGTTCTTGAGAAAGACAGGGCTCCATTGAATGGACTTGCCAAAGTTTCTTTCATTGCATGTTCACTGTTGCCCAACAGTGACAGAATCTGATTTGATCAGAGTGTGAAATGGGATTTTACTACTGTACCTGTTTCCCCATAGGTGATCCTGTAATATCTCACGGTGACAGCAGGGGCATCCCAGCTGATTAGTAGGCTGGTGGGGGTCGCGGCAACCACTTCCAGGTCCCTTGGAACATCAGAAACTAGAAAAAAACATGAGAACATTTCACATCCATAATTTTCCAACAATACACAGATTTACTCTGTTCATTTTCCACATAATTGTCTTTTTGATTCCTTCAAACAATAATGTAAATACTATGCAATAGAGCAGAATAAAAAATTATGAATAATTCAAGGTAAGAAGTTAAGGAGCCCATTCAAATTGTGATAAAATGATTGTTTCAAATTTATCATAGGAATTTTTCCCTCAAATTTTTATTTTAAAAAAAATTTCAAAACTACAGAAAAGTTACAAAAATAATACAATGAACACTCATTTTCCCTCAGGTATTTGCTAATTAGTAAAATTTGCCACATTTGCTTGTTTCTGTCTCTCCCTCTCTCTCTCGCTCTCTCTTTTAACCATTTGAGTCAAAGATACAGGTACCATGATGACACTCCTCCCTTAAGTACTTCAGCATCTGTCTCCTAAGAACAATGATGCTATTACAGTAAAATTATATTTTTAAGGGCACTTTGAAACAGTGTAAAGTTTTCTATATTATAAATAAAACTTTAGTTATCAGGAATACAAAAATACTTCAATCAGGTGAGAAATTTCTTGGGATAAAGAAATTATCTTCTTTAATATATTCTAAGAGGGAGATTTTTCTCCACATTCTCTCACTTCCCTCTCCATGTTTCCTAACCATGATCTATTTTTTTTAAGAGATGATGACAGACAACATAAAGCTCTTTTACACAATACACCAATTGTGCAGGGAAGTATTCTGAGTTTCGCTGTACACCAGAAAACAAATTACCTGTTGACTGTTGGCCAACCAAGGGGGGACTCTCCTCTCTGCCATTAAGAGCAACGATGCTGACCACATACTCTGTGCCTGGAATGAGGTTGGTGAGGGTGATGGAATTCCGGGAGGGGGGCACTCGATCTTTTCGAGGTCTTCCACTAAGGTGCTCAGGATGATGGCGGATCTCGTAGCCAGAGATGGTGGCGCGAGGAGCCATCCAGTGGACAGTGAAAGAGTTGGGAGTGATATCAGAAAAGTCAATGCCAGTTGGGGAATCAAGACCTGTTTTTCCCACCCAAGGGAAGGAGGTTAAAAAAAAAGAAAAGACACCGCCAGATTAGGAAGTGATGAAGACTACAGGGGAAAGTAACGTATGTCCAATGTTTCTATTCTTTCTCATCAACGTCATGATTTGCCATAAACCTCAGATTATGACCTACTGATTCTAAGCCACATAGGAATTTAAAAATCATGAACTGACTCAGTTCAAAATAGCCAACTCAAACACTCATTTTTTCTTTTGCTAAGTAATCCAAGTGATTTTTATGTGTTACTGCAGTAAGATTTCTGTATCATGTTTGAAGAGAGGTGTTAGAGATCTTCTGGGAATTGATATTTTCAAATACTTCAGTGTTCAAGTATTCTGTGTTCTTATCCTGTAAGTAAGTGTACCTCTCAAAGTAAGGCAAGACCTGCCCACTCTCAAATTAAGTTTTTGGCTCTTACAGAAGCTTTCTGTGCTCAAGAGGGAATTGATATGTCAACAGAGTGGTAATGATGCCAAGCATAAAACTTTCTAAAACTAAAGACATTATCCTGGACAAATTACAATGTAGGTAATTCCTAATGAATTGAGAAGTTAGTGCATTTTTGAAAAATTAATAAGAATTCAGAGTTTATCTCAAATTCAAATCACTTAGCCTCACTAGGACTTCCAGCAAATTTCTGTTCCAATAATATAACATTCACTCATTCTGTTCAATAATATACTCAAACACAATTGAGATATTGTAACTCCTTTTTGGAGGCAAGTGAACTATAGGTAAATTAATGAATATATTAACCTGTAGTTTTTTAAAAGAAAAAATTAAAAGAAGCACTCATTTAAAAAAGGATATAATATTTATGGGCTATTCAATTCAACTTACTTCTTGTAGTAAATGAATATTTTATTAAGTAGAAAGAAAACACAAACTTCCTGGCTTAGGAAAAGAAGGAAACTACTGAGATGACAATGACAATGACAGCCATCAGACAGAGCTGCTTAATGAGAAGGAATGTCCACCAACTCTAAGTAACAGAGTATGAGATATTCTTCTTAGGAGATTTTTTATTTAAAAGGGTAGATAACGAAGTTTCTGGACTAATTTCTTAGTAATTGAAAGTCTAGGTAATTACTGAGTAAGGGCATCTTTTAATTTTTAAGACCAGTGATAAAAAAAGTACCATAATGACAAGTCTATACACACCGCCACTACCAAAAACAAGAATATATTTTTAGAAGCAGCATTTCATTTCGCTATTTAAAATTGGTAGGTGAAAGCTACTTGATAAACTTATTGCCAACATGACTCACCTGTTTTCTGTCTTCCTCTAAGAGGAATGCTCTCGTGTTGTTCATAGACACTGGAGACACTGATCAAATATTCTGTACCAGGCAGGAGATCTGAAGAGGCAAGTGGGACTTATTTTAAACTTGTGCTTGACAGGTGGTGAAAAAAACAAAGCACTCCTGGGACTATTTCAACTGATGAAATATCCAAGCTTCCAGTCCTATAGCCTACTTGCACCTAAGTGAATGCTACTACCTGGAAATGGTCTGTAAGCAGGTGATATGGAAGGGTCACCCTACCCTGTAGCCTCTCTAAGCCCCTACCCTCAGTTCCACCTCTGGGAGTGTGGCTCAGCTGGACCTGGAGTCTCATGGAGTTGCATATTACATAGTAGTATTTCTCTCGCCCACTTGACAGTAAGTCTGTGGAGGCCACATGATAATAACTGCTGGGGTGCTGTGGATTAGAAACCTATAAGGTAGTTTGTTACTTTTAAAAGGAGCTTTATTGCCATACAAAATACTGCATATATTTAAAGTGTATAGTTTGACACTTGTATAACTTCTGAAACCATCACCATACTCAGGATAATGAACATACCTATTACCTCCAAAAGTTTGCTTTACTACCATTATCTTCATTTTATAAATGAGAAAACTGAGACACAGAGAAGTTCTCTTCTTTAATTTATTTCCCCAAGATTATACAGGGGTGAACCCAGGCCAGGACCAGTGGTCTTAATAAGTAACCTTTACCGGAAAGGAGCCACCATCCAAAGGGAAAGTAATCAGTTCTGCTATATTAAGGTGAGAATAGAATATTCAAATATATATATACACATCCCTGAGTACCCTTTTCTCCCATTTTGATATACAGTCATTCGTTGCTGAACGATGGGGAGACTTTCTGAGAAATGCATTGTTAGGCGATTTTATCATTGTGCGGACATCTTAGAATGTACTTACACAAACCTAAATGGTATAGCCTACCGCGCACCTAGGCTGCTTGGTATAGTCTATTGCTCCTAGGCTACAAACCTGTACAGCATGTTACTGTGCTGAATGCTATAGGCAACTGCAACACAATGGTAAGTATGTGTGTCTCTAAACATATCTAAGCATAGAAAAGGTACAGTAAAAATACAGTATTATAATCTTATGGGACCACCGCCTTATATGCTGTCAATGGTTGACTGAAATGTCAATTATGTAGAGCATGAATGTACCGAAAAGGTGCAGAGTAAGGTTTCTAGCCTTTGATCTCCTACTCACTAGACCCTCATTCTCCTGCCCTTCAACACGCCATCTGCCCTTCAACCTTTCTGCAGAGGCTCCTGCAATGTTTGGAAAAGCACTAGACAGGGGACTGGATGTGGATGTGTGGACTCCTCTTCCTCCTCCTCCTTGGCCAGGGGCAATTTACTTAACCACCAGGGACCTCAGTTGCGTCATCTTTTAAAGAGGACCATAATGACTTCTCTAGTGGGGAGAGGGCTACCTTAAGGTCACTTGTAGCATTAGGATCATAATAAGGTCTTAGAATACATCCTTAATATGTGACAGGCCTATGGCTAAGGTGGGGCAGACACTGTGATGCAGGGGCTTATACACTGGGTGATGCTGTAATTACTGATTCCTGAGTGCTCTAGAACAGAAGCAATAGCCCCGTGGGTGTGGATATGCAGACGTAAAGATATTCTTGCCCTCACCACGAAATGAGAAACCAAGATCATGGTCATGCTGAGCTGCTTTTCTTTGTGTTTTTTAATCTAAAATATGACAGAAAGGTAGAGGATATTTTCAGACCATCATTTGGTAAAGTACCTAGATGTAAGTGAGTTTTCCCTTATATAGAATCTGGTGCTGTTCTAATGTATTTTATTATTACAGTACCATGAAAATAGTAAAGAAGTAACATTTATGTGAAACACAGCGCCATGTTGCAGCTTACTCTTATTTTCTTTAATAAAAGATGTCTGTTCCAAAATGGTTGGAACTAGAAAGAGACAATTTCCATAAATTGTTGTTGTTTATTTAATGTCACTTGGAAAACATCTTAAGTCCTCAGCCTTCTGAGAAATCCTTCTAACAGATTCTTTTGAAGTACAAATTAAACTTTTGACTCTTTCTTCAAAACAAGATCTATCCCAAGCAATCAGTCACTGTTTCTAAGTTTTCAAATACTAAATAGATCATCTGCTGACACTTTAAAAAAAAAATGAGAATAAAGCAAATATGGTGACACTATTTTCAATCCTCATCTTTTCCTCTCTCTAAAGATTTAAATTTGGTCATGTAATTTCTCCTGATATTCACTTATTTTTATGTGCTTATTTGGAAGCAGAATTTATTTAAAGTCTTGGAACTTCCCTACTGGTGTTTTTCCACTGTGATTTTTAAAAAGTTGGAGATATCAAAAGTATATCAAGATAGCAACAAACATTACATTTTTCAAAATTCATGGAGCTGCACATTAAATTTGGAGTTTAGCTTGTAGCTCTGTTGCAGCTCTCTTGAGAACTCAGAATTCATTTGCTATGTTGTGGATTAGACATGTTTGACTGCTTACTTGTTAAGACCACCGCATTGTCCGAAGGAGAAATTGACAACTCCGCAACATCTTCCTCATTTTTCACAGGCGAGTAGCGCACCAGGAAGTTGGTCAAATCAATGGATGGGGGTGGGGCCCAGGTGATCCGCATAGTGTCTGGACCAATGTTGGTGAATCGCAGATCAGTGGGAGGAGGGACAGCTGGTTTCAAACAAGAAGGAAGACTTAGTTAAGGTAATTTTAAAATTCAAGCTAACAACACAGCTGGAAAGGTAAAACCAATATTTCATGCATAAAGGAAACAGAGTCATAATCATGCAAAATGGTCTAATATAAATCTAATCTAAGTCACAGTGTACTACTGTTAAAAATAAAACACTACACAGTACTGTTAGGCCCCTTTAACCTTTCTGCCATCATCAATATATTTTAAAAAATAATTTTAATCTACTATAAAATACGTTGATTTTAGACACATTATGAATACCACAGAAGATTATTTTATCCCAGGCTGAAGAGGCTTAAGTTGCCACACAGCAAAGAGAAACATAGCAGTACTTTCCAAAGAAACACATGCACAACGACAAAAAGACAAGAGGGTCCTAAATTCCCCCCCCAGGAGATGTCTACAGCTACTGGCATAGCCACAATTCTATTCAGTGAATTCTACTTACAAGTGAAAAGGATTCATGCAAATTGGTTCTCAGCGTGTTTCTTCCCATGCAGGGCAGAGAACCTTTAAAATGTTGCATGCTTGTCCCCAGACTGTGGTTAAAAAGGTGTTTCTTTCCCTCATGATAGCAACAAAACCTAGAATGCTCCAAAATTTTTCTCCTACCTCAAAACAACCTCCATCCATTCTACCCTAAATTTTGATGGGATTTCACTCAGCTACAAAGAAGCAATATGGTAGAGTTTATCAAAGGGTTTAAGGAAGAGCATAATGGTACATTTGGAAGCATATTTCTTATAATTAACTGGTGCTTATTGTACAATTGGGCATTCATGTTAGATTTTTTTTAAATGTCTAGGTCTGCAATTTTAATTAATCTTAATTCTTTTATATTTAATACGTCAGATATCTATATTTATCTAGCTTTATATATATTTGTGGTTTAAATGAAAGTGCACTTAAGACTACTTGCATGTTTTTAATCCAGTCCGTTTAGCACATGCACTTGATTCCTCATCTCCCAATCTATCCTGTCTTAATCTTTGGCCAATTGCTGTCTTCTCCCTTGAAACGTCCGTATTTAACCAAAGTAACTGGTGGCAGCATGCAACACCATCCATGTCTCAAACACAGAAGTTTTCAAAATTCACCCGTTTGCTGTGTCAGTGTAGTAGGGGCACTCTCTCCGCCATTAATGAGAGTGATAACGCTGATATCATAGTCAATGCCCGGCTCCAGCCCTGTGACTGTGTAGTATCCTACTGAGGAGTCCACAAAATCTTCAAAAATAGGGATACCTTCTCCTGCCGCAACTACTGTGATGCGGTACCCAATAATGGTGGAAGAGTTTAGCGGGGTCCACCTCAGGCCGATGCTTGAATCAGTTATATCAACAAAGCTTAGGTCAGTGAGTTGGGGCACCTCTATTGAGTTACAAAGCAAAGAGGGGGCAAAAGAAAAATAGAAGCAAAAAAAAAAGAGGAAAAAATAAAGCAGTGTATATCAGGTTACCAGTAGTAAATTTAATGGAATGTTAAAGCAATGATGGTAATATGCGATCTGTTTCAAATTCTCTGAAAAGACTTCCTAAACATCATGAATAATTTGCTTCCCTGGGAGAGCAAAACAAGTTACAATATTCTTTCAGGGATTTTCTTGCATTTTGAAAATATCCCTAAACAGCACCATTTGAACTTCTCAGGTTTCTGAAAATCATAGGCCCATTTAGGATGTCAAAGCCATTCCTAGAACCTAAATATAATATCTGCAGTAAGTATGAGCAGTATTTTAAAAAATCGAAAACTGTTTTAGTAGGAAAATAAACGCTTGCATGAAGAAGGTTAAAAAAATATCAATGAACTGGTTTTTTTCTCCCATACAAAACTCATGACAACATCATGGCCATAACGCTAATGCATTATGAATGTATGGTATGAAATGTGCCGTTCAAAGGCACATTCAGGCCAAAGACAGGCCTGAGTTCAAGGCTATTTGCCACTAATTTGTTTAATTCATAATCAAAGTTATTTGATTAGCATTAGTAAAAGCATTCTGCCAAAGAGTGCAAAGGGAAAGATAATCTGTCCAATGCTTTCGCTCTGATAAAATCCAGTTTTGGACAAACAACAAATCTATCCCTAGATAGGCCTTTGTAGTGTTGTCTTTCAATTCACAAGAAAGAACACCCTGAAGGTGGGGCCTTTACTTTTTATTTTTTTCCAATTAAAGAAAAAAAGGATTTGAAATTGCAAGATGAAAATTGGACGTATCAACCAAATGCTATTTCAGTGCTCACATATGGAGACAAAACTATTTTATAGAACAGCTGTTGAAAATTGATATGGACTGTAAAATCAGGCACAAATGTACCAATGGGCTGCATTTACCACATTACTTTTAGCCTGTCAATACTGAGTACAGACACATGACAGCGTTTTAGTAATATTTCCACGTGAGCAGACAGTACAGGGTTAAAGCAGTGGCTGCCGCTCCATTACATACTGTTGCAACAAACAGCATCCCAGTGAAGCACAGACAGTGAAGCAGTGTTAACAGCAAGCATTCGTCCAAACAGTTGCTTTGACTTCATGGTTTTGGAGAGTGAAGTTGGGAAGTCAGAATTAAATCCCAAATACATTTGATACCCTCAACCATCTGGGGATTAAGACGCTAATCCCCATTCTTACTGAAAGTGCCACTCTGAGGATAACAGCTTATTTTTCTATTACCTGGGATGATGGTATCAGAGATAGGGACACTTTCCTTGTCATCTTTGACAGTGTAAACACTGACATTGTACTCCAGGCCAGGACTCAGGTTTTCAAAAGTGCAGGAATTCTGATCGGCGTGGACCACTTCTTCCAACGAATATCCCTGCTGACCGTTTGTAGGGGTTGTGGTAATTCTATAGCCAGTAATGTCTGGAGAAAACAGAAAGGAGGGAGTCAGTATACAGAGCACTTGTGACTCAGAGCATGTTTAACTAGACTGCAATGATGGAGCCACAAAGGGGAATGGGAAAAGGACCTGGTATTTATTGAGGACTCACTGTCATTCAGTGCTTGCAACAACCATTGGAGGCAGGACTAAGACCCTCAATTTAAAAAAAAATCTTGGAATGAGGAAGTGATTACCAAAGGCTTCCCTGTTTCCAAATCCTATGCTTCCTCTACCACGCTAGCCCGCTTTTCCTTAATGGCTCATCTGAGGACAGCTGAGGAATATTCTATTCTACCTGCCCAGTATGGATTCATTCTCAACCCTAAGCACATTTCCCCAAAGATGGCTCTCCTAATTTAAAAGGGCAGAACATATGAGAGACAATCAAGAAAGAAGAAAAGGTGAAAAATAAAAGTGGTGTTACTTATTCTAGAAAGAATACTAATTGTTGAAGACTTCAGGAATCACAGAAATTGGTCAGTAAACAAGTTGGGGGAGGAGAGAGACATCCAAATAAAAATGGTGACGACTAGAGATCTGCAGGGCCAGAATAAAAGTAAGATGAGAAAGTAAATTAAACTTTCTAAGGGGCAAGAAAATGATGGTAAAAGTTTTGTCATTAGGAATAGGAGCAACACTACACTGGTATAAACGAGGAAATACAACTGGAGGAGAAATAGACATTGAGATCATTACATTTGCATCCGATGGGCAGGCTAGGCCATTGACACTAGGTATTATTGGCCCAGCTGCTAACCAGTGTGAAACTTGCTAACTTAAAGTTTCAAATTCAGAGTGACTCGCTAGAAATAGTGTAGCTTTGGCTTGACCTCTGTTTCCACAGATAATGAAAACTTCACCGAAATCACTCTACTTCAGAGGGAGATTAAAAAGGATATTTTAAGCTATTTATAGCTCTATTCTCTGTGATTGCAGACATTGATCAGATTTAGTGAAAATTGCCTTAGCTGTGTGCCCAGGCAAAAATAAGAACTGTATTAGAATTTTTTTACAAAAATTTTATAATTATTTTATCAGTGAAATTAGAAATGGTTAAATAACAACCTAAATATATACCTTAAATTAAGAAATATAGTTGATAAGGATGTAATCAACATTAGTTGAAACTTCTGTTTTTGCTTACTTTAGAATTTTCTCAATAATAAGCACTGTTATATCTCAATAATGATTCCCCAAAACAATTATATTTTAATATATATTTCTCATCTAAAGAGACTTTCCATGTGGTTTTGGCAAAGGTAATATAGATCTAAAATTTTCTGTCATTGCTGCAGTACATCATGCTACTTGAATATTGTTAAAGCTATCTTTTATACATTTCACCATTTTATAAATAATGTTCAATATGCATGAACAAGGAGTTTAGACAAAAGCTTTCTTTAAAGCTTTAAAAATCATCATGGAACCCCTTAACCAAATTTCTCAGTATGTATAGAGTATAAGTGAAAAAGACAAAACAAAACAAAATAAAACCCAAAAACAATGAAGTCCCAAACATGTGATGCTGGGTGTGAGAAGGAGACTAAAAACTTACAATCCCACTTTTGTAATATTTAAAATATGTGACTATGGGTAGGTCAATTTTTTTCTGAGTCTCAGTTTTCTCAGTCTATAAAATGAAGGTATTTCTGCTTTTTATCACCCTTGGATTTTTGTGGTACAATTCATGACAAAATGTTCTGAAAACTTCAGGAAATAATAAACTTAGGATCTATAACAACTTACAAAAGGGAAATTATGTAGTATGACTTCAGCCATTTGTTTGGCAATTTTTTATACACTAGCAAAAGGCACCTTCCAAAATGCTTTTCCCTAGTCCTCATGAGTCCAGTCTGTCTGCCTTTTCCCCACAGACTAGTGTATGATTGTTCTCTTTCCTGTGATTTAAGTAAATATGCATTAACACCCTGCATATGTTGCTTTATACTGTACATCGTATACTCCTGTATTTTTTATGGAGAGTTGGGTACTTGTAACTCAGACTCTTTCTCTGAAAAGAACACAGTTTCTAAAAGCTTTGCCTTGGGAAGGTATTGCATATACTTGCCCTCTGACACGTCCCAGGCTTACCTGGGGTGGTGCTCCTCTCCCAGGAAACCGTAAGCACTCCAGTGTCAGGGTTTGCATCCAGGTGCAAGTTTGTTGGTGGAGACAATGCTATGCAGAAAAAAAAATTCTTAAATTAAAAGTTAAGGCTAACACAAAGCTCTTGGCTTATGCAATGTTTCCTTCCTTCTTTCCTTCCTTCCTTCCTTCCTTTTCTCTCTCTCCTTTCCTCCCTCTCTCCGTTTCTTCTTTTCTTTCAGAATCAGTAAAAATACGAAAACATGATGGATAGCCATTCTGTGACACAGAATTTTTTATGATCAATGATTTTACAATACTTTGAAATTGTTTCCGTCTTGCCAGTTCATCAATCTTAACATGGAAAGAACATTTCTGATACTGTGGAATATATGGCATGAGTTGCATCTGCTACTCCAAATTTAGAAATGCTCACCATAGAAGTAGGGATGAGATATTTCCTCCGTGCCACTCTCATCAGTAAGAAGCGATATTGATATTAGCTTTTTTCAAAAAATGGAACAGTTTTAAACACTAAAAGAAGAGGGAGAAAGAACTCTTCTTACGTGTGACCACTCTGTTTACAATTGGTGGCTCTCTTTCTTGCCCGTCTCTCAGGACTTGGATGGTGTAGACATATTCCACGCCTGGAGTCAAGCCAGACACAACGATGCTTCCCGAGTCTGAAGTCACTTCTCTCGGTGCTTCCCCTCCCTGGCTTGGTCGTACACCCAGCTAAAAAATGCAAAGCAAAATAAACATGAAGGACAAATATTTCCAGAGTTACATTACTGCTAAGAGGCTGTGGTGATGCTTTAAATAATGTGACCTTCTTAGAAACTGCACAATGTACTTTTATTAGAAATTGCATCGGGGACTTATTTTAACTTTATTATATACGTTAGCTGGAAATTCTCTCTACTGGGAGCAAGGGTAGGGGAGGTATCTTCCAAACTGCATTAAGGAGGCTTGTCATGGAAGGTTCCAGAGAAATGTCATTACATACTGTTTTGTTTGATAAAGAATGCCCTGGAACAAACCAGAAGTACGCAGGTGCTTTGGGCCACATGGTAGTTTATTTCTATTTCTTTGTGCTGGAACGAATCTCCTAGCTCTCTCTTTAATGAGTTATTAACATTCAATTCACTTTTAGTTTCCAGTTAAAGGCATCAGCCCCTGCAGTGCTTTGTACTGCAAAAATACACCTTTCGAAGAAATATGTGCATAGCTTCAACTGCAGGGGGATAAGTTACAAAGGAAGAATGAGAATGAATGTGCTCATAGTTTAAAATCCTTTTAAGATTCTATTTCAAAAACCTAGGTAACACTGTGTCATCAAATAGTGTTCAACTCTAGAGATATCCTTCATACATTATAGGGCCTCTGAAAGTCAGAATTAGGGGAAATTTAAAAGATATACTGGCAATCCTCAAAAGGGTTTCTCTATATTTAAGTAGCATAATATCGATATGGCCATTTGCATATCTCAAAAATGAAGTGATCTTTGGTATATGTTTTTTTAAACAAACAATCACGGGGATTTAGTTCTGATTTCCATTCATAATAAATATTCCTCTCTCCACATTCTAAATGCCAGAGAAAGGAATTTTTTTAAACATATACATTTGTATTCATCACTTCCCTAATATCATTACTTTAAAGAACATGAATCTAGATATCCACAGGGAAGACCTTAATCTTAACTTCTATTAAGAGATTTACCCGCAGGCCTTTGAACAGTTGGAGATAAAAGTGATTGGATGAAAATGTGATTTTTAAGTGACTCTGTGTTTAATCGGTCTCCCTAAATTGGCTTTTGTGAACGTGTTCACACTCATTTAGAACGACACATCAAATGGAGTTTTCCTATATTTTTTTAAATGTTGTTCCCTTGGAGAAAGAATCAAGAAAATAAGATAACAACAACCAACAGCTCCATGCTAATGTTTTATCCTTTGCAAAGCACTTTCGCAGTCCGTCCATCCCTCCAGCAATTCAGTGAGGTCTCCAGGGCAGAAGTATTGTTAGGCCCTGGCAATGTTTCAAAGAGACAAGAAAAGCAGGTAACAGAACCCAGGTCTCCTGACTTTTGAACTTCTTGTCTCTACCGGATCCAGAAAACATGGGGGCACCTCAGGGCCATATTGCAAGAGTTTAGGAACCTCTGCAACTTACCTTAAAACCAATCCTTGGAGCAGGGGTCCATGTGATCACAATGGTTGTCTCAGTCACCTCGGTGTTGTAAGGAGGGATGGAGCTCTGAGGCTGCACTGTGAGATGGAATCAAGGCATGTATTCAAACCTTGGGCTCACAGATGATTGCATAGAACAGAGACAAGTATTTTTACGGAGAATCTCAACTTAACCAACCAGTGGATAGAAAATGTCACGTAAGTTCCTTCATTGGGTGAGAATTTGGAGAAGATCAGGGCTTCTCAATCTTTAAAGTGCCACACAAATCATCTGGGAGCTGACTGAAATGCAGGGTCTGATTCTATATGTCCAATATGGGGGTAGGGAGTTTGCACTTCTGACAATCTCGCAGTTAATGACCTCAAAGGAGAGGTCCTTTTCAATGCAATTATAGAATTCAATTTGTGTGTTTCCATCATCATCGGGACTTAAGTTTGGTGACAATTTTCCTATATTGTCAATATAAAGTCTCTTGTGAAATGGAAAGCTGGTTGCTACAAACTGATTATCATTTTGTTTCTTAATCATTAATTTAAGAACAATGATTAAATGATAGATGGTGATCTAAAAACAGCTTTATGCTGAATTAGTCCATAATGATGGCCAATTATTTTTGGTTGCAATAAGAGATGCTGTGTAAAAGTCAAACAAAATCTGCCACCATGGATGCACCTTAAATTCTAGAGATTTATTCCTTAAATATGTGATTATTCATTAATAATAATAAATACTGCTAAGATTTAGTATTTTACCACCAGAATCAGGAATTATAACAAAAGTTTATTTTGCATTTTTTAGGATACTGACACCATTGTTTTTCTCATAGTGAAATTATTACTTTAAAAATAGAAAAGATTTAAAAAAAAAAAGAAAAGATTTGTTTCTAGGTTTCAGCACCACAAGAAAAAAAGAGAAAGAAAGAGAAAAGGAAGAATAAAAGAGCATGTATATATAAAGTTAAGATAGAGATTCCCAACAACCTTGCAAATCTTATTATACATTTAGAAAAGGGGGATCTCACAAGCCAAGGTATTTGAATTGAGTGAGTTAAGTTCAAGGATTTCAAGTGTGTTAATAGCCTTGGTTACATGTTTGATGCCATCACAATTCCTTCCCCTTTACGTCCTACCCAAGCTCTGTTACCATTGGGAAAGTCTACTGAATACATGTGTATTAAATTATGAATGGCTGGTGAGACGAAGAGTTAGTCTCCAGAGTTATAAAAACAGGGATTAAGAAGTCTTCCGGGTCCAGTCTCTACTCAGCTCCAATTTTTTTGTTTGTTATGTGGGAATTTAGGTTAAATATTGCAATTCTTCCATTTTTTTTTCCAGCCTGGATTTTGATGTGTAATTGTTTCTTTTCCTTTTACTTTTTTTTCAATTTTTTTGTAGAGACAGGGTCTTGCTATGTTGCCCAGGCTGGTCTCAAATTCCTGGTCTCAAGAGATTCTCCTCTCTCAGCCTCCCAAAGTGCTGAGATGACAGGTGTGAGTCACGATGCCCAGCCTAATTTTTATTTTTCCTTTTAAAATACTGTGTGAGAAAAGGTGATATTTGTACATGGACACTTCATAATGATTGCTCTAATGGCTGAATTGAAGAGCTACTGGTTTAGTGTGCTGTTTCATAAGCATGTTATTATTCTGATGGCATGTTGGGGGAAGTAGGCTGGGTGACCCTTGGTGCCTTCCAGTGACTTTGAAATCATATACCACTTGGCTGCTGCTGACTTTGCCAAAATGCCACAGCCAGCCCTGCGTGATCATTTTTAAGGGCCCACAAGAAACAATTCAGAAAACAGTTTCTTTCACTGGACATCTGCAAAAGCCACAACTTTTTCACAAATTACATTCTCCTCATCTGTCCTTAAGGCTAAGTATTTTCTATTGCTTCAACAAGCCAGCCAGTCTTCCCAAGTTTAAGATGAGGCTCCCTGTCTGGGAAGACCATTGTAGGAAAATCACCAAACCACAAACCCACAAACTGATGTCAAACTAAGGATGTGACTGTATGACCTACGGGTTCTGGCAGGTCTTGTTAGATGAACAATAGCCTGGCTGTTAAATAAAATTTGTCCTATCAATCAATACAGGAATAAGTTGAATTTTCCTCAGAAACATTGTTTTTCCTCTCACTTTTCTCACATTTGCGCTTAAGAATTTAGCACAAGTTATAAAACTCAGAAAAGTTATTCCCGGAATTCAGCTTTCGTAAGACAGTAAAAAGCTACAGAAACTTAAAGTAATTTCAAAAACATGCAAGCCCTGCTGATGTTTACAGCCTTAGGGAGTACTTAAAGTTCAAATGAAGTTGGGAGAGCTCATTGGCTCTCCAACTGCTTACATTGGTTTATTTAAAGCTAAGCTTGGTGGAGCTGCTTTTGTTATCATTGATTCCTCAATCAATCATCTATTCAACAAATATTTTTGGAAAGTACACTATGGGCCAGGCACTATGTTAACCTTTTTTTTTTTTTTATTATTTCTGCATATTATGGGGGTACAAATGTTTAGGTTACGTATATTGCCCTTGCCCACCCCACCGCCAGTCAGAGCTTCAAGCGTGTCCATCCCCCAGACGGTGCACACTGCACTCATTTATATACCCATCCCCTCCTCCCACCTCCCATCTGCCTGATGCCCGATAAATGTTATTCCTATATGTGCACTTAGGTGTTGATCAGTGAAACCAATTTGCTGGTTATACATGTGGTGCTTATTTTTCCATTCTTGGGATACTTCACTTAGTAGAATGGGTTCCAGCTCTATCCAGGAAGATACAAGAGGTGCTATAACACCATTGTTTCTTATAGCTGAATAGTAATTCATGGTATACATATACCACCTTTTATTAATCCACTCATGTATTGATGGGCACTTGGGTTGTTTCCTGTGAATTGTGCCACTATAAACATTCGAGTGCAGGTATCTTTTTTATAGAATGTCTTTTGTTCTTTTGGGTAGATGCCCAGTAATGGGATTGCTGGATCAAATGGTAGATCTACTTGTATCCCTTTAAGGTATTTCCATATTGCTTTCCACAGAGTATGTTAACCTTTACCTAATAAAATTAGTCTTGACTATCAGTACTAAAGTACTGATTCAAATATAATTATATTTTATATAAATGTACTATGCAGAGCATAAAATAATGCATCCAATATTATCAGTTTCCAAAAGTACTTGAAATATCTTATATTGACCCCCACCTTCCACTTAATTATTGTTTGCATCATTTAAAATGCTTTTTTCTTTTTATAACACTCTGTTCAACAAAAGAAACTACATGAAATACGTCTTATATTAAGGAATGAAAAAGACAATTATGTAATTCTACGTTTTCAGTAAAAAGGCATCTACTAACAGAGCACATTCACTGATATCTCCATTCTAATTCAGTGAAGGACCTCTACAAGAAATGGATACTTACAAAAAATATAAAGACATTAATTGTATGAGAGTAGATTTTAGACTATCTCAGAACCATGCAACATGAAATAGCAAAAGTTCAAGGTAAATTTACTGGCAAAGTAAAAGCAGATTATTTGCTTATGATTAACAATTACTTTGGAAAAAGCCTTCACAGGCCAAACTTCATACAGCAAATTTAAATGGAAATAAATTTTTGGTAAATTATGAATTTTTATGGGGAAAGTTTATAGAGAATTTTTACTGGGAAATAAATTTCGTAGTTATTTACAAACTAATCTTGTATTTGTATTGACTTTTCGAATGTTTTTGAAATCCATATTTTTAAATTAGTCAAATAGTAAGATTTGTTGAAAGGTCTTGGAAAATTGCAAACTAATTCATGGTTGCAATATATGCTGAAAAACGTGCTTATGTTAGGTGCTTTCATAATTGAAAATGTTGAGTTGAAAATAACAAATAATGTTCAGCTGGAAATAAGGAGTCTCATAATTCTTTGTAATGTAAATGAAAATGTATTTAATAGAATCGGTTTGTGAATAGAGGCCTTCATTGTGATGTAGATACATAGGAGATTTAAGACCACTTCCTTTAAAATGCCGAGCAAAAGGACAGACATGACCAAAAGTTATTGTTAGTATTTTTCTCCTCTGTATTTCAAGAGTAATTTAAGAGAAAAAGCTATTCTGTTCTGCGGAATTACTTTAATCTTCTGCGGCCAACTCTCCACCAATGATAAAGAAATCATTTCCTTGGCTTCTTGTTCTATCAGTTGGTTTCCATTCAATCTGCAGATGTTTTCTAATCTGCATTTACCGTAATCACTCAATGCCAGAAGTCCAGGATGTAGACAAACATGCTTATTTTTTCTTGCCTTAATTAGTATTTGGTAAATTCCTTTAGTACAATAGAATTTAATTTTTCTAACAACAGAATGCTTTAAACCCATGTTACTCGAAGTGCCGGCTGGCCTGGAAAGAGACAGGAGCTCGGCAATGTATGCAAATTAATACACTGCTTCCTTCACCAAGAAAATCTGGTTTCAAAAAAATTATCAGCTGAACTAAACAGCATGCTTTGTGATTTACAATCCAGCACAAGCTCCTTCTCTTGTAGCAGATGGGGCAGCGAAACAATTCATGGGCTAGCAACCAGTCCATGAAGCACACTTTTAGAATTAATGCTTTAAAATTATGTACTAATTTTTAAAAATTAATTTTTAAAAAAATGAATGAAGAATAGAGAATGTCAATATAGTTAAGGACCTATCACTAAGAAAGGGCATTTAAATTTTGACTTACGAGTGGTGAAGACTCCAGTGATTTTGGGGCTCTGTTGGTTGCCCTTTACAGCGACGAGGGTCACGGTGTACTCAGACGCGGGCTGCAGGTTCCTCACTGGGTACTTCGAAGCAGAGGGTCCCACATTGTATTGCTTGGGATGGCCTCCTCGGGTAGGGCCCACGGTCAGTTGGTACCCTGCTATCCGGGCCCGAGGAGGAGTCCATATCACCAGGACACTAGTGTCCGTTTCATTGATAAACTGGAGGTTACTGGGAGCATCCAGTTCTAGGAAAAAAAATGAAACATGTCAAGACATATTTAGGTCATAATGATTATACTGAAATCCTAAAGCTTGACTGAATATTCTGAGTTTTCTCTCCTGAAGGTTGAAACTAAGTCAAAGTCAAAGCCCTGGAAAAATTGAGCTGTTAAGAGATTGAGTGCTACATAGAACTTTGCCAAAACTCTGTCAGCTATGAGAGATTGCAGAACTTTTTGCTAGACTATGTTCCTTCGAAAAGTCGAATTTTCCAGCAAGACTCTCCCATCACTCCCAGAAATTATAGTTACATTATAGTGATGGTATTTTTTTAAAAAAGGCAAAAGAAATACCTCTGAACCCCACAATTTGTTCTGAGACAAACAGGTTAAGGAAAGAGGGCTAAGCCTATTAAAATGAGAGCAAGAAGCAGCTCCACATGGATCAAAAGCAATAGTGTATACACTTATAAAATAAACAGTCCTTTGCTGGAGAAATAAAAGTTATTTTCACTGGGCTCAGATTAGACAACAATTACAATAATTATAACATAGTCAGAACCTCAGATTCATGATAGGACACTGGTGAGTTTGCATTATCAAAAAGAATCACATCAATTATGGGTTTTCTTCTTGAGAATGATAACTAGCAGTTTCCCCACAGAAATTTAATCACCTTTCAGATAGAGGAAATCTTTAAGAGGTAGTCAAGTACAATAATTCAGAGCACAGGCTTTGGAGTCAAGAAGATGCAGGTTACAGAGTCAGCTCTATTGCTTCCTGGCTCTTGTAAGTTGCAGAACTTTTAAAAAGCCTCAGTTTCTCCATATATCCAATAGGGATAATAATAAGACCTTCTTTCATAAGGTCAAAACAAAGGATAAATATGAGAATAATGCTCTTAAGAACTGAGCAGATGACCTGGTCCCAATATCACTAGATACCTGGCAATTACTATTCTTAAATGAATTCTACTGTAAGTGTTAACAGTCTACATTTTAACTCTGATTTAGATATATTGAGTTATACAAAAAAATGCACTCAAATTATTAATCTATGCCTTCATTTGCAAAGGAAATTAGAATCTCTTAAATTCTCCTCTCTTGGTGCCCTTCCATTGGTGCGTGTATTTTGGAAATGGGTTATCCCTTAGTATCCATAGAGCTTGTCTGAGTTTTATTTTCAAGTTCAATGTGCTTTATGTTGATTCTGTTTCCTTATTGGCTGGGCATTGTCCTCTTTCTAAGTTGTCCACCTGGGAGTGACTGGCATGCTGCCCTTCAGCCCAGGTTGGAAGTAAGGGTGGAGAATTGGGTGGGGAGGCGAAGTCAGGAGCAGGACGTACTGGTTGTCTGTTCCGCAGTCAGAGGCTTGCTCTCCCTCCCCTGGTTCACGGCAAAGACTTTGAAGTAGTAGGTGACCCCGGGGGACAGCCCGGTGACTTCCGCAAAGGTGTTCCTGCTGACGGGCAGCCTCTGCCCGTGCTCCCCAGGCAGGTTGACGGGGATCACATCCACACGATAGCCAGTCACCGCACTCTCTGGGGGTGTCCACATGATGGTGACCTTCACATCCGTCACTTCCACAAACTGCAGGTCCCTGGGAGGGGGCACTTTATCTAACAGACAAGAGTCAACTGGTTATTCACAATTCCTGCTGAAGATTATTTTTAAAGAGCCGGTTTCTCGGATGTCTTAGGCAGTTCCTAGAGCCTCTCATTTCAGAGCTATGCTAAGTTTTGTCCCTAAACCAGATATTATGCTTTTTTGCATATATTTTCATGGTTCCATGAAAGAAGTTTATGGTATCAATTTTTAATCAGAAAGGCTTTGATAAATTACTTATGACATTTCAGCTGAATCTCCTTAATTTAGGGGAAAAGTAATACTTGATTAGATTCAATATTACTGGAATGTAGGAGCTGTTGACAGAGACCAAACAACCTTCCCTCAGGGACAATGCTTCCAGTCCTCCCAGGAGGCTAACAGAATGCATACAATCCAAAAACAGCTTTGTTCTCCAATAGAAGGCAGGTTAAAGATGTTACCTGGTCAAGCCCCGAGAGATAAGATACCCTGGGAAGTGTCTGTTTTTAAAGTTACCTGCACGTGGGACGCCAGTGGTTTCCTGCTGGATGAAAACTGGAGTACTTTCTTGATTTTCTTCTACAGCATAGATAGTGATGTTATACTGAACGCCAGGTTGCAAGTCACTGAGCGTAACGGAGCTGGCGGTTTCGGGAAGGTTGAGTTCTGTGCTGCTGCCTTCTACTGACGGTGAATAGACGATTCTATATCCTGCAGATTCACGAGAAAAAGTAAGACATTGGTTTTAGGAAACAGAGGCTTACAAAAAATCATAAATCCTCCCTTTTCTAATAGCTCTTAGCATCTTGCTTGATTAGCTAAGAGCTAGTGATTCTTTTTGACTCTTTTAATATTGCCACTTCTTATAATAATGATTATTCAGCGTGAAGATAAAATAAGAACACTCATGTAAAGCTTTTTAGTAATAAATATCATCCTTGAAGACCCAAGATCCCTAATAAATGTCAATTAGAGAAGTCATTAGGTGAAAATATTCATGTTAAACTGATTTCTCCTCTTTGAGCTCTAGATGATGGAAGGAATTCATGAAGCAGCCTAAGCACAGAGTTGTCGAGCACTGTCTGTGTCTTTTAGCAACTTCAATGATGAGGCAGTTGAGTCACCTAAGAAAGAAACTCAGCTACCCCTTTTAGAATAAATCTTAGAGCAAGGTTTTCAGGAAAATCACACTTCTCCAACCCTGAGAGTGCTTGCTTTATAGTGCCAATGAGCTGGCATTTTACAGGTTCTGTGTGTGTTGTGGTGTGTGTGTGTGTGTGTGTAAGGAAGCTGGTAAAATGGATTGGAGGGGAAACGATGCATAGGAAATGGGGCTGGAAGGCTTTAAAGTAATCACATACACATACACGTCTCTGATAATTCTAAGGGAGATTTGAAGCGGTATGCTGGTCTACAGTCAGAATTTGCTCCCTCCCCACGGTGGCATTAAGATTCACACAGCAGCCAAAGAAGAAGGAGGCTAAGCTGACCTGTGATGGGGGCCTGGGGCTTGCTCCAGCGAACAACAATCGAGGTGTCATCAACTTGGTCCACGGTAGGGTCAGGAGGAGCGTCGGGTGCTAACAAAGGGAGAAGGGAAGAAGGGAGGTGATGGTCAGGAAATGTTGCTACAGGCCTGTGTTTGGCAGAAAAAGATTCCTTTGACACCATGCAGTACACATGTACCTGTTGTCTGGGAAGTCGACAGGATCAAACTCTGCTCCCCTTCTTGGGATATCTGATAGACATTTACAATGTATTTTCGGCCAGGAAGCAGGTCAGGGATGTTCACAGAAGTGGCTGTGCTTGGAAGATCTTTAAAACAGAGAGAAAAGGTTACTAAACCAATCCATTCAATGACTCCACAGCTTATAAGAAGGATTCGAAGGATATATTCATAGGGGAAAAGAGACTAGAAGGAAATGCACTAATAGATAATCAATGATTAGCAATGCACTATGGGGATAATCCCTCCTGCTGCTGCTGCTGCTTCTCCTCCTTGTCCTCCCTCTCCTTCTCTTTCATTTTCCTTTTGTTTCTCTCAAAATGTATAATTTTTATAATCCACACCCCCCCAAATTTTTACAAAGAGCTCTCTGTAGTTAGTGGTAGTGGTCGTGGAGGAGATGATGGAGTGGGGGTAGAAGGGATATTCTTTTTCTTGATCTAGGAGCTGGTCCCAGTGTGTGTTCACTTTGTAAAAATTCATTGAACTCAGTGCTTACGATTGCTGCACATGTCAGTATGTATGTTATGCTACACTACAGTTTTTTAAAGGCCCCCAGCCATGAGAATTTGAAAGGCATGAATGAGGGTCTGTGATCACATTGTCAGCTGCAGTCCTCATCCTGGCAATTATTAATAGTTCCATGAAGAAAACAGCTTCTGTTGCATGGACCTGTGCCCAGGCAAATGCATAATATAGCTCCCATCAGAGACCAGGAACATGTGAAGATGGCTCAGGAAAAACCCAGCCAAGTTCCAGAAAGGGTCAGTCCCTCCCTTCCTCATACCAGAGGGTGGTGTGCTCAGTCTGAGCTGTCAACTAGTTCCAAACCACGGAGACCACGTTTCTGGAGGACCCTTCCAAGGAGGGTTTACCAGCAGCCACCCTGAGCCTGCCACGAGCGACGCATTTAGCTCACCGAGGTACTGTGGTTCATCTCCCTCCTCACTCAGCTCATATTCCACCCGGAATCCTGACACGGTGTCGGAAGCTGAGACCCACGAGACCACAAAGCTGCTGGCTGTGATTTCGGTCACAGATTCAGAAGTGGCCACAAAGGGAGAAAGGGGAGTTGTCTCTCCTGTCACGGTGTTGCCTAGAGAGTCGCAGAAAGAGGAAAGCGAGCCTTCAGCCTTTGAGAAAATTTACCACCCTCATCTGTGAACATCATTTTTTTTTTTTAAATGTTGGTGACATTCATGGAAGAATATGAATTGACAAGGAAAGCCCTTCCTGAGGAGAGCCCAACTCTGAGAAACTCGGGCGTGGACGTGAGGATGGTGGGGTACGTACTGGTCACGGGTGTGCTGGTGGTGGTGAAGTCAAAGCGGGTCACTTCTTTGTGGCCGTACTGCTGGATGCTGATCAGCTGCCCCTCATAGATCATACCTGGCTTCAGGCCTTTGATGGTGTAGGAGTTTAAGTGGCCTGGAATGGTGGCTTCCTTCCAACCACCTACAGAATTTTTCTGAAAATTTGAATTAAAAAAAAAAAAATCACACCAGTGTTTACAAGGATGAACCTTTAGAGATGATCAGCAATCTTCAAAGAAGAATGAGGGACCTATGTAGCTCCATTGTGGAGGAAAATCATGGAAAACTGGAATCGTAATGGTATTATTGCTCCATTTTACAGATGGAGAAACAGAGTCAAGTGACAAGTTTGAGGTTACATAGTTGTGGCCACTGGGCAACCTTCATTTTTGCCAGATTATTTATTTTATACCAGTAACATAATATAATGAAACTAAGCTTTGCCTTCCCCAACGTTTTCATTTCTACAATGAACAGAGATATATTCCTTTTTGAACTGGGAAAATGCTGCATATTCTATCTTTTAACTAGGTGGGATACAATTCAAGTTTCTTGCCTTGCGGAAACATTTAAAGGCATAATTTTGCTTTCTGACTCAGTTCCTGGTACCATAACATACTAGGTACAACTCATCTGGTTTTGTGATTTATTCTTGGATATGAACTACCCCATCAGAAGTGGTTAGCCAACTTTGGACAAGACTGCAGAAAAATGCAATTTCGGTTTATTTAATCTTTTGCTTCCAGTTTACATTTCACATCCTGTCCAACTTCATTAATATGTCATGAATCACAAAACTCACAAAAAAGTGCAATAAAGTTTGTGGGAAAGAAACACCCTTACTTCAGACAAGATGAGACTCTTTTAAGTGTAAATATTTGAAACTAATATAAGTCAAAATATGTTTTTTATGCCCAGTGATTTTTTAAAATTACACAATCAACCAATTCCTCTATAATTCAAATACTCAAATGTCCATTTATATTTTTGGAATAAGTGAAAATGATCCTAGTACTCTTTAAATTTAAATTTTAACTCAAATATACTATGAAAAAACTTTAAAATTAGTTATTACAGTTAGCTCAAATTTAGTGATAAACCTTTCATTCAATGTGAGGTTTTTTGGTTAGCTATCAGAAGAAAACAACAGAAAATAAACTCTCAGATGGCATACATTAAGGAAAAACCTGAAATTTTAATTATTAGAAAATCTCAAAGAAATTCTTCACTGTCACTCTTTGAAGACTTTCCAATTCAATGTATGTTTTGTACCTACTTGTAAATGTCCCTTATTGCAATGGTCTCACAAAACACTTCAGAGTTAAGTTTAAAGTAAATAAAATTGGTGATGAGCTAAAAAGATGAGAGACAAAGTGTTGGAGGGGAAAATGCATTGACGCCATTGATTTATATCACTAGATACGAGTTCTGCAAATGGCCGCTCAGTATACTATATAAACATTACAAAAATAATAATAATAATTTTTTTTTTCATTCACCATTTGTTAAGCAGGTGTGCCAGGCACTGAACCATTCTAGCCTCTAGAGAGACAGCATTGAGCAAATGAGACAGACACAGTCCCCTCTCTAAGAGAGGTTGTTTCTATTTTCCATTCTTCTGGTCTTGCCTCCATATAGACAACACGCTTACACCTCTACTTTTTTTTTTTCATTTTTCAACAAGAAATCATATTAAAGATTCTTCAGTATGATGGAGGATTTAGCCAATAATACTACCACCCTCCTCCTAGAATCTTGGACATTCCCAGTGTCTGACATTTGCATTGTTAACTTTGTTGTTCTTGTATTTATATTTGTAATTTAAAGTATTATACTAAATCTCCATTTCTCACTTCATCAACATTTGATGCTATCTTTCTTGATTCCCCACTTTAAAAGATAAAGTTATTGGTGTTCCTTCTCTCTTCTCCATCTCCTATCCTCAGCTTTCATGTTCTATTTTTTCAGTTAAATGTTCACTTTTTATTTTGTCTCGAAGTTGGATCTATGATTCATCCATAGACTAATCATGCCATGCATTAGGAGTACGTTCTTTCTAATAAGTCTAACATCATAACTGCTGAGTGGATCAGGGTTACCAGAATCAAGGTTCGATGGAATTTCTCTCTGTTTTCATACCCTAGTATTGCCACATTCTAGTTTGCTCCATATATGAATTATGGCCTTATTATACATTTGGATTTATTATTCATTCCTCCACCTGATTCTTGGAGTTTCCAACTAATGTTGTTTTTCTTGTGTTATTTGCCCTTGCGATTAATTTTTCCCCAAGTCTGTCTTTCCTATTAAGTCCCCCTTTTTTCCTGGAGACTTCAATCCCTGCTCCCCAACCTCATCCCCATCCTTCCGCTCCGTAGGTACTGGATGCCCTCTAAGCCTGTTACGCAATTGTCATGTTGCAAATTTTTTCCACTGCTATTGGGGTCTGGATTGGAAGCACCATTTGCTGGACCCTGCAACTTCCTTCTTATGCTACTTTTGTATTTCTGGAGTATAACTTCAAATATCCATAAAGAAAAGGATGTATGGAAAATAAACTTTCTGAGATCTTTCTGTCTGGAAACATCATTATTCTGCACACTTGATTGGTGTTTGGCTGTGTACAGAAGCCATTAGAAGTTTCTTTTTATCTCTGGTACTCTGACACATCGAAGATGTGTCTAGGCATACTTCTTTTCACTAATTGTTTTGGGCACTCAGGAAGCCCTTTTAAATCTAAAAATTGTCCCTCAGCTTTGGAAATTTAGAAAAAGAATGATTTTAACAGCTTGAATTTTTCCTGCAGAGTTTAAATTCAATTATCTGAGTTGGTCAAATTTTTTGTTTGCTTTGAATTGCTAAAATTCAACAGCTATAATTAAAAATGGACATTTTTCTCCTATGTTTAAAATAGTGTTTCTCAAATTATAAATCACGAACTTTGGAGATAGAACAGAGCAGGTTTGAGAGAATAAGAGAAACGAAAGCTTAATAGACCAATATCCCCCTTAAGATGGTTTCTTCAATTTCTAGACACTTATTAGAAAATCACAGGGCTCATTCTTTAAATAAACCAACTATCATCCCTTATCTATACTTCCTTCCTATCATCTCTTTTCCTTCTATCTAAATAAATTCAGTAGATCCAAAGTAAAGTTTTTTTTAAATGATCACTTAAAAAGTGACTCAAAAGAGAAATATATTAATTTAGCTAGTTTTTTCAAATTATGAAAATAATACCAGTAATATTTTTCCTTTGGTGGGGTTACAAGACATACAAGAACTTTAGATTTTCTTCCCATATTGGGAAAGAACAATCTTAAGCATTATCATTTCTAAGACCTTGCAAAAAGAGATTTTTGTAACATAAAGAGCTAAATTCTTCCAAATACCAAAAAGATGAAACAATGCCCCCCTCCAAAAACAAAAAACAAGCCCCTCAGTCTATATGTCAATTCGATTGACCACATACTGTTTGGTCACTAAACAAATACAAATTCTATATAAATAGTTAATCAGATCTGTTGGTCTAGAATTTGATAAGCTCAGGAGACTCAGTGTCGAGGTTTCTGAGTGGGATACTCACGGGTCTCCACCTTAGAATGTACTTGGTAATGTGAGATGGTTCCGGTGCATTCCACTGGATGGGGTGAGAGTTGGGCTGACTGGGGGTCTCAGTGATAATTACTTGGACAGGACCAGTTGTGCCTGAAAATGAAAATGTGGGATTTAGTTATCTTGGGTGTTTATTCACTTCAACTTAAAATTTGGTGTACATGGACAGCCATCATTAAAGACAATTTTGCTTATCAGTACACGTGACTATAATAAAATTATGTGGAATTAGTTCATCCTTTACATATTGACATTGGAAATCAATGCAACAAATCCATTTTTACCTGATAATTATTGTCCTTCACATGAGAAATGCAAATAGAATTTATTTATAGTAAATAAAATACAATTTTTCAAAATGCCTCTTAGCTTGCTTTTATATTCTTGATTTCCAAAGTAAAAATTCTGAGAAAACTGTGAAACACCCAAACAGAAATAATGTAATATGCAATACAAACTTCATTTACTTACTATATTAAGCCTCTTTAAGGCAAATCTAATTTTTGGAGGTTTTCATCAAGAATGAATCTACTATCTAAGAAGGAAGCAACATTCCAAAGGCCATAAGATATGATGTAAAACAAACATCTTTCTAAACGGGGTAGAATCTTAGACAAATAGGAAAAGGTAATAATTAAAGACCTAGTTTTATTTCCTATCAGTCTGAGCAGCCTATTAGTTTGGAAAAAAATTCTAGTTTTATTTTTATTCAAGAAATATACTCTCGAATCACACCACTGATTGGTTAAATTATTAAGAAATTATATTAATTTTTTCCAAAAGCTGTTGTGAACTAAAACAATCTTATGAAATATACATTAAATTCAATATTTCCACATCTTAATGTGTATCACTGTTACCAAAAAAATTTAAAGTATAGTTTTAGTTCTTTTGTTAAAAAAAGAAAAATGAGAGAACTAGAATCAATTTCTTAATAGTGTTAACTCCATTTGGAATCATAATAAAATAGCTGGAAAATTTATGCTTGCAGAACAGAAAACTGCCTTTTTAAAAACACCATCTTCTTTATGATGTCAGTCGATGTTCCACTTACTAGAAACAAAAATAAAATTCATTGTAATAACATTTCCAAAAATTTCTAACTGATACTCTGTCAAACAGAGCAAAATTGTGTATGTTTAATAAAGCACTTCACTAGATTATTAACAGATTTATGTTTTCTGAAAGTTTCTAGGAAAAAACATATTGATTTTCAAACTTTATTTCTTAGCTGTTAAATTCTCTTTGAAAACAAAGTTTTCTCCAGCAGAAAAAATGTATAACTTAGGTATCTGTGTCGTTTCAAAAATTCTAGAATAAAGTACTCACTTCCATACCAGGAATAATTCAAAAGTTGTTTGAAGATTAACAAATACTCTTTGAATCTTAATTTCATTTAACGTACATATTTCCAAGCCACATGAAAACCAAAATTCACGCATAAAATTCTCAGTTTTCCATTCTAAAGTGGTATATATTTCACAGAACTTGCAGGATGTTTATTTCAGTCAACTGGCAGAAGTTAATTCCACGTCCCTCTTTGAATCACCCCTTCTGTTCATGAAGAGCCTCACAAACGTAAGCACGTTTATAAAGATAAATATTTAAGCAAAAGTTTAGAGATGTGACTATTGAAAGTAATTCCAGGTAAGTCAGTAAATATAGGACTATCATGTCCTTAAATTATTTATGATAATTGGCTACTATAATTCCCTCAATAAAAAGACATCTGATGTGCATTTTTTTTAAGTCAATCATGATTTTGAGAGGAATGATGGTTAAAAGTCTATTACAATTAAGTTTTAAAAACACCACATAAATGACCTTTACTGTCCACGTTTAAGCCTAATCTCTCTCCTACGTATACAAGGACACAAGGAGAGGATGGCAGAAGGCGGGGAAGGGACAGAGAAAAATGCTACTGCAATGGTTTTTACCCCAGCCAAAGAAGAGCAAAACTGCAAAAGTCTCTTTTCCTTCCTAAGACTTCAAGCACTGGTCTGAAATTCAATGTTTAAACATGTAGGCTTACACCATAGCCCACCTTTAAAGGAAATGAACTGAATAGTAATGGGAATTTAACACATTATGCCAATTAAATACCTATTAACACTACACTCTATCTTATACTACATACAATTTGAAGACAAGAAAGTTAAAAATTATGACATCATTCTATTATTTAGATTTAAATCCTTTTGCTACTGGCTAGTTGGTCTAACTTTTCAAATTAACATAACTGGCACATACTAGCAATTACCACTGTGAAATCTCCACTCTCTCTCTTATTCAGTATAATCAAACTAACAATAACACAGTAAATTAAAGATATGATACAATGTCTACACTTTTAAAATTAGTTTGAAATAAGGTCAAAATGAGTAATTTCCAGTCATAGTGGCCCTGGGGAAGTTAAACATTCATCATCTTTTGACTGAGTCCTTTTTTTCCTCTATTTAATTTGCTGAGATCTGTGCTTTCTGAGTTGCTTATTGACAAACCAAATGCCTCTTATCTTCTGTTAGTTTGAGCAACTCCACTAAGTCCTCTGCAGGAGGAACAAACAGGGCAAGGCTCAGAGACAATCTGTTGGTCATCTGTTATTCCTTTATTCTTACCACACTCTTAAAAGCCCCACATGCCAAGCAGGAACCATTGAGCAAACCAGACATGCAGATAAGCACCAAACAGCGTATCTGAGGTCAAATGCCAATCCCCACTCCCCTAAATCTCCTCTATGCTTGGTGGACTCTTGCTATTACTCTTTTTGGAGAGTAGGAATAAGGTCAACACACAAAACTCCAGCACACGAGGACTCCTTCCCATCCAGATTTGATCTCTAAAATGTCCGTCTAAATGCTTCCAGCAAGCAGCTATGTGGGCAGACTTATTTTAAAAGAGAAAAAAAGATCTAAATCATTCAGGAGGAAATAATTCTTAGTAAATTGCCACACCAATAACAATTATAAACATGGAAACTAGAGAGCATTTCTTTGCAATTTGGTTGTATTATTTAAACAAACAAACAAACCCAATTATATACTTTCTGAACTTACAGTACTTCTATAATCAATCAGATTTAAATATATATTAAATTAAAAAAAAAAAATTTTAAGTGATTCTTACACCCAAATCCACCAAGAAATACTATTTAAGAGGTTATTCAATTTGTCCTGTGAGCCTTCAAAATCAAAGTCACTTCCCTTGCTGTGACTGTGTCTGAGGGTTGAGAAGAGCAGAATTGTCAAAGTCCCTGGAAAGGGTACATCTGTGTAGTTGGAATTTAGGATTATGACTGCTGGAAGGAACTTTCAAGGTAATCAGCTGCAATCTCCCCATATTGCAGATGAGAAAATGAGCCGTGAAGCTCAGCTAGCACTGTCTTTAGCCAAATTGCTCCATAGCTTGTTCTCCATGATAGTGAATCTCTTAGCACATTATGGAGGGACTGACTTAATTTAATCTTAATTTCTGTCACATGAAGATTCCAATGCCCTGAAAATCATTCTTTTTGTTTCTGAATGTAGGCCATGTTTTAAGTCTAAAGTTAATGGAGACTTTGCATCGCAGTAGTTGCTCAAATAACTGATGCCTAATAATTAGCTTTTCACAATGCAACACGTTTTATTATAATCACTCGGTGAGTATTAAATCAACATTTTTTCCCAAAAATGAATTATTAACACCCACAGGTAGGCATCATGTCTTTGTAACCTGAAAAAACCCAGCAATAAACATCTAAACATGTTTGAACTGTGTGGGCAGAGAGTTGACCAAGTTACTCAACTACTGGCCCAGGATACTGTGTTCCAGACTCCAATTGATCAAACAAATGAAAAGTTTGACACAGAGAGGACTTAGATGACATGTTGAATGAACACAAACCCTATGTGGTATTTCATGCCGTGTCTCTAGGCAACTTCTCTGTACGAACCATAATAGAAAACCCAAATCCTTTACTCCCAGATAACTTACTTCATGATTTCTATTTCCATGTATGGATGTGAGATGAAATTAGCCAGTGTTTTAACCTAATGGAATGTTCTATAGCATTAAGAAACAAAACTATATGCAGGTACATTTTCAAATTCTTTCCAACCTTTTACTTGATTGAGGGAAAAAGGAAAATCATTTCAGTCAGAAATTCAATTGATTATTAGATAGTGATAGGAGAAAAGGGTGGGAAAGAGAGGAGACCCCAACCTAGGCGTGAGAGTATTAAAACACGTCCCTGTTGCTGTACCCATTGGCAGTTCTCAATGTGCAATAATAGAGCTACTTACCTGGATAGGTCTGCAAAGGCTGGCAATGCCACTCCCCAATGCCACGGCCATAGCAGTAGCACTGGTATCTGACTCCATGCACATACTTCTCCCACGAGTCTCCAATTTGATAAAACGTCCGGGTCTCTGAATCCTGGCATTGGTCTAAAATATATGCAAGGAAAAGATAAACATCCTTGAAGACTTACAGCTACAAATTTAACTTCACTGTGCTAGTGCAAACATTCTTAGTTTGAACAGAAATTTGCAACTGTCCTTACTGTAGCCCATGCAGTTAAAAGAAATATTTTGGTCACATCCTTTACTTCACAGGCCAATTAGTAGTAGGAAAGTACCCAGTAGGAGGGATATTTAGTTTTCTAAAAGAGTAGTATTCCTAAAGAAAAATGTAAAGATTTAGATTTCAGTATATATTGATATTAATTTGAGAAAAAATTAGTACACTTTACTCATATTAATGCAACTGGCTTACCAATTGAAATAGCAAGGGAAAAAATCTGTGATAATTTTATTTTCTTCTTCAAAATTCAGAGAAACTCATTTTATCTTTAAATGAATGAACTAGATTTTAACTATGATAACTTTCTGAGCAGCTTCTAAGAAAACCTCTTGGACTTCTCTCTCAGCTTTGGCAATCTCACATCAAACAAACTGATGTCATCAGTGTGTTTTCTTAGTGAGCAGCCTATCTCTTTTAGTAAAGGAATATAAATGGATTACCTTAAACTTTGGAGTGCTAGTAACTTAACTCTTTTAAGGCTGTCAGCCTTCACTGTTTGCTCAGTTCTACTATAAAGGGCAGCCAAAAAAAGTATTTTGGAGGGAGATATTTACTGGCATAATCCTTTGCTTCTGTTTTTGCACAATTAGCAAAGGAAAATTCTTTGTCATAACATGGACTATCTTGGTGATTCAGAACCAGAGGATAAATTCCATTCAATTAAAATAAACCTGCATTCATCACCAAATTCAGCAAAAACCAGATGACTACCAATATCAAGATTGTATTAATATATTGGTTCATGATTAGAGAGAAGACTTTGCAAAGCTTTTAGCAAGCAACTGATTGAAGTCTGGAGCCAACTTCAGTCCTGTCACATCAAATAGCTTTTCTTATCTGAAACTTGCTAACCATTCTCTGTGTCCAAAATCATCTAGGGAGACGGGGTTACTTACCGACGGGATCGCACTTCCATCTGCCCCGACCCTGACCGAAGCATGTGCAGTTCAGCATGTGTCCCTCTTCGTGACGCTTGTGGAACGTGTCGTTCACGTTGTAAGTGATGTCGTCAACAATGCACTGATCTGTTTAGGAAACAGTTGGATGGGTGAGAAGTTTTTTTTAAGTTCACTGATGAAATAAAAGAAATTATGCTTTTCAAAGCATACAGTTCCTTCCAGTTAATTATCAACACCTTCCACTAAAATAACTTTTCCACTGGCATAGAATAAACTTTTTTTCAAAGCTTACTCAGTAATCCAATTTTTGCCAAAAACAATTCTCTCATAAACATGTAAATGTTGTGGAGGTTAAAGTATACATAATTGAAGAATGCGGTAAAATACACCTTCCTGCGAAAAGCCAATTTTTTAACAAATACGTATCTTGCTTTCTAATAAGTTCTTGCTTATTTGATAATTTCCTTTATATCTCTGCTTGTATATGATAAATAAGATTAAACATATATACAGCACTCCGCATGGTGTGGTGGTCTTATCTGGTCTCTGAAATGGGGTGGAGGGAGGAGACATTTGGATTTGGGAAATAAGATGACATCTATGGTGTTTATAAAGTTAAAAGAAAATAGGCCAACTCCGTTCCTCACTCTCTGAGAGAGTCTGAGAAGGTGATTTTCCCTCTTTGGGTCTCAGCTTCTCCACCTGTAAAATGAGGAGCTGGTCTGTACGACTTACTGAGGTCCCTTTCAGTTCTGCAACGTCAGACGTAATTATTGTCACTTCTGGATTGTGTTGGCGTCAGACACCACAAAGGAGGGCACATTCGGGCCAATAATCCACACACTGGCTACACAACTTATTAGCTGACAGTTGTATGTAAATATTACTTTTCACATCAAAGAAATAGAAAACTAAAATGATTTTAATAAACCAATACCTCCTCCTATCATATAACTGGGTCCAAAGGGGAAAAACTAATCTGAACAAAGAAAATTCATCCCTGTATGTATTTGTCTCCTTAAATTTGGATCTGTAAGGATCTGATTTTAGAATAGCAAAGTCTTTTTTTCTTTACAGAAATTATTCGATCATTTCTAGACATGAAGCCAGCAGCATACCCAACAGCTAAAAGGATCAAATGCTTGTGTTCTCGCCTTTGAAGTCATCTTTTTGGCTCAGCCTAAGTACTTACATCCTGGGAATGCTTCAGAACCTTGGCATTGCTGTGCCAGCTTTTTTCAACTGGCTGTCTGAAAGGCAAAACCTGTCCAGCCCAGTGGACTAATGAATGGAGTGGCACTGCGTATTTCTTCCCCTGCTTTTGGCAAAGTATGAGTTTTCACATAAAAGTCTGCTTCCTTGTACACTTTGCCGTCTCAAATGTTTTCATTAATAAGCCAGCGTACCTCGGAGCTGGGAGTAGGCAACACACGTCCACTCCCCACGACCATTCCCAACACATGTGCACCTCATCATGTGGCCCATGTCATGCTGTTTATCCCACTGATCTCCAATGCGATACATGACCCCTTCGTTGGTTGTGCAGATTTCCTCGTGGGCTGTATGGAGACAGAAGAGAAGTGCGCTTGATAAACGATCACGGGTCTAAACAGGTATGTATGCAACAATGTCAATCCCGTCTGCTCATTCTAAGCTCTCACTTGGGAAGGCTTGTGTGGCTCAAAGAAATCTAAGTGCTTCTAGGTGGAGGCACAGAATTTTGAACCCTGCAGGGAGAAAACATGGTCCAAAGGTGAAATATGTTGCAGAAAATAGTTACAGGAAGGGTTAGGGAATGTTAAACTAACATAATACCTACACATTCATACAAGGAATTGGCACAGTTCTAGAAGCCTGGATTTGATTACCGCTCTGTAATTTTTCCTAGTTCCAATTTATTCTGGTTCAAGGAAAAACTATGTGAGTAAAAGTGGGTTTTCCTTCTAAATCCAACATTTTCTTTTGTTGAAATGAGAGAAATAAAGGTAAGTGCAAGTAGTTTCCTTGCCTCATGTTCACATTTGACAAGGCATAGTGCACAGGCTCTTGCTTCTACAACTGCAAAATCAAAGGTAATCTATGGAGTCTTGAAATCTGAAAACAAATAAAGGGTATTGGTTCCCCTTTCTCCATTTATACAAACTGGAAACTTTTTTTTTAAAATAAATTCCTTACCTGTCAGAAAACATTGAGTTTCGGTCACTTTGGTACTTATTGATAAGTGACACATCTTATGCCAGTCAACCTATAATTATGTGTCAATATTGTAGGTCTGTGACTGCAGCAGTCAGGTGTATGTGTGTAAATATACACACACACACACACATATATATGCAGTAAATGTTTTAAGCTACTCAGTTGTGTGTTCTTTACAAAGACAAACCTATGCAAATTTATATT
>NW_012149252.1:981100-996262 GCF_000956105.1 Propithecus coquereli | reverse complement strand
ATGCCAATCCATGGAGAAAATGATTGTAACGTGAAAGTGTAAAGTGAATGCCAATACAAGGAGAAAATGATTTCCTTATTTTACAGAACGCAACCAAGTTTGCTGAAGCGTAGAGCCACACATTAAAGGACTGTTTCCACTACAAGAAGAGCTGAATGTCAGGACAAAGAAGTATATTCCATTTTGTAAAAGAATAAATGTACTTTTTTCCTTTTTCCTAGCAAAAGAACCAAGTAGACATATAAATAACCGGAACTCTCTCATTTCCTTTAAAGGAACTTTGGATATTCAAAATACATATATATGTAGCTATGTGTGTATCTATCTATGTTATGTTGCTTTATATGAGCATTCTTTTAAATCTCAGTTTTTTTTTTCTTTTTCTTTTATTTCAGCATATTATGGGGGTACAGAAAGGAGTGCAATGCGCACCACCTGAAGGATGGACATATTTGAAAGACGGACTTGGCGGGGGGGACCAAGGGCAACATACGAAACATAAATCTCAGTTTTATCTCTTCGAGCTATACCTAGTTTTTCTCCCCCTAAGCCAAATATTTTAAGTTTTCTCCAAAATTTAAAACTTGGCATTAAAAACAGTTTTAACAACTGATAATCTGTAAATGAGCTGAACTTATTAGCTACAACACTGTAAACTATCCCCAAATGGCATGTCAAGGGACAGGTGGCTCTGCCCTGCTCCCGCCCCATGGCTCACCGGTGGCCGTGGTCTGCAGAGAGGCGTGCCGCTCGCACTTCCACTCCCCTCTGCCGTTGCCCGTGCAGATGCACTGGAGCAGGTTTCCTCGGTTATCCTTCTTGCTCCAGGTGTCTCCAATTCTGTAGGATGTCCTCGTGTCCTGATCGTTACATCTGTCTGTGTCACAAAGGAAGCATTTAAATATGTAAATCAGGTCGAGAGTGGCAAGTGGTCAGTTCCAACCTAAAAAAGAAATGCTGCATAGTAGTTTAATGCTTGGTAATTATCATTTTTTTGGTAATATGTTCATATTCAGCTCTGGTGCGGCAACCAGAGCAGTACATGAAACTTCTGAAAGATGAGATTGCATTTGTTACAGTGGAAAGGGAGCTGCGTGGTTTAGTTTAATTCCATCTCTGTGTTTGCCAAAAAACTGTATTACTATCTTTCATTACTTTTTTTTATAGTTTTTACACCGTTCCTTTGACTAAATTCATTCTCTGGCATTCTATCACTCCATCTTTTTCCATCTCAGGCTCTCCCAAGCTTTCTCCTGGTAATTACTGTGGATGACCCACATTGCAATAGGGAGCTTTCTTTAGAAAGCTAGGAACAACAGGGAGGCTAGCAGGTCTCCAAGGGTCTCCACTAACTGCTGCAAAGAAGCTATAAAAAGACAGTACTATCCCTTTCTTCATTTGTTATGTGAAAAATTCAGGGAACTAATGATTTCTTTGACTAAAATGTTCTCTTCTCTCCCCTACCCCAAAACACCTGCAGCATTTAAAAATCACTAGCAAAATAGCCCCTTGAATTCTTCAGTGTTAGCCCTCCAATAGAAAATTAGGATTATTGATGTATAATGATAATTTGTAACTAAATTACCATCAGTCTGTATGTCCCTTTATCTGGCAAATAGTTTGTTTGGATTACAATCCACCTTTGCCCACATGCTACATTGTGAGTGTAGAGAACCTAACTTGTGAATCAAACACTACTGGAACTACTGGTTTAGAGAAAAATGATTACACAGTTGATGTATGTTCATACAAATACACACCCACATTGACTGACCTGCCATAAGAATGGAGGTTTGAATGAAGGTATAATTGCTGTTTAGAGCTTTTCTCCAAATCCTCGGCTAAAAGTACTTCCATCCCCTGAGTCTCCACAACACTATTTTCACTATTCTCTCAAAACCGTTAATGTTATGTTTTGTAGATGATAAACATGTATAAGACCTTCTCATCACCCTGACCTACTAAGCGCTCTTTGAAGGCTGAGTTAATGTCCCATTCATATCTGTGTCCCTATGACACCCTGTACAAAGTAAAATTTTCTAGAATAAATGACTTTTCTTTGAGAAACTTTTCCCTATTTGCTATTAGAAGAGTTTTAAAAAACCAATGTTTGAATTAGACATCCAATTTATCTTAAGCTAAAATATTGCCACAGAGGTCTTGGGAAGTCTGAGGATCACAACAACATTTTAAATGCAAAAGATATAATCAGCAAGTTTCTTATGGAAAGATTTGGTCAGAATTGTTATCGCTTTCCATGAGAGGCTTATTTTTTGTTAGCAAAGAATTTGAATTTGGATGATGGCTATTTTAAGATAGTTAAATATTTTAAGCTAGATGAAGAAAATAGGTTCAAAATATTTAGAGTTGATTTTAAATTTATTTATATCACCAATAGGTTAATGGCTGTTTTGCTTCAACAAACTCTATAGTTGTTATTAATTTGAAATTTCAAAAAAGGAGCCCTAAAACTCGAAAGTAATAATTAAGACATCAAGATAATCTTAGAGCAGTAAAGGTGCCTGAGGCCAGCTTCTTTACAGCACTAATAAAAAGCTCTTTACCTATAAAAAGGATAGGTAAGAGACACTATCCTTGACTCCAGAGTAGACAAATCATTTTATCCTACAAGATAAACACTTTTTATTTTCATCCATTTTGCTTATGAATATGCCTTACTTAAATTTCAAACATAGAAAGAAACCTAAACCTTTAGAGTTTTGTTCCAATTCCATAGCAATAGCATCCGCCTGCCAAAACACGCATTTGCGTGTTATTTTAATGACTTCTTTGCTCTTAACACTTGAAAAATATCTCAGTAATAATTTAGATTAAACATTGGCCACTCATCTTCAGGTCCACAACACATTTGGCATTCGTACAAATATTAAAGTTCTTTTTTAATAGCTGATAGTCTATTAAGATCTTATTGAACTAAGATTTTTTTTCTATTTATTTAGTCTTCTCAGAAGATGTAGAATAAGTTGGTCATGAAATTTTTCTTGAAATCCAAAAGTTACCAGAGCACGCTGGCGTATTGGGTGTATTCTAAGTGACACAGTATTACAATTCTCTCTAGGAATTCAGAAAACAATCCCTGGCTTCATCTGTAACGTAAAAATCTTAAACATACTTCTAGAGGTACAAGTGATGCGTCCGCTGCCTTCTCCCAGGCAAGTGCAATCCACCATCATCCAGCCTTGATAAGGCTTCTCCCAGGTTTCCCCAACAACGTAGGAAGTCCCAGCAGCATGATCGAAACACTTCTCAGCTGTAGGGAAATTTGGAAGAAAAACAGAAAAAAGGGTTATTTTGAATTGTGCAGCCTCCCTGTAATTTAAAGTGTATGTGTAAGCAAAAATTCAGCCACATTTTTTTATAAGTGGCACTCTGTTCAGAAAGAAAGGCACACCCTGCATCTAAGCACAGAGTAAGTAGCCAAAGCAAAAGAAAACTCAGGCCGACTTGGCAGGCAGAAATTCCGTTCTCCTAATAAGTACATGGACTGCATATTTTCAGCTAGTCGCAAACTTCACAACAGCACTTTGAGTAACAAGGATCTATGTACGTATCTAGTCTGTGGGAGATCACAGATGCAAAATTCCACCCTTAATTATGAATGACCAATTGTGAGTTTTGAATGGTCTCAATAGAATGACAAGAAAGCTGTTTAAAAATTTGGATTTCTACAGAAACAAAGACAAAACGAAACAAAATTAAAACCTCTGAATTAGAGAACAGTAAGTAAACAGAGTAAAATTCCGTAGCCAGAAACTTTTGGGCTTATACCAATACAGTTCTACTGAGGATCAAGACCAAAAGAAGCTCAACAATTTTTAATTTAAAAAGAAATCACCAGCGTGCAAACTGAGCACACACTATTTTGCATTTCAGTCTAGTGCATTTCATAAGGAAATGTGTCAAAAGTCTCATTTTTCTTTTAAATAAATTATATCTTGACCAAAGAGACTGAGATCAAATATTAGACAAAAGAAATGACTTCATCCTAACTCTTTCAACTCTATTCTGTGCTTTTTAAAAAAGTTAGGGTTTCTACATATAGTTAGTACTTTTTGATCTGTTTCCTTTAAGAAAACTATGGATTATATAACCTTTCATTATTTCAAATAAAATTCCCATTTCTTTATTTTTTAAATTGGAATTCAGGTCTCTCGTCCATGCAGATGTGATTTTGGTTCAACTCATCATTACAAATGAACGTCCCCAGCCACTGTGGGTTCCTAAGAGTCACGCACCTATGGGCTTGCAGGTCCACTCTCCTTTTCCATTACCAAGGCACACACACTCCAACATGTAACCACCAGTCTCATGTGGTCTCCTCCAGGTGTCACCGATCTTGTAGGACTGACCTCCTTCATGGCAGCGGTCTGTTGAAGATACAAACCAAATGTTAGGAGAGAGTAGAACAGAAAAGTAAAAAAAAAAGTCTCATGTTCCACCCAGGATAGGTACTGAGGTTGGCCAAAGTAGAGACAGGGAGAACAGCTTTGTCATCAGAGGCAGGGGGAAAGTTAACAGGTCTGCTCACTTTGGGTCTATTCAATTAAATGTGTTGCTTAAAGCACAATGGAAAACATCAGAGAACTCTGAATGGCAAAGAAAAGGTCATAAATTCTGGTTCCCCAGAGAGATCACAGGAAATTGGGTCCTAAAAGCAGAAAAGAAAGCCCAGGAGGCAAGGCCTTCACTCATACACAGCAGGTTGAGCCTGAGACTGATGCAGTGAAAAGGCCCAGCAGGCATAACAACCCAGCTTTCGGGAGTATGGGAGTAGGGAGAGGGAGTATGGGAGCAGGGAGAGTCGTATTTTACCCTAGAATAGAAATGTCATTTGGGTGGAAAGCAACCAGGTATATACACATAAAGTGTGGAAATCCTGGTACTTTTCTAGGCTGTTAAGCCCAAAGGCACATTCAGAGGCTGAACTGTCCACTAGATTGTAAACACTATGTGCCATTGACTCTTGAGATTTGTGTATAAACTTGGATAAACCCTAACATTAAGTATGGGAAAGTTGACTGGGCCTATTCACAAGGGATTGCCTTTTTCTATTGGACAAGAACCTTTAAGATGATTTATATTAAAAGATGGATTAAAAAAATTAAATGCTATGTTAATAGAATCTATTGGTAACCCAGTGAATCATACTGGAAAGATTGCCTTAACTAAACTAGAGTTGATGAGTCAGCCCAGTCCCTAAAGTTCCTTAGAAAATGCTATCGGGCTAATCATTCTATATTAGTCTTGGGAATAGCAAGAGGTGCTTCCTGGGTATAACCTATTGGTTACAGAGTAACTGTTTCTGTGAGATGCAAGAGGTCTCTTAATGAATATCTTCCCAAGCACTGCAGAAAATCATGTGATCAGTCTGGCTCGAAAATGCCCAGGTAATTTAAAATGGACAACTCCTTTAAGCATGTCTTACTGAAATGGAACCCAAGAGATCTACTTGGTTACACTATGTACACACACACACACACACACACACACACACACTCTCTTTCTCTCTCATAAATCCACACACATTAAACACTGATTTTAGCTGTGCTCATACATATCTTTAAGAAGCACAGGAACCAGTTGGATGACCACATAAAAGTACCTGGTTGCCAGGGGTAAATCCCAAAAATAGGACTATCCAGTCATGGATAACAGAAAATGACAGTGATGGTAACAGAGAGAGTCGTATTTACGATATCTTAGCATCATTTTACCGAACGTCTTCCTTACTTGCAATGGTGCAGCTTATTCTCCCTCGCCCAGCCCCAATGCAGGTACAGTCCCAGATCATGGAGTCTTTAGGGCGCTCATAAGTGTCACCCACTCGGTAAGTGTTTCCGGTGTACTTGTCAAAGCAAGTCTCTTCAGCTGAGGGGAGAGGAAAAGTCCATGTGAGCCTCATTTAGGTAAAAGCTTTTCTAGTCCACTAATCCCATCCAAAGAAAAACCCACTTTTGTGTTCTACGAGTAGCATGGTACAACTGAATGTTTACATTGAAATGAAAGGTACAGATTTTACCCTAGGCCCTAATAAGGCCACAGTGTTTGACCTTTGACAAGTTCTCGAATTTTCTGTAAATTAATTCATATTTTAAAGAATTCTCCAGCCCTTAAGAAAAAGCCATATAAAGCACTACCTTCTAATGGGGCTAGATTGTGAAGGAAGAGGTTCAGATTCCAATCTCTGACTCAGGAAGTTAAACCAAGGTCCACATAAAAAGCAAACAATTTGAAAACCACACCTCCCTCCAGGCATTGAGGCTAGATAATCCTGCTATTTCCATTTTAGCCTCATCTGGGTTTCTCTGATGAAGTTGCTGTAATTTACAAGAAACATACCAATGGTCCTAAAGGAAGGAGAACTTTGGAGGAGCTAGTGGTTTTGTGTTAACTGCGGTTGACAAATCACTTTACAATACAGTACCCAGTGTGTTTTCTGGCCCCTAATCTTACAGTTTAAGATTTGAGATTACTTGCTAATAAGTTAAAACTGTACAAGTAACTGTTTTTTGAGGGAGGGCACACAAAAATCTTTCATTTTCTCATCAAAAACTTTAGGAGAGTAAAAGCAAAAGAAGATTCTAGGCACCAGCTTGGGATAGATTTATTTCTTTGCTTTAAAGGTAAAAACACGTGAAAAGCAAATATAAGCAGTTATTAAATGTTTATAAAGAGAAAGTGACAGGTAATTCTATTAGAAAGATGGTGTATGTATTTTGTACTTACTAGTGCAAAGTTTAACAAGCACCCTTCATCTATTAAAAGACAGGGACCTCGGGGCTCCCCACTACTTACGTTCAGGTTTGCTCTCGCAGTTAAAACCTCTGCTCCCTCCATAACAGGTACAAACCAAGGCATTGCCTAGGTAGGTGCGTTCCCATTGTTGATTTATCTGATAGTGTTTCCCATTGTCATAACAACCAGCTGTAAATAATTGAAGGAAAAAGTTATCACAATTCTATCCCTTTCTTTTTTCCAAATTACGGAATTTTCTTACACAACTAAATTGATGAGCTCGAGTACCAAACACAGAAAAATAAGTTAATTATCAGAACACCAGGAAACTGAAAAAGCAATATTCTATTAAAATGTAGCTATAGAAACTAGCTACCCAAAGAATTATCTAGAATTCAGACACATGGATATTTAGGTATTCTTTTTCAATTTTTTCTTTTAACTTAGCTAAAAGTTATACAGTGATGTCATTTCCATCTGGCTAGGGGTCTACATTGAAAAAGTGGAAACATTTTGAAAGACAGAAAATTGAAATTGCGTTTTAAAACATGCAAGGAACTTTAATGCTCTTTTGGAGTAATAGTCAAGAAGAACAACTTTAAGCAGTTTCCTTTAGCCAAGGCAAAGGAGGGTGTGTCTTTGAAAAACTGGAAAAGGAATTCCGATCTCTGTTCGTGGTGAAGTTTTGTGAAGGGCCCCAAACCAATCTGAACCAACTACAACTCTTTCAAGTTAGAAACAACATAGCTATTTAGCTACCCTCTTCCCACCCCTATTTTGAAAATATTTAACCAACTATTTAGTAACAAAGAAAATAAGGAGCAGTTGAGGACCACACTAATCCCAGATGGAAAATTAATAGGCACGTATCATTTTCCTTTTTAAGGGCAAATTTTGATTACTTCAGAGAAGGACCGTCTGAACGTGCAGAATTGATTAGAACACGGGGGGAGATCGCAGAGCCCCTGTCCTCCAATGCATTATATTACCCCAGGGCCTCAGAACCAGCCTGCTCAAAACTAGAGCCTTTTGTGTCCCCAGCTGGTTTCTCTCAATCTAGCGCGCACACGCGCTCGCAAAACTTCAGCCACGACTTTGCTTGGCTTTGGCGTCCCATCCCCGAGGCAGTCTGTTCCAGCCCGCGGGCAGTACTCACGCTTGCTTTGACTGACAGCCACTGGGACCTGGGGCTCAACGATCTGCTGAGCCTGCCTCTTGCTCTTCGAGGCTCCAGCGGAGGGCACCGCTGTCCCCAGGCACAGGACGGCCAGCAGCAGCAGCCCGGGTCCCGGACCCCTGAGCATCTTGAGACGGTGGGGGGAGAGACGCCCTCACCAGGAAGCAAGTTGCCACCAAGTTTGGTTCCCTTCGCAACCTGCGGGAAAAGTCCCTTGCAATGCCTCCCGGGGGTTGACGCCTCCTCGAAGGTGGGGGCCAGAGGGTGGGGAAGGGGACGGGTAGAGGGACAGAGGGGATGGAGAAGACGACAGAAGTTGTGGCTGCAGGTCCCCGCTTCCCGCTCGCGCCTGGGGCTCCCTCTCCTCCCCCTGTACAGCACAGCGGGCGCGGGCGGCCGAGCCCAGAGCGCCGGGGCTTATATGGGACAGTCCCCTCCCGCCCCCCGCGAGGCCCCGGGCGCCGGGGAGGAGGGACCCGCCCGAGCCCCCCGCCCCTCCCGCCTCCGCCGCCGCCGCCGCCGCCGCCGCCGCCGACCGCGCGCCGATTGGCCCGAGCTCCGGGTGACGTCACGGGGGACTGTGGGTTCGCCGCGAACAAAAGAGATGCTGATCGCCCGCCAGCACTGGGTCCAGAGAACTTTTTTTCGGTTTCCTTTGCGGTCGTCAAACTTTTTGGCGGCTGGGGGAAGGGATGGCAAGCGGCTGTAAAGGGGTAGACCGGGAGGAGAAGGAGAGGCTGGACTTGTGTGTTGCAAGGCTTCCCCGCCCCACCTTCCCTTTTCTTTTTTATTAAGGGTGGTGGTGGTGGTGTTTGAGGACATTGCATCAACTCTGGGGAAAAAAGTCTGCTTACTGGAGTGTATTTTGGGAGAAGAAAAACCGTAAAGTAGCCACCACCTTGCAGCTGTAGGAATCCAGACTTTGCAGTCCAGAGCGGGACCCCCCCCTACCCCTTCCCTTTCTGGGGGTTCATGTGCGCTGACTTCGGGCTCTTACTTCGCCTTCGTAGCTTCCTGTTCAGACTCCTCGTCTCAGCGCCGTCGCTGCCTGGCTCTGAGAAAGCGCTGGCTGGGGAAGGGGGAGTGGAGGGGAAAAGCAACCCTTTAACTCTGCTTCTAAGTACCGGCAGTTCTGCGGAGCGCTTTGCCGATCGGGGGGAAATGCAAAGAACGAAGTTTCTTTTGAAAGGACGAAATAGCTGTTTGCTTTTTGAAATACACAGGGGAATCTTCCTTTCCTGGGGGTGGGATACCCATTTCCACCGAAAGGGAAATCACTCGTGGGCAACCTGCAAACTGTAAAGTTGGGCCGGCTGTGGAGAGGGAAAGATCTTCGTGTCTTGGCCCATGTTCACGGTGCCAGATGCACACAAAGCAGAGATTTTGTTTGAATCACTAAAAGCTGAAGCAAAAAAAAAGAGCATTACTGTCTTGCCCTCCTACAGCTGAACCCTAACCCTGTCTTGCTTTTATTTGGCATTTTCTTTTTGCAATCATCAGTTTCATCACAGTGTCTGCCCCCCATCCAGCCCCCGCTGCCCGATTTTTAATATTTCAATTGTTATTTACTCCAAGAATGTGGAAAGTTCCCATTTAAGGCTCCCCTGTCTTTCCCTTTAAACTCAGAGAATGGAAAAGGAATCACAGAAGTCTAGCAATTTAGCAACTCATCACATTGGTTCTTTTTTTCCAAACACAAGCGCACTTGCTTTTAAAGATCTTCGAAAGGAGGCGTCCACAACTTTCACAGTATCTCCTGAGAGACCCAAACTGAAAGTTTTTCCTTCTCCTGGTGTTGGGATTGCAGAGAACATACGCAAGATACTAGCACAGTGTTTATTTCTGCAAGGTATTTGTTTCCTCCAAAAGTTCCACCTTCAGTAACTGCCATAGGGGTAATTTGAACTCTATGGTCTATAAAATGTCCAGCACATTACAGATACAAAACTAACATTTGTTTTTATTCATGCCAGGAATTAAAAACAAAAAAACCACAGCAAATATCAGTTTCCTACAAGGAGTGTAAAATAACCTCTTGAGGAATCTTTGTGACCAACACTCCAGGTTGAAAGAGTGCCATGGATTTCCCCAAATTTAGAATCCTGTCTGAGTTAGAGTTTTTTGGGAATTTCTCATCATCACTTGACAAAACAGTTTTCTCTTTCAAATATAAAAGGGCTCCTTGTAAAATGCTTAGTAAATTTCTGGGAATTGGAGTGTTTCTTCTTCCAGAGGGAAGGATACCTGGAAATCCGGGTGTAAGCAAGATTAACCTGAAGCCAAAGCTTTCTTAAAATACATAGATTCTGGGGGAAGGAAATAAGTGGTTAGAAAGTATTTTGTCAACTGAAAACATGATAGTTTGATATATTTACTGTACTCAAAATACACTAGAATAATATACATATGAGAGCTTGGGGGAAAAAGGCCCACCTTACATTTTAGAAGAAACTTTTATATTCCAATACCATAGAAATATAATTTGTTTAAGGAACTGAAATATTTCTGTCTCACATGCAAAAATGTAATAATATCTGACTGAATTTCATAGGAATGCTTGGGAGTTTACCCTTTTACTTGAAAGTTGGTTTTGGTTTTCTGTTTTTTTAACTTTGGAGATGGAGACAGTTTCTTAGTTAAGATAACAGGGCTTGCTACAGTATTCTTTCATTTAGCAAAATCCCTGGTAACTTTGTAAGTCTATTATCTCTAACTGGAGAGATAATTAAATCTTAAAGACCACACTGACTCTGCCTAACTCAACTGACATGTCTAGTGTACAAGATTCCCTTGGACTCCCTTGAAAATTCCATTTTGACAGGGTGAGTTCTTCCTCAGTTAACAGCATCCTTCTACTTGTAGGAAATAACTTTGGATTCCTTTTTTCAAAAAATCTCTATTTGGAGAGGGGAATGTGACAAAAAGAAAAACCTATAGAGACAGAAAGGAGATTCATGGGTGCCTGGGGTCCCAAACAGGAATTATCTATAAATGGACAAAAGGAATGTTATCTAGGGTGATGGAAATAAGTGTACTAAAACTAAATTGTGGTGGCTACTGCACAATTTGGCAAAAGTTTCTAAAAATCAAGGGGTTGTACACTTTTTACAGAATGTCAGTTATACCTCAGTAAAGTTGTTTTTTTAATAAAAAGTTGATTTTAAAAATTAGTATTTATTTATTTACTTACTTACTTTTATGCTTACCATCTCCTGGTTATGTTTCAAGGACTCATGCCTAAGTGGCAGCAACATACACAAGGCGTCCTCATTTCTTCATTTTTCTAAGAGGAAGTTTGCCTTAAAAACAGTAGGGGATTCTTTCTTCTACACCAGGAACTACTTATGAAACCTAGTATTTGTGTGATGGCATGTATGAGGTCCAGACAGAACAAATCTTTATTTAGGACTGTGCCTTGTTTCTTTTTGGAATTACCATGGTGATAGGATTTTCCCAGAGCTTCAGACAACTTAAATTTTCAGTAACAAAAAGAAGCACATGGATTTGTGTGTGCGTAGGGAGGCGTTATTTGGATGTTTTAATGTTGGAGAAGGTTAATGCGGAGCTTAACACTAATGGAAATTTGAATTAAATCGACTTCATTCAAGTTGAAGGTTAGAGATGGTAATGTTTGGTTAAGCACAAAAATAATTTACCAGATCCAGTCATTTAGAAGGATTGAAATTAAAACAGTTTAAGGGATACGTTTTAAAAGGCATTTTTCCAAGTAAAAAATGGGTTTCTTTTAATACTAATAAACACATTATGGACTATACTCCTAGCCAAATCCTTTGCCTATTGATAAAAAACAAAATCTTATCCCTGATAAGAAATAACTTAATGACCCCAAGGGTTACATTAAATGTTACATTTTAATGTTACATGTTAATGTTAAATGTTAAATGTTACATTTAGATGTTACATTTAGATGGTGGGCTGTTTTTCCTGAAAAGCTTTGGTTTTTATACCTTTCTTAATCTGTTTCAGTCCTGCTAGAAGGGAGGCCATTGATTGTGTAACCTCTGGAACTTTTTTTCAGCCTTGAAAACTCATAGTATCTTTATAAATTTTATGTCTTCTATAGGTAAGCTGGATGGAGATAAATTAAGATAGCTTTGTTTCTTATCTTTTTTTTTTTTTTTTTTTGGCGGCAGAAATCCTTCCCTTCTTCCCCTGAAAATGGCCAAGTTTGCAAAAATGCTACTCATTAAGCACAGGTGTGAGAAGGAAAAATAAACTGCCCTGTGGGTAATCCTCACGGCTGGAAAGTCTGAGCAGTTTGTCTAGAATTGACAGGGTGCCTACAACCAGGGAGAAAATATTTGATAAGAGCTTAAATTGTGCCTTAAAAGCTAGCCAGTTTTCACCCAATAAGCATTTTGTTTATATTTTAAGTTACTTTATTTTTTAATCAGCACTTTTAATAACCTTAGTCTGTGACTTTTTCTCCTTAACGGGAGTACTCTTTTCTCATTAGAGTGATGTAACTCCCAAAAGGCTTTGCAAAGGAGTTTAATTCATCTAGTAAAATGGAACTAACTACTGTGTAGCTGGCACGCTTAAGCAAACTGTGTTAGAGAACACTGTAACTTCCAAGAGAGGTAACGGTTGGAAAAATTTCATTTTTGTGTGTTGTTGCTCCTTTTTCCAATTTTGTTTTATTGTATGTTGTCAGCATCGAAGTTTTTGTTTGTTTTGAAAGGCAGAAATTAAAAAAAATTGTAAATGATTTTCAGTATTTAAATTATTTTCTAGCCATTTTACACTCACATACTTTAAACATCTCATATGCAGCTAATCATAAAGGTTGAGTCGGACGCTTAAAAATAACCATACACATTATCACTTAAATAAACTTTTATGCCACCATAGGCAACTGTGATATAGGTGGTCAATAGTCCTGCTTTGTGTCTAATTAATTAATTTATTAGCTATAATAAATTAAGGACATATTCAACTGAATTATAAAAATAAAAGCATAAATATAATTATCCCTAAATTTATACAGAACAATTTTCTAGATAAATTTTATATATTCTTTCATTAGCTATGAAAATTTTACTGAGATGGAATGGACATTTAAGTTCATTACGATTTTAAGTGTGAAAAACTAATGCATTGCTTAAATACATGCACATTTAAGCAGTCGGAAAGCCATAAAGATTTCAGTACCTGAATGGAAATAATTAAATAGATTTTATTAAGCACTTCCTATGAGCCAGACCCAGTACTAAGTGCTTCATGTACATTTTTCATTTTACCATGAACAACCTGTTAAGATGAGTACCATCACTTGTCATTCTTATAGATGAGGATATAAGGGTTAGAAAATAACTAGAATGAAATTTTCTAAGTCACCATCCTTGCAGGAATTGTGATATCACAACTGATACCAAGACCGTGTGATATCAAGTGATTAAGTGATGATCTCCATGTGGAACCAAGATATGGGTAAAGCGATTGGCTAAAGAATGCTGTGGATGACTTCTTCAACATAAGCCTAATTTATTCAAAAGATGTCACACAGGACTCTGCTAACTGATAGGCTGGTGGTTTCTATCTATTGTATCCAGGGCCATTCTTTTGTGAATCAGTTTCCCTCAAACATCCCAAGGGTGTTTTGGTATTTTGAACCAAAGTGGAAGATTGTTACCACTGACTCTCTGGCTAGACTGCAAGTTTGCTGGGGGCAGAGTCTCTGTCTTGTTTCCTCTGTATTCCCAGCACCAGGCACGATGTACCCTTGGGTAAGTGCTTGGCAAATGTCAAATGAGTGAGTAAAAGGAAAGAAGGGCAGGTGACAAATACCCTTAAATTCACATTTAGTGACCATACAGCCTGGCACAGTGCTGAGTGCTCTGCATATGTTATTTTACTTTATCCTCAAAGCAACTGCCAGAAATAGATATGAATAGTCCCATTTAACATTCTGAAGCTCTGAGTGGTCTTTAGGTTATGCCAGGAGAAAGGGACAGAGCTGGAATTTAAATCAAGGTCTTCCTGACGCAAAATTCATGTTCTTAACCAAGACGTACGTGGCTTTTGCCAAAGAGACGTTGTCCTATATAAGTTATAAGAAATTTGGAAAATTCTCTGGTGGTCGGTCACCTTTTATCTTCCTCCAGATGCTTGTGCCTTGCTCTGGGCCTAGAGCCTGACCTTTTGGACTGTGTGACTGTCTCCTCTGCTTGCTAGAGGGCAGGAGGACAAGAGTTCAAAGTACTTCTTCCCCACTGCCTCCCTGCTTCTGGCTTCAGTTTCACAGTTCTGGTGGCAGCTGCCTTTTTCCAGAACATTTGTTCTCAATGGAGGCAGCCTCGCCCCAAGAGGATGAAAATTGGTTTTTGGGGTAGAAGGAGAGTGGTTAAAAAATTTCAATCTTATCTGATAAAAATCTTATCTTTTAGTCATTAATTTACTAGTTAGAATTTAAGTTGAATTTAATTTTTTTTCTGGGGGATTGGGTAGGGTGGAGTTTAACAAATAAAAAGAAAAGGGGAGGAACATGGCTACAGAACAACAACAGCCCCTCCAGGCTGCTCTTTCTGACCCCTGCCCTGTGATGACAGCCCTAACAGTGACGAACGTCCTACCTTGCTAGTCCCTGGGAGCCTCACCATCCCTTCTATGTCCCTTGGTCATGCCCACACCAGGTAACGGTGCTTTCACCAAACTCTTCCAGTGGAAATCATCCAAATTCTGTTTCTTGTTGAAACCCTGATCATCCAGTTCTAACAGTCTAATCATGACATGAACAGTTCACATAAGCTATGGTTTTTAGTCTTAAATCACAGCAGAATAGATTTAGGACACATGAATTCCTTGCCAAATTCAGCAAATAATGTTAGTTATGCAGTGATTTCTGCTGTATTTTCCATGTCTTGAATGTTTTTTTCTTTCTCTCTCGCTCTCTCTCTCTGCTGAATGTGTGCCCTTCTAACATAGTGTCTTTCCCAGAGTAAAATACTGAGATGATAGGGGCAAATGACCTAGGGATCATAAAATGATGGAGAAAAGAACCCAGAATTTTATTTTTAAGTCAATGGTATTTGTCTTAACTTCTTAACTCCCTTGGAAAGAGTTTGATTTGTCCACCAAGTAATTTGGTTCATGCAAAAAAGTTGGGATTAGCAGCACATCAGAAACAGAGGTTCACCTTTAAAGGCGGCTCATAAACCTACAAAAGTCATGAATGTGAAAGCTAAAATATTTTTACATATTTTTCACAT
>NW_012149252.1:974159-977226 GCF_000956105.1 Propithecus coquereli | reverse complement strand
ATTACGGGATTTATTATCATTCACTACAATTAATATGTAAATAGGTGATATAAATTATGTTTTGTGTGAAGTTGTTACTGATGGTGATTTTATCTCTGTGTGAAAGTGAGAAAACAACAGAGAGATGATTATCAGTGGCAATAATAATGATCATAGACATTTCTGATTATTATGACCCAATCTGATACTTTTCTTCTGCTCATTTTGATTATACTTATACTCTTTTCCACACAGACTAGCATATTATTATAGCGCTTTTAAAAAAATTTACATTGCATCTTTTTTGTCCTCAATAGCACTATAAACTCTTTGATGGTAGGCACTGAATTAACTTCTTTTAGAAAGGCTTTTTTTCCCCTACGATTTGAGTTTCTTTAAGGAATGTGGTAGAGACTGCTAGCTGTCCACTCAGATCCATTCTCTTCTTCTACAGTTAGTCCCTTTGTGCACAACTAGGCTACACTGTACAGCCTCCCTGTGGTTAGGTGTGGGAATAGAAATAGTTCTCATGAGTGGAATGTGAGAAGGAGTGATGTGTCCCAACTCTGGGTCGGGGACTTAATTCATTAGCATGCTCTTGTTCGTTCCTACCAGCTGAAATGCAGACACGGAAGACACCCGGCTCTTAACTAGGCAGATGATGAGAAGGTCTTGGGTCCTGAATCATCATGAAGAGCAGAACTTGACCACTGACCTGGGTCATTCACTTTGAGACTGTTGCATGAGAGATAAACACATCCCTTCATTCTTCACGCCTCTGTGTCACTAAGCACCTTCGTTGCAGCAGTCCAGCTTCCCCAGGAATCAAGGTACTGGGCCTCCCACTACCTTTCTTACGTGCCCCGTCGCTGAGCTGCCCTGTGCCTGGTGACTGCATGTGTTCTGTCTACTAGATTTGCGCTGATGTTTGCAACTCTGCTTCAGAGTTTTCTCTCTTTTCCTGGCTTTCCATAAATTCCATGCAAAATTTTAGCCCCTATGCTAACCTCCCCTGATAATTTATCATTCATTTCTAAATAATATATTTAGGTCATCCATGAAATATTTTTGAGCGCCTGCTAAGAGCACTGTCATGGCTTGAAGTATATCTCTCCCAAATTCATGTGCTGGAATCCTCACCTCTGGAACTCCACAATGTGACCTTCATAGAAGATAAAGTCTTTAAAGGGGTAATCAAGTTAAAACAAGTTCATTAGGGTGGGCTCTAATCTAATATGACTGCTGTTCTTATAAAAAGGGGAAATTTGGAGACAGACGTGCAGACAGGAAAAACGCCGTGTAAAGAGGGAGGCAGAGATCAGGAATGCCCAGGAAGCCAAAGATTTCCAGCAAACCACCAGAAGCTAGAAGGGAGGAATGGAACAGATTTTCTCTCACAATCTTCGTGAGGAACCCACCCTGCTGGCACCTTGATTTTGGACTCCTAGCCTCCAGAACTGTAAAACGATGCATTTCTGTTGTAGAAATGCAGTCTGTAGTCCTTTGTTGTGACAGCCCTGGCAAACTAATCCAAGCACTGGGAGTATTAATGATCAGAAGAGTGTTAGTGATGAATTCAGGTTGATAGAGCTCTGGAGCATGATGTAACATGCTCAAAGGCAAACTCCTAGTTAACTGAAGGGCTGGGATGGCTGGATTTTTTGGTGCATGCTTTTTTCTTACAGATGTTTTCGTGTCAGTCATTGTGTGTAGGATATGAAGATAGGCATGATGTAGGCCCTACTCTTAAGGAATGTAAAATTTAGTAGCAAATTGGCAGGGATGAAAAGTTTGATTTTACATGCTATTGGCCAATGTGTCAGGTGGGAAAAGGTATACATGTGCACAGATTTTAGGAGCGTAAATTGGTGCAATCTTTTTAAAGAGCATTTTGGCAATATTTAAAATGTACATTCCTGTAATATGGTAGACTGAACACACGTATTTCCTTTATAGCCTTCTGAAAATACACTAATGATAGTTCAGAGATAAAAACAATATTAACCTGTAAAATAAAGAAAAGGCCAGGCGTGGAGGCTCATCTCTGTAATCCCAGCACTTTGGGAGGCTGAGTTGGGAGGATCACTTGAGGCCAGGAATTTGAGACCAACCTGGGCAACACAGCGAGACTCATCTCTACAAAAAATAAGGAAAAATTAGACAGGCATGGTGGTGTTCACCAGTAGTCCCCCTACTTGGCAGGCTGAGGAAGGAGGATGGCTTGAGTCCATGAGTTAGAGACTATAGTGAGCTATATTCACACCTCTGCACTCCAGCCTGGGTGACAGATAGAGACCCTGTCTCTAAAGAAATAAAATAAAATAAGAAAATAAAAAAGAAGACAGCAGATAAGAGATATCAACAACATTTTGGAAAAAGAAGGCAGATGGAGACGTGATAACTGAGGTCACAAGAATAAATGCCTGTAAGCCAATAAGAAGCAAGCTGATTGACATTCGAGAAACCTTGAAAGCCTCAATAATGGGAGGCATATGGTACCCTGATGGTAGGGAAAAGTGAGTCTGAGAAGTGTTTGACTCGGGTGGGGCAAAGGCAATATATGTAACCATTTGTACCCCTGTAATATGCTGAAATAAAAAAAAAATGGTATATACACACACACACACACACACACACACAAAGAAGTGTTTGAAAGTCTCTAAATAAGGAATAACTCCACACCCTTTTTCATCCCTCTCCTATTCTGTCCAGCCAAGCCCTGACCCACCCTTGGCAAAATCCAGGAATTTTACTATGTGGATGGGGCTAGATGGAAAATCTCAAACTCAGGGAGGGAGGGTGATAGAGGTAGAGCACAGTACTGAAAACAGGAAGATTAAGTGAAAGTCTACATGCTTACTCTCCATGTAGACCGAAAAGTTTCTCCCTGAACTTAGTCTCTTTGGAGAGAATGATCTGTAGATTCTGATATTTTGCAATGAAATCCCTGGATCCCAACTCAATCACCTCCGGTGCTGCTGATCAGTCACTAAGCTCCTCTCCCGTGCACAGAGTTTCCAAGCAGATGTTTAGTGCCTTGATTCTAAATATGAGTGGACAGCAAAAGGTCACTAAACATGAGAGGAAA
>NW_012149252.1:973504-974109 GCF_000956105.1 Propithecus coquereli | reverse complement strand
TAGGAAAAGACTATCTGTTAAAAATATTTTATTCTTTTTTTACTGAATAGTATTCAACTGAATGGATATACCACAATATGTTTAGCCAAATTCACCTGCTGATGGACTTTTTAGTAGTTTCCAGTTTTTGATAATTAGAAACAAAACTTCAATACATATTTGTATTCACCTCTTTTTATAGAACTATTTTATTCCCTTGAGCAAATATCTAGGAATGAAATGGCTAAATCATATGGGAGGTATATTTTTAACATTTTGAGAAAATGCCAGGCTGTTTTTCAAACTTTATTGTATCATTTTACACTCCCACCAGCAATGTGTGAGCATTCTGGTTCCTTAACATTCTTGTCCACACTTGATATGGTCAAACTTTTTAATTTTAGCCATTCTAATAGGTATATAGCAACTTCTCATTGTGATTTTAATTTACATTTCCATAATGACTAGTGGTGATGAGCATTTTTTATGGGCTTGTTTGCCATTTTTATATCTTCTTTTGTGAAGCAGCAGTTCAAATCTTTTGCTTATTTTCAAATTTGGTATTTGTTTTCTTTTTGTCAAATTTTGAAAACTCTTTTAATATTCTGGCTTCAAGTTGTTTATCA
>NW_012149252.1:956334-962434 GCF_000956105.1 Propithecus coquereli | reverse complement strand
GGGTTTTGAGCTTGCCTTGGGCACCACCAGTATGTTTCATGGAGGGAAAACAGAGCACAGGTCACTGTGGTGAGTGGATTCAGTGAAAGTTGCTTAAGAGATTTTGCATTGTCATTATAGTCTGGTTGTGTTAAGTATTTCCTTTTCTGTCCACAAGAAAAGAATAAACCCCCCAAAGGGCAGGGATCATTTTTTGATTTCCTTTGTTTCCTTCTTCCAAGCTTAAAGCACCAAGTTGGGCACATGACAAACACTCAGTAATGAAGCTTCGACAAGCCGGAGGTGACAATTCCCCAGGAAAGTCAGCTCTCAGCCACATAGAAGGGTTTGCTCAACTGCGGATTTGAGACGCTCAATCTGTTTTGATTTGTGATACTGTATTCTTCTTTGCCATTCTCCCAAATGACATGTCAGCTTTCATGATTCATTTTTATGTTTTCTCATCTATCCCTTCGATATTGGACTTCTGCCTAAGCAGCAAAATTCAAAGAAATCTCTCCTGTGGAATTGCTGATGTGAAAGAAGACCGTAAGGTTCAAATGACCTCATAGTGCATAAAACAATGTGAGTGAAAATGAGGAATACTATTTATTGTCCAAGACAAAAATGAGGATCTTGTGAAAAGCTTGCTCAGTTTTTGGTACAATGAAATTGTTTGCTGCAGACTGCCTGAAACTTGAGTTATAAGATGTCTTTAATATTGACAATAAAAAAGAACTGTCTTAGGTCAACTGTTATGTATAATTTGTACAGTTCTTGAATTAATTATTTTTATTTTTAGCCACCCAGGAGTATTATCAAAACTCTTCAGTAGCACAGTCTAGTCTAAGTTGCCACCACAACTGGTAAGTTCATTCCTGTAATCTCAGCACTCTGGGAGGCCAAGGCAGGAGGATTGCTTGAGCCCAGGAATTTGAGGTTGCAATGAACTATGATGATGCCACTGCACTCTATCCTGAGAGACTGAACAAGACCCTGTCTCAACAAAACAAAACAAAACAAAACAAAAAACAGTGGGCTCGAGAGTGGCATTTATGGCTTTGGGTTTCATGATATTTGTCAACTAGCCTTTACACATATATGATTGGTATTCCAGTCCCTACTCTGTTGGTATATATCTGTGTGAACTTGATTATGTTTTAGTCTCTTTGTGCCTCAGTTTCCTTATTCATAAAATGAGTATATTAAATTAGATTATTTCTTATTCCTTGGGCACAAAAGTTACATAATTGTAAAAAAGCTCTTATCCATTATCATTGTTACCTTTATTTTTTAAAATGCCCAAATATATAATAATGATACGTTTATACTTGCTAAGCATTCATGCACATATTTTGCATATGCCCAGAATATTGGAACATACATCTTAGCGAGGAATATAGCTTAATATTCTCAATTTGCCTTTGTTTCTAAGAGAAAAAGTAAAGAGCTGAAATTCTACCTCTAGCAAGAATAAAAGCTTTGCTTCTTGCTCTGTTTAAGTAATTAAAAAATCTTTGTTACTCTGCTTGACAACTTCCTACTTTGGGGATGCCTTAGGGTGAGAGGAACAGCTCCTAAAACAGCACATCTCTTTCCCGCCTGAGTTCCAAATAGAGGACCGGACCGATGGGGGCCGAGGTGGAGGGAGAGGCTCGGGAAGGGAGTGAGGTAGGCCTGCTAAGTGTGTCCTGCCTTAGGGAGTCTCATCTCCCAGGAGTGATCCACACAGGGCAGGAGGCCGCCCCAGTGAGGCCAACCGCATGGATAAGCAGAGGAACAAAAAATCTCAGTGAACAGGCTTCCTCCCTCGGGGGAAGAGGGAGGGCAGAGGGGAGCACTCTTGTCTGGTTATTCTTTCCAGATTCACAAATCCAGCAAGTCACTTGACTTCTCCAAAGGAAAGACAAAATGAGAAAATTGGCCAAGAGGAGTACCAAGACTGTGTTTATGGAAAATCACCAGGAACAGGGAAAAGGTGTTCCCTCTAAACCCAGAATCATAATCACCACTAGCTATGTTCTCTGGAAATAAACTTTTGCATGTTAAAAAAATTATAAAATGCCAAGATATGTCATGTAAAGCAATTTAATATAACTTTTCAAGTAGATTTGTCTATAATGAAACCACTCGGAGTTTTAAATTTGCAGATGCTGTTTGCAAAGAAATGTATGCATGTGTTTAACATTTACTGTCAGTATTAACTATGTTAATACTACTATTGCTTACTTTGACATTCTAGTTTTAACACTTATATTTGGAGGAATTAAAAAAAACCACTTGACTACAAAGGAGCTATAACTCATTTTCACAATCTGAGTTCATGTGAGTGTTTTAGAAGACATTTCAGAAATGGTTTTGAATTCTTCTGAAATAATGTTTAAGATGGTGCTATTTGGGAATTAAAATACTATTTGTAAAAATTGCTTCTATGGAAATACAAATTGATGTACAATGTAGAATGTAGGTTGATAGAATGAAATGTTAGAATTTTCAAAGTGACTAAATAAAGACTAATAATTAAATTATAACTAGCAAGATAAGAACTAAATAGCCACAATCTTAAGTACAGTTTGACTTTCATGACTGTAGATAGAAATTACAGGAAGGTAGATTTTATTTCAACATAAAGATGAACTTCCTAACTGTAAGAGCTATCTAAGACTGAGATGGGCTGCTATAGTTAAATAGACTGTAAAATCACTTGGTGATGGTATTTGAAGGGGACTCATTCCTGCTTGTATTGTACTGGATAACTTCCAAGTTCTTTTCCAGTTCTAATGCCTGTATTCTACACAGTGATCCCCAGCCTTTTTGGCACTTGGGACCAGTTTCATGGAAGACAAGTTTTCCATGGATGGGAGGATGGGGAAGGAGGTGGTGGCAGAGGCCTGTGGCCTGGTCTGGTCCCTAACAGGCCATGGACCCATACCAGATGGTGGCCTGGGGCTTGGGGACCCCAGTTTTATAAGAGGAACTGAATTATGTAAGGATATAAACCTTTTCAAAGTTGTTTTCTTTTACATCGGTTAATAGAATATACTAAAGCTATACAGCATACCTCTGCTTACTATAATATACTAAAAAAGAACCAAGAACATTTAAAATGGGTTAGGGAAGAAGGGACCACTTGAAACAAATTTTTTACAAATTAAAGTGTTGAGAACCACATCTGTCTTCTAAACACATCTAAAAAATGACCCTTACAAGTATTCCTTTGTTAGTTCTGAAAATAGCTTTTGTGTATTACTTCTTAAACAATACTGTATATGATTAAAATCTTATGGGCCACATTATTTGGCTGATTCTAAATTTATAGAAGGAAACACCTGAACAAAAGTTGTCCAAAGAATGGACAGTATTAATTTGGAAGCACAGTCCTGAGGATTTGCTAAGTGGATGGGGTCTAGTGAACTGGCCATAACTTATAAGTTAATTTATAATAAGAGCAGCCTCTTATTACCTGGATGAATGGGGCAACGTTGACATACAGACCTTGAGGCAACAATGGTCAGGATACATGACTGGTTTCCTTATGCCCTTTTAGAGTTACAGACTTCACCGGAAACAGTTTTCTGCTTTGATAATAAATGTCATGCCCTCAGTGACCACTAGGAGAAGCTGTTCGGTCTCCACTCTGTCTCAGAACCCTCTGTGGGATCAAACATTGTACTAACTTGTACTGAGTTCACCTTTTGCCTCTTTTGGCCCACATACGTAAATGGTAAAGAAAAATATATGTATTTTTAAGTTCTGTAGGAAAAACACAATTGCTGGATTCTTGGGTAATTAAGAGTTTATGACAAAAAAAAAAAGAGTTTATGACAATGAAGGTACTTTGTCCTTTGTTCTCAAGATGCTTTCATGGGCTGTTTTGAAAGGATGACTTGTTGAATTTTCAAGCCAATTATCATCTCTCAGTCTTGTTTCTGTGCATGGGAATTTTCAGTGCTCTTCACCTCCTTTTGAAGTTTGAAGATAGAGAGTTCTAAACTCTCAGTCTACGGTCTACACTGAAAAATATCTTTTCTCTCTAGTGGTTATGCTAATATAAAATCTCCCACATTATCCTGCATAACTGAATCATTAACTCTTTGCATTTCAAAGTGCCAATATTGTAAACTAAATGTTTATTTATTAATGTAAAAAACATTGTATTGGAAACAAAGATATGGTTTCTGACTTCAAACACTTTAAGGTCACATTTGAGAAAAGACACAAACTAATATGTTCACAGTTGGTCACAGCAGCAGTTAGAAACAACAGGTTGTGGGGTACAGTACATTTTCTCTACCATAGGACTGATGAAATTGTCAACATATTAATATATACATTTTTTGGTGTGTGCATTTTTGGTAGTAAAGGATGGAGTAAGCAAAGTCTACGAACATACATTTTTTGTGTCTTCTTAAAATGTCAAATCTGTAAGAACCCATCAACGAAATCATATTAAATTGAACATATTCAAATAATATTAGATTGAGCCAAATGAAGTAATTATTTCTGTAGGTCACAACAGTCAATATTGGCAATTTAATGTGGTTCAATTTAATAAAAAAAATCTGTGTTAGTTTTCTACTTCTATATAACAAATTACCACAAATTTAGCAGCTTAAAACAACACTCACTATCTTCACAGTTCAGTAGGTTGGAAGTCTTGGCGGGCTTATCTGGGTTCTCAGAGAGGGTCTTGCAAGGCCAAAATCAAGCTGGGCGCTTATCTGGAGGGTCCAGAGGAGAGTCTGTCTCCAACCTCAGTCAGATTATTGTCAGAATTCAGTTCCTTGTGGTTGTTGCCAGAGGTGGTTCTCAGAAACTAGAAGCTGCTCTCTGGTCCTTGCATGCGTTCCCCTCCATTTTCAAGGAGGCAACGGCCTGTTGAATTCTTGTATTTTGAACCTCCCTGACTTCTCCTCTGTCACCAGACCGAGAAAGTTCTTCATTTTTAAAAGGGTTCCTGTGATTACATTAGGCCCGTCCAGATCATCTGCTTTTGATTAACTCAAGACAATTGGTTAGGAACCTTAATTACATCTGCAAAATTCCTTTTGCCACGTAACATAACATAATTAAAAGTGCTGTGAGAGGTTGTGTAGCAAAGTGGCTAAGGGACTGCAGGCCATCTGGGTTCAAAGCCATGCTCGATCACTGATTATATGATGCTGGACAAAGTTTCTTAGCCTCTCTGTGCTTCTGCAAAACAGGTATCATCTTTAATAACCTATTTTGTTGAGTGGATTAAATGAAATAATCCATAAAAAACATATAGCACAGGGCCAGGCACATAGTAATTGCTCAATGAGTAACACATTATCAGTATCGTAGAAAAAAAGATGGGGAGAAAAAGAAAGTGGAAGGAAATTTATATAGGCAGAGTGATCAAGGAAGGATGTATAAAGGAGGTAAGGCTTGAGTTGGATTTAGTTAAATTGAATTTTTATGATCAGTGAAGAGTGGCAATGAATTCATTCTAAATTATGTCAAATGTACCGATAAAAGGTTTTTACTTTGTAGAAATGAGAAACTGATTACATCTGCTTATTTGGACAGAGAATGGGACCAACGGCAATTCACACATGCTGCCTGTGGGCAAACATCAGGTCTGTATAGTTTCTTTTTCTTCAAAGATAAATAAACAAGCAAACTAAGCAACAAGGCACACTGGATCAACGGGCTGCCATGCTATATTGGATAAGCAGGCTTATTCCTGATACATGAGGCCTATCCCAGGAATTTGGTAAACAGATGTGTGACTGTTCAGCAGACCAAGGAGGAATCCTGAATATGCTTTTTCTTCATCTTCTGATTGGCCCAAATGCCTTTGCCATTCTCTCCCTGCATAATCCAAGCTAAGATGACAATGACCAATGACTAAGGCTCAACCTTCAATCAGACAAATGGGAAAGCACCACAGTGATTTAGATCATAAAAAGCCCGAGTCTACAGCCACTCTGACCATTCTGCTAGCTACTTTCTGTTTATATATTTCTTCTCCAAGAATGAGCTGATCCAGGGCTGATCCTAGATAACCAATCAGCAGATCAATGAGTCAATTAGCCAATCAAGAGTCAATTAGCCAATTAATCATCATCTCTTTTTTAAATATCTCCCTGTGATAAGA
>NW_012149252.1:938701-955229 GCF_000956105.1 Propithecus coquereli | reverse complement strand
GAGAGCCCAAACCCATTTAGTTATTCTTCCTATACGTGCTTCATAGTCTCATGTTCTTTAGCCAAATTCCTATGAGTCCCTGTGATCTAGTCTCAGTCTCAAGCTACCTCTCAACTTAAGGCAGTCTGACTCCATGGAAACAGTAATGTAGTGCTAAGTGGATCTTACAGATTATTTAGGTGAGCTTTCATATGGGATGATAGATCTCCAAGAAGTCAAGTATAGTGAAATAAATGTGTGCATATATCAAAGGAGGGTATCTAATTTTATTGAAATTCCCTAAACAACTTGATATTACAGGTATCTATCGGTCCTAACTCAGACTGTAGCCAGTTGAGTCCTTTGTTTCACAGGCTTTATTCCTAAGTAGATCTTTGTCTTCAGAAGCCCGTGGTCCAGTCTGGCTCAGCAACGACAGCCCGGAGGAGACCTTGGGTACTATCTAGTCCATACCCACCGTGTTACAGGGAGGAAACTCAGGCTCAGGAATGGAGACCAACAAGTGAAACTAAGAGAGAGGAACATTCCAGGAAGGAAACATAGCTTGAACAAAGACACCGAGTTTAGAAAAGCTATGCTCAGACATTAAATTCTGACAATGAACTTGGATGTGACTACAAGTACTTGAGGGGTTAACCATAAACCTGAAAGGTAAATTATTAGGTCCAAATTGTAGGAGGTTTTGAATGTTAAGGGAAAGAGTTATTCTTGTTGTTTTTTAACATTATAAAACACACAAAAGCAGGCAAAATCCAACAATGAATACCATATAGTTATTATTCATTTCCCACAATGGTCGACTCATGCCGATCTTATTTATCCCTGCCTGCACTGCCTCTCTCCTTCCTTGCTGGCCCCTGCATTATTTTGAAGCAATTCTTTGTCATGATATCAATTCATCCGTAAATATATCAATATATGTCTCCTCTTCGGAGAAGAGACATATGAAAACCCACTTAGAGGGTTTTTAACTATTCTATTGATAAAAGGAGGATTTCCAATATTTTTATTCTGGAAGCAACATATGCAGAACTGTAGAAAGCTCTTCTGGCAATTACATTGGGCCGAATCATAGCAGGGAGGGCCAGGGCAGTGTAGCTCCTAATATTCCACATTGTCATTGTCGCATAAGCTACATTAAAATCATTTCCTATTTTCCAAATTTAAAATATGATATACGGTCTCCCATGCTGGTATTTAAGGGTAGAAATAATTTGCATTCTTGGCCAATGGAGACATCTCCCTTTTAGAGGTTTTGTCATCTCGACGGTTCAGTTTCACGCTTTGTGGTTCTTTTATTCATTGAGGTGTATGGCAATAATGTAAGTGTGAATTTTTCTGTTTCTCCTTATATGTTAAATATTCATATTTTATTTTATTATATTGCTCATGAGGACGTTTGGGGTACTAGTTTGATGTTTATGGGAGGAAAAACAAGCTTTCTTAGTTTTAAAAAATTGCCTTTTAAGTTCCTTGTCTCTATAAGCAGCAAAATACACCACATAAATTATTCAGGTGCTACAAAAAGAAAATAAATACATTTCAAGTGGCTATCTAAGAGATCATTTCTCTGTGCACCAAGTCCTCTTTCATATAGACACTGCAAAACCATGAAGGATTGAAATATTTTCTGAATGAGAAAACTTTCAACATCATGCACCACACAAAGCATTGCAAATAGAAACGAAAATAAACCCTGTCTGGCCTCAAGGTTCATGTTGAACTAGAGCTGGAAATACTCATTTTAGGGTACATTTTTCTTTAACCGAGTCATCCCAAAGTGAAGCAACAAGACTAGAGAATAGATAAGAGTGTCCGTCTGGCCAGCTGAACATGCTGTCCTTCGTGCCGCTGAAAAGATTTACAGAGTACAGTACAGGTTTTAGAACCTGAAACCATACAATACATCTTCTGCTTTCAATTTATGCTTTGAAGATTTACACAAAATTAGAAAGACCAAATAACTCACTTTCCATTTAAAGTGCTTGCATTTTCCATCTGCCACATTGTTACATTACATAACAGTAAATTTTTCATACCAGTGCTCATCTGCCATCGATTTATAATCAGAAATGTCACGTGATGCATTGAAAAGAAATCAGAATTACACATGGTTGCTATGCTTGTCTTCTTATATTTCTCACCAGAAGCTCTTTTCTTCTTTTTGGTGACCTTTGTAAATTGTGTGGAATCAGAGAAAAACCCCAAGTAGAGAGCTAGAAATTTCACCAGACTGCACCAAAAAAAAAAAACCTTGACTAACCGTAACAATGGTATGTTTTTAAAGCTCTCTCTTATATCTTTTGGGATGCATTTTAAAATCAAAACACAAAATTGATAGATGACAGATAATCACGATATTTATAATCGAATCTCTCTTAATGCTTGAAGTTTCAGACAGAACAGCAGCAAGTGACACAGGCATGGGGTGACTGCTGTAATGGGTCAGATTCATGCCTCATGCTACCTAAGAGTCTCTTCAACTGTGACAGTCATGCATGTTTCTGGAAAAGAATTCTAGTTTCCTAACAGGATTTCAGGCTTCAAACATCAGAGCTGTGCCCAAAACTTTCCCCAAACTTCTTTTAATTAACAGAGAGGAAGGGCAAGAAATCTGGGTTCTCATTACTAATCTCTCACTAGCAGGTTGTGACACCTTAGGCGTATTGTGGATTTTTGTTTTTAGTGCTTCACTTTTTTTATTTCTAAATAAGAAAGAATTCTAATTATAAAAACAATTTAAAAAGAGCACACTCATATAATAATTGCTATTATTTTTATTTATCTAAAACTGAGAAATCATGATTGTCAACACTCACTCAGCCTCAAAAATTTGTTGAATGTCTATTCCATGCCAGCACTGTGCTTGTGGCTGGACATTTAGTGGTGAACCAGACTGAGTCCCTGCTCCACTGGGTATATAGTGGGAGAGTCAGACAGACACCATTGAAAATGATTCTCAGTGCCACAGATATTTCAAAAGGAGGAGTAAAGAGGTCTGTGGGACTGAATGATAGGGTGTGCTAACCAAATATGGGAAGTCAGCGAAGGCCTCCTTGAAGAATTGGTGCAAAAGTTGAGTCTCAAAGGATAAATGGGGTAAAGAGTTGGAAAATAGTATTCTGGGCAGTGGGAACACCACGGATAAAAGCCTGGATGTGGAGGAGAGGCTGATGCATTTGGGAAATTGAAAGGAGATCAGCACGACCAGACCAGAGTGGTGCTTCCTTGTATTTTTTACATCATTGCACACAAGGGTCCTGGACCAGACCCTGCCTCTGGCTGTCCCAAAGGGCCCTATATCTCAGCACGTTTGCAGTCAGTTTGCAGAACTCTAACTCTAATTCAGCATTCAAGAGTAGACTTGGCATGAAAGGATGCTGGCAAGGTAGACAGAGGTCCAACTGGAAGGGCTGAGTGCTGAGTGGGAGGTGGGAAAAGACAAGTTAGAGCAGGCGACATGTTCAAGACCTTCGAAGGCCAGAGAGGCTTTATTAAGGATATGTACATGACTCTTCTAAGGGCAATGGAGAGCCACGGAAGGATTTTAAGCAGGAGAGAAGTTTGTCTGGGAAGGGGAGGAAGAGATCCTGAGATACCTTTAAGAAATCCACTCATAGGTGTTCAGGTCTGGAGCTTAAGGAAGATTCTGACCCTGAGCATGGTTCTCTAGAATCATGTTGATGCTAGGAAACCCTCATATTTTTCTAATATATTCCTCTTTTTTTTGGCCTATGATTGACCTAGTTGTTTCCTGTTGCTTGCAATGAGAGAACCCTAAAGTTTAATAATGCAGAAGTAATAATGAAGATGGCACTGATTCACATGAGATTTAATTTGTCACATGAGTAAAAAGAATAAAATGGTCATGATTGACTATACTACATCCCTGTTGGGAGTGTGTAGAGCTGTCTGGCCTGAAAGGCCTTGTGACCAGTTGAAAGATTATACACGCGTTGTCTTCAGTGGGGAAAGAAACGTAAAGTGTTCTGTTTAAAATGGATAATATTCATTATAATTAAGAATAAAAGTTGTAAAAATTCCAGGTTGTATAAAACAAAGTTACAGTAGAAGCACTTTGAGTGAACTTTATTAAGGAAATATTGATTATGACATATCAAGTCACATATACTAGACAGAAAGTTAAAAAGGTATTAAACTTTTTGTCTCATTTTTATAGTCAGGAAAAGATTTTTTTTCTGCATATGTTGGGAACTCAATTTTTAAGGTTAATATCTAAAGCTTTATCCAGGTAACAAAAAAAATATTTAAAGTTTTATATCAGTTAACATTTGATAGGTATAGATTGCACACAAATTAACTCTACTCTCTCCCTAGAGTGAATTATGTCATGTTATTTGGCGTCTTTTCTGTTTTAGCTGAGTTTTTCCCGTTTACTTTGATAAGGAATCAAAATGAATTTCTTCTCAACTTGTATTACTTCAGCAGATTGATTTTTCATTTTGTCTACTTCAAGACTGAAATGGTAGCATCTGTATCAAAAATCTTACTACCCATACTCTCTTGGAGAAATATCATGAAAAGCTTTTACTAAAATTAATGAAGTGAAGACATTCGGTTTTGACAGTGACTTTCAGAGGTAGCTTCACCAATGTCTAAATAGCCTAAAAATCCATTGAACTTTAAAAAAAAGAAAGAAAATTTACAAAGGCACATAAAAAATTATGAACTCTAGGAGTTATCTAATTTACACATGTTTTCTTTTCATAAATTCAGGCACAAGCCGTAACCTATTTCTCACCCCTATGTTTTGTAAATTCTTCCTGCTCCTATGCATGATTATATGTGGATTTAGTCTAGACACACCAACCATTAAGCAACCAATTTCACAGTTTAGTGAGTTGTCTGTGTTTAGATTTCCTGTTAGTCTCTTAAACCCTATTGTCTTCTTCCCTTGTGATAGTCAAATTATACACTGAAATTGGTATACTTTTTCAGAGATATGACCCAGTGGTTCCCATCTTAATGGAGAACATTCCTAGTAGAATTCCCACCCTCTGCTGTTCCACTTGATTTTCTTTTGCCCTAGAGCAATTGTCTCAGTATTACAATTGGGTCTTGATAAGGGAGTCTTTAGGAAATTCTTCCATGATGACAGGCATGTTTGTACTCTAACCAATGTTAATGAGACAAACCTAAAATCAGTTTTAAACTCTTAATGCTGTTAATATTTAATTAATGTAACTTTTCCTCTGACACTTCCTTCAAGGAAGCATATTCAATTCTTCTATCACATGTCTTTCAGTTTTCATTAACCTTCCCCCCAAAAAGAAATGCCACTCTTTCTAAAATTTCAAATATGAACCACCAAAGTTATCATAAGTGATTTTTAAGTCAAATATATAGTAGAATGGGAAGAAAATTAACTTGCTACCAAAAGCTCAGAAAACAAAGGATAATATAATGAAGTTACCCACCAATCAGCCCTTCCATTATTTGGAAAGTTCTGTTCCATTCTGCAGCCACACCCATCTACCTGCCCTCTCCAGGTGTCTGATGAAAACATCTCCGAAGGCGGTGGGGCTGGGGGAAGCCACTTACTTTGCCTGAACAGGACAACTAACTTTGTAAGCTCATGCCAATGGTTTGCAAGTTTTAAATTTACATTTTATCCATTTCACAAACAAATTAAAAAGGCAAATATTTTCTTGACTGAGATTTAAAAAAAAAGAGAGAAAGAAAAGAAAGCCCATCTGTAAACAATATTGATCAGGTCTCTTTCAATTGCAAAAATCCAAAATCTAACTCTAACTGGCCCGAGCAAAGGAGTGGACATGTTGGCTCCTATAACTGAACAGTTCACAGGCATCAGACGCAGCTGTTTAATATGTGTCATCAGGATTCAATCTCTTTCCAATACTTCTGGCTCTGCCTTCTTTGCACTGGCTGTTTTTCAGGCAGGACTCCCCCAGCCAAGCTCACAGAGATAAGACGTCTACCAGCAGCTCCAGGCTTCTATTCTACTGATCTAGCAGCAACCTCAGTGAAAAGAATGCCTCTTTCCCCACTGATGGGCTCTTTCAGGGGCTCAGTAAATGGCATCGGTCTTTGCAGCCTAGATTCTGAACCAATTAAGAAATAAGAAAAATAATTAAGGGCCCAAATATCACCTTTATTACTGATAAAGTTTGTCGGTCGACCCCAGATGGACTTCCTAATGTGAACCATAGAATCGGGCAGACATTCTACTCAGTCCCGGGCCTGGGCAGTGCTGCACTGGGCCGGGCCTCTGGAGGGGGCCCTCTGTAGGCAGGCTGGCGTGGTAAATGCACCCTATTTATTCTTCTCATTTTTACCAATTAGACAAGTCTCTCTTCCCTGAGGATTAGGAGGAGGCAAAAAGACCAGAGCTGTTATGTCTAGTAGAGCTGGAAATGTCATAAATGTGGATAAAGTTCTTACCCAGTATTTCCTGGCTCTTTGTTCTCTTAAGACACTGAATTAATCATTAAACACAGGAGCAGCCAGGAATGTGGCTGCCTCCCTCCAAGGACAGTCCTATCCCACCTTTATGGGGTCACCCCCAATACTGGCCACGGCTCCGTTGATGATCCCTCTGGACCTCCAGCAGGCAGTGCGGATTTGGTTTCCAGAAGGCTGTGAAGCGCATCAGAGCAATACAGACATATCTCAGAGGTATTGTGGGTTTGGTTCCAGACCACAGCAATAAAGCGAGTACCACAATGGAGTAAGACACACAAATTTTTGTTTTCCCAGTACGTATAAAAGCTATGTTTACACTATACTACAGTCTATTATGTGTGCAATAGCTTTATGTCTAAAAATCAATACATATCTTAATTTAAAATGTTTTATTGGTAAAAAATTCTAATGATCATCTGAGCCTTGAGCAAGATGTAATCTTTTTGTTGGTGGAGGGTCTTGTCTCGATGTTGATGGCTGCTGACCGATCAGGGCGTTGGTTGCTGGAGGTTGGGGTGGCTGTGGCAATTTCTTAAAATGAGACAACAGTGAAGTTTGCCACATTGATTGCCTCTTCCTTTCATGAAAGATATCTCTGTAGCATGTAATGTTATTGTTTGATAGCATTTTAGCCACAGTAGAACTTTCAAAATTGGAATTAATCCTTTCAAACCCTGTCACTGCTTTATCAACTAAGTTTACGTAATATTCTAAACCCTTTGTTGTCATTTCAACAGTGTTCACGGCGTCTTCATCAAGAGTAGATTCCATCTCAAGATACCACTTTCTTTGCTCATCCATAGGAAGCAACTCCTTATCCATTAAAGTTTGATCCTTGGGACTGCAGCTATTCAGTCACATCCTCAGGGTCCATTTCTAATTCTAGTTCTCTTGCTGTTTCCACCACACCTGAAGTTACTGGCTCCTCTGAAATCCTGAAAAGTCACCCATGAGGGTTGGAATTGACTTCTTCCAAACTCCTGCTGATGTTGCTATTTTGACCTCCTCCTGTGAATCACCAATGTTCTTAATGGCATCTAGAATAGTGCCAGAAGTTTCCAGAAGTTTTTTTTTTTATTTCAGCATATTATGGGGGTACAGATATTTAGGTTACGTATGTTGCCCTTGCCCCTTCCTCCCCCCCTAATTCCGCGTTTCAAATTCCAGAAGTTTTTTGGTTTACTTTCTCCAGATCAATCAGGGGAATCATAATCTATTCCAGTTATAGCCTTAAAAAATGTATTTCTTAAATAATAGGACTTGAAAGTGAAAATTACTCCTTGATCCATGGGCTGCAGAATGGGTGTTGTGTTAGCGGCATGAAACAGCATTTATCTTCTTGTACATCCCCATCGGAGCTCTTGGGTGACCAGGTACATTGTCAATGAACAGTAATATTTTGAAAGGAATCTTTTGTTCTGAGCAGCAGGTCTCAACGGTTATCTTAAAATATTTAATACACCATGCTATAAACAGATTTACTGTCATCCAGGCTCTGTTGTTCAGTTTATAGAGCACGGGCAGAGTAGATTTAGCATCATTCTTAAGAGCCTTAGGATTTTCAGAACGGAAAATGAGCATTGGCTTCTAATTGAAGTCGCCAGCTGCATTATCCCCTAATGAGAAAGTCAGCCTTTCCTTGGAAGCTTTGAAGCTGGTCATTGACTTCTCCTCTCTAGCTATGAAGGTACTAAATGGCATCATCTTGCAATAGAAGGTTGTTTTGTCTACACTGGCAATGTGATGTTTAGTGTAGCCACCATCATCAATTATCTTAGCTAGATTTTTTTCTGGATAACTACCTGCAGCTTCCACATCAGCACTTGCTGCTTCATCTTGCAGTTTTATGTTCTGGAGATGGCTTCTTTCCTTAAACTTTATGAACCAACCTGTGCTAGCTTCAAAGTTTTCTTCTGCAAATTTCTTACCTCTCTCAGCCTTAATAGAATTGAAGAAAGTTAGGGGCTTGCTGTGCGTTAGGATTTGGCTAAAGGGAATGTTGTAGCTGGTTTGATCTTCTATCAAGACCACTAAAACTTTCTCTATATCAGCAATAAGGCTGTTTCACTTTCTTCTCATTTACGTATTCACTGAAGTAGCATTTTTAATTTCCTTCAAAAATTTTTCCTTTGCATTCACACAACTTGGCTAACTGTTTGCTGCAAGAGACCTAACCTTCAGCCTATCTTGGCTTTTGACATGCTGTCCTTGCTAAGATGAATAATTTCTAGATTTTGATTTAAAGTGAAAACATGCAGCTCTTCCTTTTACTTGAACACTTAGAGGCCATTGCCAGGTTATGAATTGGCCTAACTTCAATATTGTTGTGTCTCAGGGAATAGGGAGGCCTGAGGAGAGGGACAGAGATGAAAGAATGGCCAGTAGGTGGGCAGTCAGAACACACACAACATTTATGGATTAAATTTGCCTTCTTATATGTGTGGGGTTTGTGTTGCTCCAAAACCATTACAATTGAAACACCAAAGGTCATTGGTCACAGATCACCATAAGAGATACAATAATAATGAAAATGTTTGGAACATCGTGAGAATTACCCAAATGTGACACGGAGACACGCAGTGAGCACATGCTGTTTAAAAGCAACACCTATAGACTTGCTCAACACCACAGACCTTCAATTTATAAAAAGTTCGATATCTGTGAAGTGCAATAGAATGATGTGTGCTTGTATATTAATCCAACTAACTCCAAGGCCTGTTTGCAGCAAAGACTGAATGCTCACTTCCTGTGCTATTTCCTGTCCCACGTAATGTCCAGGGTCATCCGTTATAGCCTTTCAAAGATCAAAAGATATCATAAAGACACTCCATTAATGAAATGCATAGAAATTCCACTAATATAATTCCAACAATTTAGTGATCTCCCAGATGTAACCATAAGAGTCTTTTAACAATCAAAGTCCTAGGAAGAAATTATAAAGTCCATAAAAAATCCCCTTTTTAAATTGCAAACCACAGATATTAAAGTCAAGAGAATATTAAATTCTATAAATAAGTGGTCCAGAAGATCAAAGTTCAAAATTCTGTGTTAAAATTGAAGTTCAAAAGCCATTCCCCTCAGCTTACTATTCAGCTGATTCGTCTCAGTGTGTGGGGCTCTGGGTACAGTGGGAGGGGGAAGCTCTTGAAGGATGTGTAGCCTGGGCTGTTTTTTCAAAAAGAGTGTGGTTCTTTCATGACCTCAGAGGTCATATTAGTTCAACACCAAATGTCTTACTTTCTAAAGAACCAGAAAATTAATAAGATACAAAAGATTTCTATAGCACTGGCCTCATACCCATCATTTTAGAAAACAAGGTAATACCCAACCCACTAAAGCTGTCATCCTCAGCAAAATTATGTATCAAAAACTAAGTTTTAACTGCTGACAAAAAGCATTACAGACATATCAATGTGTTTGAATAAAATAAGAGATGAAATTCTTGGCTTCAGCCTCCCCAAATGCCAGCCGGTTGATGCTGGTTGCCTGGACTCCATGGCCTATAAACTTAAATTCAACTAACAGAAGAGTCTCAGAAGGAAAGAAGTTCATTTTGGCACTTTGCATTTATCATAATTGGGGAGAAAAATCCATTTCTGCCCACTGTCTCTCTTCCTAGGGAGTGGCATTGGGAGCATTGCTGTCTTCCTGTACAGTTTGGAAATGGCAGCAATGACAGCCCAGCCACCAGGTCTTGTTTGGGTGCATGACTTTCTCCTCCTCATATTGGAAACCTCTCAATTGCTGATTTCTCTTGAGCCCTGTTTTTCTGGCACTCTGGGGCTGCACTGAGAGTAGGTTCTGTCTGATGACATAGCACCTGCTATGTCTGGCGGCAGGTATGCGAGTCCTGAGGAACTAGAAACCTGCCTTCTTAGAGAAATACAATTTTCAACCCAGAGACAAATTTTAACCAGATTTTCAGGGGTGTGTGTTGAGGGGAAGAGGGTAAGCAGTTGTGGATAATTGTTGAGCCTGGGGACAAGCCACATAAAGATTTCTTCATTGTTCCCTCCCTGAAAATGCAGAATGGAATTTGCATTTGTGCACACCTAGTGCACCCTACCTAGACTCAAAGCAAACACTTTCTAAAACCTCCCAGGGCTCTGTAGTACCCAAGACTCAGTTGTCTGGCAGTTTGAAAGAAGAAAGATATTATTTTGTCTATCAATGCTCAAAGGTCCTCAAAGATGCCTTTTCCCTGCCATCAAATGCCTGCATGAGTTGTACCTATTTAGGAAAAGGTGCTTTTACTTGCAGAATTCATTCTAGGTGTCCCAACGGCCTAGCAAGACAGGCACTTGGACCTGGTTTGAATTTGACTTCACAGGAATAAAGAAATCGATTATTCCTTCATGCTTCATTGGGGGACTGAGAATCACGCTTCTCACATGAGATGTAGAGCCAAAGGGTGCAGAGTTAGGAAAGAGGAGATGGGGTAAAGGTTGGGGCAGATGATAGTGGCTGTTGCTCATGACTGGCCTTTGTGCACAGTGTGCGTTGGGGGAGCTACTAAAAGCTCCTCTGGATGGACAGGAAATCTTGCCTTTCAGGGCTATGCTCTGCATTCTCAGGGCAAACTGCTTCTCCCCCCGCCCCCACCCCCCTGCCATCTCTTTGGCATCTACAGGCAGTAAGGGAGCCCCACCCCTACTCTCTCACCTCCCCACGCTGCCTCACCACTGCTCTCAGCCTCGAGACCTACGCGACTAACCTCTCACCTCACTCTCTCCTGTTTGCGTCGGTCAGACACAAGAAACCTGCCACTTCTCACCCCCAAACTCCATTCCATCATCTCCCTCCTGGGTTCCTGTACAGCCTCCAGCCAGACTCCCAGCCTCCTCTTTCAGGAAGCCCTTTCCCGTCCATAGTCTACTTAGACTGATTGTCTAAAAACATAAGTCAGATGATATCACTTCTTTCCTCAGATACCTCCAAAGTCTCCCCAGTCTTTTCAGGATAAATGACAAACTCCTTACCATGACCTCCGTCCTGATGCCATCTGCTCCCCTTCCACACCCGGACCCCCCTGAGCTTCCTTCTGCTCCTCTTCTGTCATACCGGCCTGTCCCGAGTCTTCAAGTGTGCCAGCCTCGTTCTAACCATGGACTTTGCTTGGCCCAGAGTCTGTTTTCTATGGCTAGAAACCTCTTCCCCCAGATATCCTCGTGCCTGGCTCCCTCACCTCCTTCATTTTTGCTCAAAAGTTACCTTCTCAGAGACCCTATCATGACCACCCTAATTAAAGTTGCCATTTCCCCTACAGTGTCCAGAATAATGTATCCCCAAAGATGTCCACACCCTAATCCCCTAAATCTGTGGGTATGTTATTATAGTACATGGCAAAAGGGACTTCACAGATGTGGTGAGGTTAAGAGTCTTGAGATGTGGAGATTATTATGGATTAGCTGGGTGAGTTCAATGTCATCACAAAGGTTCTTATAAGAGGGAGGCCTGAGGGCGGGGGTCAGAGAAGGGAGGATGTCAGAAGCAGACGTGACAGCTGGAAGGGGCCACAAGCCCAGGAACGTGGGCAGCCTCTGGACACTGGAAAAAGTAAGGATACGGATTCTCCCCGGAGCCTCCAGAGGAAACACAATTCTGCTGACACTTTGATTTTAGCCCAGTGAAACCCATTTTGTAATTCTGACCTATAGAACTATAAGATGATAAATTTGTGTTATTTTAAGCCAAGTTTATGATAATGGGTCATAGTAGCGATAGAAACGAATACGGAACTAATATAAATATAAACGAACATAGAAATTAATACAACTCCTCACCTCTACAATCCCCACCCCCTGACCTGTTTAGTTTTCTCCATCGTACTTATCACCATATCACTTGCTACATATTTTGCTTATTTATTTTGTTTATTTTTGTCTCTGGCCACTAGATTATCAGCTCCATAAGGGAAGAATTTTGTGTGTATTTGTTATTAATCCCTGATATCTATAAAAGAATCAGTCATATACTAGCTCCTCAATAATGATTTGCTGAATGGAAGGGTGTATTTGTTTTTTAAAATCCTACCACATCCTTAGAGGTTTTTTTTCCTAACACTTTTTTTTTTTAACCTTTTAGTAAAAGTGACTTTTTCTTTCTTATAATAAGGAATTCCTTTCTACATTTTAAGTCTTTCAAATATAAAATGATTGGCAGCGTTTTCTATTTTTTATACAAAGTTGATTTAGATGAATATTAGCAGTTTTATTTACAAAGCTCCCTTCCACATTTTAAATGTTTGAAATAGAAAAAAAAGTCACATGTAAGATTTTTTTAAAAAGAGACTCATGTTTCAAAAGCATTAGTAAATTCAGAAATTATGTTCTTACCTAATAAAGAAAGCAACCTTTAAATTCCTGGCCAAATACCAATTTCCTGAAGTCATACAGCTTCAAATCTAAGGACTCTAAGTCTTTTAGTGAGAATTCCAAAAGATGTTTTTCATAGATTTAGGGGAAGTAAATCATCATAGAATAACTGCCTCCCTTCCTCCATCTCTCCTTGCTACCACAGTTTTTTCTCCATTTCAAATAGAGCAAATGACAAAATGTGCTCTGTTCTAATTTTTATGAAATCTACCATGTTGTATTTTATCACTATGACCTGAGTCCCAGGTTGGGTTTATGGTATTCCACTTCCTGCCTGTGCAGTTGAGGAATATTACTTTTTCCTCTCACCTTTGGAAAGGAGGTAAGTAGCACTGTGTGTGGTCATTCTGCAGTCCAAGGCTCCTGGGGTTGTCATGGGCTCTGCATGTTACACAGTGTTAAAGAAGCAGTTGTCTACACAGGCATTCTTTCAATAAACTTAAGAGTATTTATTAAGCACCTGTTTTGTGCAAGGTGCTTGAGGTTTTAATCTGGGGAATATCTTCCATCCTGCTTTCAAGGTACCAAGTATCAGAGCTTATTGCTGTATAATGAATTCCAACAGGCAATGGGGAAAATGTAGGCGTAAACTACCTTTTCTCTTACATTAAGATGTAAAGAAAACATCTTCTTAGTAGGAAATCTTTACTTTTTAGAAAATAACTTTTCAAGCAAAGCATAAGATTTTAGCCTTTTTCACAGAAAAAAATATAATGCTTCCTGTTTAAGATGACGATTTGAGCATGTAGGTTTAAATCCTCTCCTTTCCCTAATAACCCTGAAAATGCAGGGGACACTTTGAAGCATTGTTGAGGGCAGGACAAGCGGTCATCAGACTGAATTGAATTCATAGAGGATACTGTGCAGATAGATTGGGTTGAGTAAGGAGTCAGACAACCAATGGTTTACCACACAAGAAGCCAGACACACAAGTAAGTGGAAGAACCTGCTAGCACCTTCTACTCCAGGGGAACAGGAGCTGGAGAAAAGGGTGGGCTTTGGGAGCCCCTTGAGGTGCAAATATCTGCGCCACTGGTCACAGCTCACACAGAGCACAATTCCTGCCATGGCTCTTTAATTATTGGAGCTCACCGTTGACGTAGGTGGTCGTTCCTAGGCAAAAAGCCAGGGATCCCTTTGCTGGGTCCCAATGAGGCAGTAGTGCCAGGCAGAAAAGGGAAGTGCCGCTCCAGCGAGCCAGCTGCTACAACGAAGGACACAAGGAATTCTCCCCAGTGGAGGGGAGCTCTCAGGTTAACAGCCTTTGCTTGCAGCTGGGAGTTCCTTTGCTAGTCCGCAAGTTGGTGAACAGGTGGACTTCCAATTTCTGATTGACAGCATTTTAACCCGCAGCGATGGAGAAGCCTCTATCTGCTTTTGTAAGGATGAGTGAATAGAGATAAATCACAGGACAGGTAGGTGAGAATGCTCAGCTGTCAGAAGGAGAGGACCATTATAAGAAAAGATGTTCTTATGAGACAGTGATTATAAAAGATAGGATTAAAAGGTCTGAAAGCCTATCCTCCACAATTGATTAAATAAATTAAAGTGCCACATTGCCATAAAAAAGGAAGCCATTAAAAAGAAGATGATTAGAAATATTTATTGGCATGGAACAATTTTCACAATATATTGCTAAGTTTAAAAGAGAGAGAGAGAGAGAGAGAGAGAGAGAGAGACAAACCAGGTAAGAGTAAAATAAATACACTGTGTAAGTGTGTGGATGGGGGAAGGGCAGGAGCAAGGGTTGGCAATGATAGGAAGATAAATATTAAAAAATTATACATTAACATAGTTGCTAGGCAAAAATTAATATATACTCTAGAATATGATATTAAGATGACTTTATGATCTTCTTTTTGATAATGTATTTTTTAACTTTTTGGACAAAATGAACATAAATGGACATGTTTTTCCTAAAGTAAATATTGTGTCTTAGAACGCTTACTCTCCCAAAAGGCCCCAGACTGAAACAATTTTATGGATGAGTTTTTAACATTTAACCAAGAGATGGGTAATTTCCATTCTATGTAAAATATTCTACAATCCAGAAAGACATGAAAAGTGTACCAATTCATTTTAGCAAACTATCCTATCCCTGTATGTCCAAGCCTAATAAAGAGAGCTGGAAAAAAAAATCAACCACGTGCCAATTTCAGTTGTGAATACAAATTAAAATTTTGGAAACAATAATAGTAACTTGTTTTTAGTATTCTCCTATAAGAATAATGCCATGGCCAAGTAAGGCTTAATCTAAAAATGACAACATGCTTCAATATTAGCAAGTTTGTTAATAAAACTTTTTAGCAGATCAGAAAGATAAGCCACGACCTCAGAGATGCCTGCACTTGTGACAAAAGAGCAAGAGGAAATGGCTTTCATTGCAATCTGGCACTTTCCTGGGGTAGAGCATTCAGTGGAAAAGGAGGACGGTGTCAGAACTGGCCCCCGACAAGGATAGTGTTGCCAGCTACGGAATGGTGGGCTGGGAGGCTGCCACAGCCACCAAGAAGAAGAGACCTCCCCTCAAGAGTGATGCCTCCAAATGTTGTGCACATTCTCTAAAATGACTAAACAAAGCAACAACAACAACGAAAATCTACATTTTACCCTACTATCCTCTCCTGACCCTGAAAGACTTGTGCAGGGATTTATATAACCTCTGGCAAAATCTTTTATCAAACAAACAGTGCAAGAAATAGAAGAAAACTTTAGAAAATATGTAATTCATTGTATTACTGAAAACTGTGAGGACATTTGATTTAGATCAAGATGTGAAGTCAGGAGACATTTCCTAGAGGTGAAAAAAATGTTATTTTAAAAATGCGATGGAAGCAGTGAATAGCAAATTCTAAAAACAGGAATAAAACCGGTGAATTGGAAGACAACTCAGAAAATTCTCCCAGCACCGAGAGAATAATAAGGAAATAAATAGAGTGAGAGAAGAGACAACAGACTTGGAAGACAGATCTGGGTAGTTCTGTATATGCGTGAGGACTTTTAGAAGGAGATGACAGAAACAGACCTGAGTTAGTAAAGATGTGGTCTTCATGGCAAAAGGACTAGGGAAATGCCAGGCAAATTAACTAGCAAACGGCACGCATAGTCATAAACATTGTATTTCTGAGTTTCAAAGACAAAGGAAATTCTTTAAATGGAAAGCTAAGGGTATCTTGACATGAAACTACAGAGGCAGCCACCACACTGCCATGGGAAGGACCCCAGCACCCTCACCCCAGAGACAAGTGGGTGCTGGAGGACAGAAGCAGAGTTTGATACGTACAAAGCTGACATGAGTCTGTGAATAGTTCCAGTATTCCAAATATTCCATTCTACGTGAAAGAAACTAGATCGTGCTTTTCCAAAACATGACAAGGATCCAGAAGTGGTGAAATGAAAAGTAATCTTTGAAACTGTTAATAATAAGAAACAAATTTTGATCAAGTAGGCTATAAGAATCCTCTTAGACTTCTCTGTATAGAAAAAGATGTCGCAAAATTGTTATTTGGAGAGGTGATTAAAGAAAATCCAACAAAAAAATGTGGAAAAATTATGTATTACAGAAGTATACTGGGCAATTCATTAATAAAAATACTATATTTTTTTCTGGATGTTGTGACTTTTGTGAATATTTTCATATTTTAAGATTGTGCAATTTGTTGTTATTTCTCATTCAAATAAGAATTTATGTTCATACCTAATTTTTTAAT
>NW_012149252.1:921894-937361 GCF_000956105.1 Propithecus coquereli | reverse complement strand
ACAAAGACTCCCAAACCCAAAACAACAACACTATTTCCTGGGAAATGTTAACTAATTTATTCATTTGTCATATAAAAAATGTTGGAATTATAGTTGGAAAATCAATGAAAGACTTGGAACTTTAAAACAGTGATTTTTTTTCCTGTACAAGCTACAAATTTTAATATTTAGGACCTCTAAGTTCTATGTTATATTTCTTTATTTGTTAGCAGTTACAGAAAACACAAGTATAGAAATACATCCTACCTTCCATTTAACCTTGAATCTCAGGTCAGTACTTGATCACTTGTAGGTTATTGCCATAGAGTTGGCATCCCAATTATTCATCTGTCTGAGCATAACAGTGATATTGTTTCCCTTTTTTCACTTAATTATAAACAGTAGCTACTAAGTTCCAATTCACTTGCTGGCTATAGGTGTGTGTGTGGTGTGCGTGTATCCAGTCTGTTCCTGTGTACAAAATTTTCCAGTAACTTAAGAGTGTTATACCAAGGCAAATGTTTCTAGCATCCAAAATAAATTTTTCATGGGCCTGTCATTTTTTTGGCCTTTGCTTAGGAATAGTTTAGTTCAGTTGCTTGGGTACAGTTGATTGAATACAGTTGCAACAACTAATCAAAATCTGTTACAAGTCAGGGGCACTTGAAATTTGTACTCTCTTGTCTTCACTATGATGTATTATTTTAAAACCAGAGTTTAGCACCTGTACGAATCCTCTCTTGGTCGGAATCCTTGACTAATGATGAGCAGAATGAGCAGAGCATTACTCACTTTGAACTGAAGAAAATTTATTAAAAATATAATGTTCTACGTAAAAGTGACAGAAACAGATTTCTTTCCCTTGTGTGGTTGAAAATAGGTAAGGCTCCCTTGTCTTTGGGCTTCCTGTCAGTGGTTGGGCTTGTCCAGTGGAGGGCCCAGCCCCTGTCAGAGAACTCCTCCATCCAGCCTTCTGTCTGGATTCTAATATTCTCTCCTCCCTTTGTGTTTTTATATGAAGGGCTGGGAACAGCTTCCTCCTGTTGCCACTCTCAGGGCGCTGTACCCTGCCTTCTTGCTTCTTTGTAAAAAGTGGTTTTAATTAAACTCACCTCAAATTTTCCAAAGGAAATGTGTTTTCTGTGTTTGCCAGGTCCTTGGGCAAGGTAGTAATTTTAGATAAAACAAGGCACTTGGCCAATCTTAGTGACGAGTGAGAGAGATAAAGGAGCTCTGGAACCCTGAAAGACATTTCTGCACAGTTCTTTTCCCTCCCAACTCCACGTGACCATCCCGACCCTCTCTTCCTTCTTCCAGCCCCAGTTTCCTCATGACTGATCGAATCCTTTCATTTTCATTGTTCATGGAATCTTCTCTACTTTGGATTAAGTCCAGTTTTTTAGACATATCACTCCTATCTCCTGAAAGTCTCATCAATCTTTATCTCTTATGCCTCATTCTTTCAGAATATCAATAATAATTAATGATTAAATAGGAAACAAATTTGATATACTAATCTATGTTAATGTACAAATATCTAATAACGCCTTAATCATGTGTAGCACTCCGTGGAGTATTGACTTCAAAGGTAAAAGTGGCTTATTCCAGATTATGTGGCATAAATAAAGGAGTAAGTCTCTACTGTGAGAATATCTTCTGTGAAGGCAGAGAGTTTTGTTGGGAATATATTATGAGGCAGCAAGTGCAACTCTAAGGACATGCAGTAAGACTCTGTCAGCTCTACCTGGATGTAAGGTTTGCAGAGGAGCTGAGTGGTAAGTTTCACGTTAAGGGCTAGGCCAAAATGAGACCATTTCTCTTCTTGGTGAAATAGATAAAAGGAAAGCAGAATGAATATTGGAAAATTTGATGTAAGAAATGAATAGTTACTATAATAATTCTATCTGGACATGAGCAATCTATAGATATGGTCTTGGCATGATTTAATGTGTTAAAAGTTAAGCAGAAATCTGAAGAGTATAAAATTTGATGTACTTTGGATAAAGTTAAGAACTGCCATGTGATTTGGACCATTTTCAGAGTCATGTTTCTTTTTGTTCTTCTGATATGAAACTTTGGGATGTCATTAATACCAAGATCCCGATTTCTGACAGTTTGCTCTATCATGTATTTGATTCCATTAATTCAACACTCACGTGTGTTTTGCGCACCATTTCTTAAGAGGTTCTGCTGGTAATGCCTTCCAATTCAAACCAAGAAATTAATAAACAAACCTCACTTTGTCATATTCACTTTAATCCACTTCAATTAGGGCATGCATGTATGTTGCATAGCAAGATTCTATTAAAATACTGCATATCAATTCATTTGCATGGAGGAGGCTCAGTCATATCCTTCCAGCCTCTAAATCTAATTTCCGGTACTCTAAACTCTAAATCTATCAGCTGGCAGAGAGATGGGACTTGGATGTTGCGTCTCAACATCAGGGCCAGAGTCCTGGAGGATATGAGGGCCTGAGTCAGAGGGAGTCTGGCAGGAGAGAAGCTTTAAAAAAACACCACCCTTTGACAACCCTCTCTACACCTTTGCTAAAGGCCTCATGTACTGACCATTGAGATTTTCATTGAATATTTTACACTGCTTCTTTTAAATTCACTATTCATCTAACCAATTTTTTTTAATTGCCTACCAAATGCCAGGCACTGTTCTAGGTGCTGGGGATGCATCAGTGAGAAAAAATAGATAAAATGTTTCTGCCTTTATAGTGGGTAAGGGGCAGGGAGATAGACCACAAGCAATAAATATAATAAGTAAGTAGGCTATATAGTGAGCTAGAGAATGACAAGTGTTAGTTGGAAAGACACAGAGCTGGGTAAGAGAATCAGGAATTTGGAAAGTTGTAATTTATATTGAGTGGGCTTATTGGGTAGGTGACATATGAGAAAGACTTGGAGGAAGTAAGGGAATGAGACACAGAGCTACCTTTTTAACACTGCTACATCCATCTATTAAAGCAGCTTTGTCCAATTAAAATATGCAAATGGCATAGGTCATTTAAAATTTTGTGGTAGCCATATTTTAAAAAGTAAAAAAAAAAAAAATAGATAAATTTATTTTAATAAAATATCTTATATAACCCAACATCTAAAATATCATTTTATCATGCAATCAGAACCTAGAAAAAATATTAGATATTGTGCCTTCTTTTTTTCCATACTAAGTCTTTGACGCGTGATATGTATTTTATAATTACAGCGCATCTTGATTTAGACTAGCCACAGTTCAAGTGTTCAGTGGCCACACATGGTGACTGGCTACCACATTGGACAGCGTAGGCTTAAAGAGTGTTGAAAAACTGCCACTTTTAAAGAACACACCGAAAAGGAGTGAGTGGTTCCTCTCTCTCCCATCCCTCCAAGCTAGTCAGAGAGCACTCGTGGCAGTGGAGAGGAGGCAAGCCTAATTTGGGGTGAAGGAGAAACTAACTTCATACAAAGCATTAAAGAATTTTCTTTCTGTTTTAGTTCAATAAGGATAATCAGTATCATCTCTTTTGTATTAGCAATGTGACATAGCCATGTTTAATGCTCAGACGTTTGTCTACATCTTCCACAAAAGCTGCTTTCTCTTTTAGGAATTGTCTCACTGAGAGACTGGTTTTGCTGGGTTATCCATTCAAGATCAAGTCCTTATTTGTAGTACACTGTACGTTTGCTGGAGATGAAGAGGATAATCTTAAATTAGAGGTTGAGAATATAAATAGCAGCTTTCAAGGATGCAATTGCACTCTAGATGCCAGGGTTCTAATACTATGACTACTTATAAAGTATCAAGTTCAGCAAGAACGAGGAAGAAATAAACCATGTATTAATGCCATTTGTGTAGTTCCTAGCAATCAAGTATGAAGAACAGCTGTTACTAGCTTTTCTCTTCCCAAGTAGATTTTAAGTCCCCAAGAATAAGAACCATGTCTTTGATATTTTCTCTTTTCTTTTGTATCCTCCGTAGAGGGTAGTGATGAGTTGATATTTAATAAATATTTGTAGATTACTATAGTGGTTGACAAACTTTTTCTGTAAGGTCCAGATAATAAATATTTTAGTCCTTGAGGGCCATACTGTTTCTGTCGCAACTACCCTATTCTGCTGTTGTAGCACAAAAGAAACCATAGACAATATGTAACCAGTAGGCATAGATGTGTGCCAATACAACTTTATTTATGGACACAAATGTGAATTTTATACAATTTCTACATGTCACAAAATATCTTCCTCTTTTGAGTTTTTTCAACTGTTTAAAATGTAAAAAATCATTGCTAGTTTGGGCTGTACAAAAACAGGCAATGAAGGGCTTGGCATGGTGACTCACACCTATAATCTCGGCACATTGGGAGGCGGAGGTGGAAGGATCGTTTGAGACCAGGAGTTTGAGACCAGCCTGGGAAACATATGAAGACCCAGTCCCTACAAAAAAATAAATTTAAAAAATTAGCTGGGTGTGGTGGTGTGCATTTTGTAGTCCTAGCTACTCAGGAGGCTAAGGCAGGAGGATCACTTGTGCTCAGAAATTGGAGGCTGCAGTGAGCTATGATAGTGCCACTGTACTCTAGCTTTGGCAGTAGAACAAGACTCTATCTCAAAAAGCAACAACAGCAACAATAACAACAACAACAACAAAAACACAGTCAACGGCCTGGATTTGGTTAAGGGGCTATAGTGTGCCACCACCTGGCTCACATTATTCTCATTTTTTGTTCTGCCTTTTTTGTTGTTGTTGTTCCCTTGCCTCCTTATTACCCAAATCTCTCTCCTTGCTTCTTTTTGACCTTCCTTCGACTCATTGCCAATTCTCTTATATCCTTCCTTCCTCCCTGTTCTTCCTTCTTCCTTCTCTTTTTTCTTTCCTGTTTCCAAATGTTATGACCATTTCTTTTTCTATCTACCTAAGCATTGTTGTCTTAGGTGGAGGGATTTCCTGAAACACAGATCCAATCTCAGGAGAAAAAAGATACATGGGATTAAAACAATGCTCAAAGCACTGCATCCTAAATGGTTGTATTATGGCCTCCTAGCTCCTTCTCCTCCTCCTCATCTTTACACTCCTTCCTACGCCAAGCACCGCGGTAAAAGGATATGAAGTGACTTACGTGTGTGTGTTGACAAGAGTCTCATTACTAATATGTACAGGTATGTGGGTGAGTGATGGTTATGCCAGTTGTGCTGTTTGTTTTGTGTTAACTTGTAGCAACTGAGCCCCTCACTGTTTATTCTCTCACCCCTTCCTGCAAATTCAGACACCTGTTTGTGAAAATTATCTTGACTCACTAACAATTTTGGCTTTGCTGAAAGTAGTATTTATTATTTCCAATCACTTTAATTCACAGCTTCTAGTTATTAATGCGACTTTAAGTCTTTTTTACAATACTTTCATAAACAATATGCCCCAAATCTACCAGGTTTCAGCAATAGTCTTTATAATTCAGTTACCAAGGGAATTTTTGAAATACAGACACTACAAAGCCAAAAGCAAAGAAAATAACTTCACAGAAAAACCAAACCAAACCAAAACAACAACAAAAAAACCCACTTTAGTTCATGTCAACAATATTCAGAGCATGTCTCTTTTAAAATAACATAGTTTCAGCATTTTTTTCCTAAAAAAAATGCAGCAGATTTTTCCTTCTTGCTTTCTTTCTTTATAAAACTGCCAACTTAAAAAATATTACAGAATTTTAACATTGTCAGTGATCATGCAGAATTTTGCCCATAAGTCCAAATTGTTTTGGCCTTTCCTTATTTTTTAGGCTACTTTGATTAGGTGTTAGAATCAATAACCCCCTTCTTTCTGGATGGATTTTTTTTTCTTTTCTTCCACTAAGTAATTTCTGAATTAGAGGCAGGGCAATCAATTTCTTCAGCTGTCTTTACCATTGTGTTAGTCACAGAGATCTGATCTTTTTAAGACATACCATGATTTTTCCCCCTTAATTCAGAATGTTTGAGAGACTGTGATAGCATAATTAGCAAAATCTAGACTGAAACAAATGTTTACAAAAGACATGAAAACTTCATAATCATTCCATCCTCAAATGAGCACACAGTATTGATTTACGATATTGCTCCAGCTCTTGTCCTCTTTAGAAATACACTATCAATTCACTGAATCTCACTATATCATTTCAGTCGCATGGATTGCAGACAAATGCTGATTATGATGGAATTTTTGATTTGTTATCTACATATTGAAAGATAATAAGATGATTATCCTCTAGTTGCATAGTTTTTTTTTTCAAGCATTGCAAACATATTGCACTCATTACCTTGATAATATTTATAACCTCCAACAGGTGTGAATGAAAAATACTAATACTAGTATTTTCAAAAAAGAAAGTATAGGTATTTAGCAAGTGTTTTGTAATATAATTTATACAATATTATAAAGCTAATCATAATTATTAAAGTTTAGGCTGTATGCTATTTATATTTCCCTTTTAGTTCATTAACAAAAATTATTCTGAAGACTACAGACATAAAAATGTTACTGTTTATAAAACATAAAACTGCCAGTCAGATGTCCTAAAGTCTTTCAAATACTTTATATGCAGTTTTATCAATGTTAGAGCAAGAGAAAAAGATAACTTTCTCTTTGAATCCAGAAAGGAGCAAGAAAAATAATTTCACGGGCATACTAAAAGAAACAGAGGCTATAAGGCAGGCAGCTCCAGGAGTGGCATTGTTCTCTTTGGGCTGAGTAAAAAAAATGTGCAAGGAGAGAAGTAGGCTATTACGGCTGATTGTAGTTTCCAGAGGTTGTTGCACCAATATATATCTCATCCCATACGCTCTTCTTACAGAGTTACATTGACATGCCTCCATTGAGAAGAGAAGTCTGTTCTTGAATGTGGGCGGATCTTTCTAACTGCTTCAACCAATGGAATGTGACGGATGTGACATTGCTTGGCTTCTGGGGCTAGGACACAAAAAGATCTCGAAGTTCAGTTTGGCTCTTTCTTACTTGCTCAGGGCACTTGCCGCTTTGGAATCAGCCACCATGATGTGAGAAAGTCCGGGCCACAGGAAGAGGCCACATGCAGGTATTCTGTCTAAAATTCCCAGCTAATAGCTAGGCTGACAGCCAGCATCAACTACCGTTTTTGTGAATGAATGAGTCTTCAGAAGATCCCAGCCCCCAGACTTTGAGCCACCCTGGCTGATATCAAGTGGAACAAAAATGAACTATCCTCACTAAGCTCCACCTAACTTGCAGATTTGTAAGCAAAATAAATGTTGTGATTGTTTGAGGCTTCTAAATTTTAGAGTAATTTATTACGTAGCCATAAATAACTGGAATGGCCTTCAACAAGATAGTTCTTTAACACTGTAAAAATTACATTCCCCATGTAATAGGAGTTCCATTGGCTCTCAAAAACCAAGGCTGAACCATAGCAAGCCCTGGCATACTTAGTCCATTCCCCTGTTTGTTGAGTTCCCTTTTTCTGATCGCCTTGGTAATAGCAACAAGTGGTACCACTTCAGATAGAAAGTGACCAGCAAATTATTGTTCTATGGCTTTTGTGAGTCCCCAGAAAGAGAAAAAAATTAATTGGCTTGCATTAAAATGCTTCTATTAATTCTGCTCTTTGAGAAACACCTTCACAGCTAGCAACATGATGATGTCACCCTTGGGTACCTATTATGAAGAATGACCCAGGTCTTACCTTGATCTATCTCTGTGACTCTAACACAAATAATTTTTGGGGTGCAGATGAGTAAGCAGCAGGTACAGACAGAGCAGTAACTAAGTATGTTCTTATTTTTGTGCAAATTCTTAGATAGGCTGGCAACATGTGGGTGAGGCAAGTTTGGAGTTTATTTCCCCATTTATAACTCAGCAGAATGGACTCTGTTGCTGACTTACAAATCATAGGATGAGCTGGAGAAATCTGCTAAGGCATACAGGCTAACTGCTCCTAGAAACACTTCAGTTAACTTAGAGGTCAGCATCACTGTTTCAGCCTGACTTTTTTCAATCTTGGCAGCTTGGGTATGATTCCTGCCAACAAAATCCTTAAACTTTATTAAGGTAAATTGTTTACAGCAATCTATATAGTACAACTAGCTGGTATGGCTGAAAAGTTTATATTTGGGGTTATTTCCAGGTGTTTTAAGAACTCTATGTCAATAACCTAGTTCTTCCCTGGATGTGATGCTAAGAAATCCATGGGCTATTGAGCAAACATAATCTTCATAGAATAGCAGGAGGCTTCCGTGCAGCAATGTAATATACCATTGAACATCTGAATCCATTGCAGTTCAAAAGACAAAGCTTTGAGTCGAAGCTTTATGCCAATACTCTCTGAAAGTGCCTTGATAAGGTGGCCAAGACAATGTAGAATCCATTTCCTAGAGGAAAATGCAGAGAGTAGAGTATTTAATAGTTTGGACTCTGGAGCCAGACTTCCTAGGTTCAAATTCTGTCTAACATTGGTTGTGTGATCCTAGGGCAGGATACTTAGTCTTTCTTTGTCTCGGTTCCTTCATTTCTAAAATGAAAATGATAGCGTTGTTGTAAGGTATGAAAGAGTTAATACATGCCCAGTGCATACAACAGTGCTTGGTATGTAGTTACGTGCTCAGTAAATGTTAGCTATTACTATTATTTTGTGATGAACTGTGGAGTGTCTTAAATTACTCAAAAATTTCCCCTTTTACCATTGTGAAGTATTTGGGGGTTATGGGCAGTTAATCATCCAACTTGTTCAGGCAGAAGAGACATGCTTCAAGCACATTTTTAACATCAACACTTTCTCTGGAAGTGGTACAATCTCTCTAGGGATCTGTAACAGTCAGCTCTGAACATCAACATTAGATACTATCCTTTTAATTACACCCTAGGCAAGCAGAAAACATATCATGACCACTGATTATGTGGCTCCAATGCTGCATAGTGACATAATTAATGATGAAACCTTGCAAGAAGAGTTTCAAACAAGGCGTGTGTTGTATTGGTGAAAATTGAGAAAGTAGGTGAGAGACTCTTCAGAGTCAAGAGTCTACTCATGCTGCAGATGATATTCTTGAAGCATTTAATATTTCAGAGCTAGCTGCCATTATTTTTCTTACTATGTATAACTCTCTCACCATCAGTTTAAAAATCAAATGGTAAGAAATTGTGGTTTGTTCTCGACATAAGAAACTCATTCTGACTGAAAAGTGAACGACCATATAACATCCCAGAAAGTGACGTTTTGCTGAGACTAGCTCCATAGAATGCTTTTTTCCCCCAGCAAGTTAGGAAGTGACCTGACAATGGCAGACTCTTGAGGAAAAAAACGCAGTAGAAAGTGCAGCACCCCACGAAAGTTTAGTTTTGCTTAGCTTTAGATCATATCTGGTATTTCACATGCTTAGTGGACTGAATGCTGATAGCAGAGATAGAGTAACCCAAGAAGGTACCAGTGGAAGTTCTCATTCCAAAACTTCCCTCATCATTTAGATGTTTACTATGTTCTTCTTTTATGACATTATCAGCATTTTTTCCTTCCTTGAAAAGACATTAGTATTTTCCTATTGTCCGCTTTTTCTTCTTTTCATATCCCTGAGTTGTTCTGTGAATTCAGCCTTTTTATTGATGCCGTGATTAACACATTGTTGAAATATGAGCACCTTTTGTCAGTCACTTCTCAGTTTTGCTCAGATGCATTCCCTGCTCTTCTCTATATTGGGGGAGCCACATTTCTCAAGTTCCATTCCCTTTGACTTCTGGATAGGTTTGACCAATAGGAGGCAGAGGCGAGAGACTGGAGGGCAGCAGGAAGGAAGAAGCTAAAGTATTTCTCCTCTTCTGTGTCTGCTTTGGGCAACATCTCTCACAGGGGATGTCTGTCCTCTGTGGCACTGGGCAGTCAGCCATGGTTCCACTCCACACTGGGCTTTGGCTTTGGAATTTCTGTAACATTGATTTAACAGATTTCCTGTATTAAACTCCCTCTGTGGAAAACAGACTGTTTTCTGACCAGATCCCGACTGATACACACTTGTAGAATTCTTGCAAGATCTCTGAAAGAAAACACTAGAATGCTAGAAAATTCGAGGATTGTAAGGGTAACAGAAATTCTAAATAATATAACTGAAACTTTCTGGAGCACTGATGATTGTTTGGGCTTCTACAATTACATCATGAATGATCAGCTATTAATAGACATACATGAGGCCAATCTTTGCAAAGCCCTTATCCTCAGTAAAGATAGTGGGAAGTTTATTAACTATGAATGCTACAAATGGGGATTTCTTAAGGGCTTTCGTTAGAGTCCTTTTATAGTCTCTGCAGAGTTCTAACATAAAGCATTCGTTGCTGTATAATTAGCTCAGGCCTTGATATGCACCGTTTATTCAACGGCATCTTAGTTGACTAGAAACTCGAGTAACTTCTAAGTATTTTTCCTTAAAATAAAAAGTTCATATCTGATTTGGAGTGAATTGCTGCAGTGTCTGGAAGTAGACAAAATGACACAGGCATTTTTTGGAGTAGTTTTAGGTTTATGGAACAATTCAGTGGAAAGTATAGAGAATTTCCATATATACCTCGCTCCACCCTCCACTCCCCATTTGCCTCTATTACTAACATCGTGCATTAGTGTGGTACATTTGTTACAGTGGATGAGCTAATATTTACACATTATTATTAACTATATAAACTAAAGTCCATAGTTTACACTAGGGTTCACTCTTCATGATGTACATTCTATGGATTTGACAAATATATGACGACATGTATCCACTATCACAGTATCATGCAGAAGACTTCCACTGCCCCAAATCCCCTGTGCTCCACCTCCTCATACCACTGACCCCCTGACAACCATGGCCCTACCGTCTGCAGTGTTTTTCCTTTTTCAGAATGTCATATAGTTAGAAGCACACAGTATTTGGCCTTTCCGGATTGGCTTTTTTTCATTTAGAAATATGCATTTAAGATTCCTCCATGTATTTTGAAGTTTTGATAGTTTAATTCTTTTTATCATGGAATGGTATTCCATTGTATGGCTGGATCACATTTGTTTATCCATTAACCTATTAAAGGACAGCTCAGTTGCTTCTAGGTTTTGGCAATTATGAATAAAATTGCTATAAGCAATTGTGCTATAAGGTTTTTGTGTGGATGTAAGTCTTCAGCCCATTTGAGTATACACCAAGGATCACATAATAAGAGTATATTTAGTTTTGTAAGAAACTACCAAACAGTCTTCCAAAGTAACTGTACCATTTTGCATTCCCACCAGCAATGAATGAGATTCCTGTTGTTCCACTTTCTGGCCTGCATTTGGTGTTGTCAGTGTTTGAAATCTTAGCCATTCTAATAAGTGAGTGTACAGTGATACCACATAGTTGTTTTAATTTGTAATTCCCTAGTGACATATAACGTTGAGTACCATTTCGTATGCTGACTTGCCATCTGTATATCTACTTTTATGAGGTATCTGTTTATATTTTTACCCACTTTTTAATTGGGTAGTTTATTTTCTTTTTTATTAGATTCTTTAATTTTTTATTTTTAGTTAGTTATTATGGGTACACAATAGATGCAGATATTCATAGGGTACCTATGATATTTTGATATAGGAATGCAATGTGTATTAATCAAATTAGGCTAACTGGGATATCCATCACCTCAGGCATTCTTCATTTCTTTGTGTTAGAAATATTCCAATTCCACTCTTTTAGTTATTTTAAAATAAACCCTAATATCATTGATTACAGTCAGTTTGTTGTGCTAGCAAATATTGTTCATTCCATCTAATTGTCTAACTATCCAGTGATCACAGTACCTAGTTTTAACATTATATCAAGGAAAGAGTCACTGAAGGGGGCAGAAGAGACAATCTTGCATTGGCTATGCCACCCTTTCCCCATCCCCCAGCATGCCCAAGGAAGGGAGAGTGAAGTGATCATGGGACTTTGCATTGAAACTCAGGGCCACCCTGGCACAGGCGAACACAGCACAAGGCAAAATTCTGCTTGGCCTAACAGAGGGAGCATTTAGACTAGCCTTGCCCAAGGGAAATCCTCTACCTGGAAACCTGAGTCTGGCTAGCCCCATCATTAGCTAACAAAAACACAGCCTGGGGCCTGGACTAAATTTGTAAGGCAATTGGGCCACAAAGGCTGCAGTCCTTTGGCAATTCCTGCAACTATACTGGCTCAGGGTCAGGGGACTTGGGGTGCACATGACCGACTGAGACACAAGTGGTGGTGGCCAAGCCAGTGCCTATATCACTCCTCCCCCAATTCCAGGCAGTGAAGCTCAGGGAGAAGCTTTTCCCACTTGAGGAAGGAAAAGGCAGAATTCAGAGGACTTTGCTTTACAACTTGGGTACCAGCTCAGCCATGGTAAAATAAAGTACCAAGTAGACTCCTGAAGCTCTGATTCCAGGCCTTAGTTCATGGACAGCATTTCTGGACCCACCCTGGGCCAAAAGGAAACATGCTGCTCTGAGGGGAAGGACCCAGTGCTGGCAAGATTCACCACCTGCTGACCAAAGAATCCTTGGGCTTTGAAAAAACATCAGAAATAGCCAGGCAACAGTCACCATGGGCTTTGGGTGAGACTGGGCTGGCTTCACGTTTGACTGGATGCTGGTGACCAAGAGGGAGTGCCCACATCACTCCTCCTTCAACTCCTGCAGCCCAGCACAGAGAGGGAGAGAAGAGTGAGAGACTTTGCCTGATTATCCATGGAATTCTCCCATATCTTACCCAAGTCCACCAAGGTGGTACCACCAGGAATCTGCAAGAGTCACAGCATTACTGGGTTTGGGGCACCCCCAGAGCTCATATGGCTGCAGTGACCAAAGACTTAGATCACAGCACTCAATTCCCTCAGAATATCTGGAAAGCCTTCTCAAGAAGGATGAGCTCAGACAAGCTCAGATTGTGAAGATTAAAATAAATGCCTAACTCTTTAATGCCCAGACATTGACAAACATCCTCAAGCGTCACAAACACCCAGGAAAACATAACCTCACCAAACGAACTAAATAAAATACCAGCGACCAATCCTAGAGTGACGGAGCTATGTGACCTGTCAGACAAAGAATTCAAACTAGCTATCTCGAAGTTGAATGAACTTCAAGACAACACAGAGAAGGAATTCAGAAGCTTATCAGAGAAATTTAACAAAGAGATTGAAATAATAAAAAATTCTGGAGCTGAAGATTCCAATTGATAAACTGAGACATGCATCAGAGTCTCTCAACAGCAGAATTGGCCAAGCAGAAGAAAAAATTAGTGACTTGAAGACAAGCTATTTGAAAATACACAGTCAGAAGAGAAAAAAGGAAAAAAGAATACAAAAAAATGAAGCATGCCTACAAGATCTAGAAAATAGCCTCAAAAGGGAAAATCTAAGAGTTATTGACCTTAAAGAGGAGAGAGAGAAAGAGAGAGAGAGAGAGAGAGAGAGAGAGAGAGAGAGAGAGAAGAAAGAGAGAGAGATAGATATTGATAAAAAGTTTATTCAAAGAAATAATAACAGAGAACTTTCAAAATGTAGAGAAAGATATCAATATTCAGGTACAAGAAAGTTATAGCACACCAAACAGATTTAACCCAACAAGACTGTGACAAGGCATTTAACAATCAAGCCCCCAAAGGTCACAGATAAAGAAAAGGTCCAAGGCAAACAAGAAAAAAGAAAAAAATAACATCTGAAGGAGCTCCACCATGTCTGGCCGCAGACTTCTCAGTGGAAACCTTACAGGCCAGAAGAGAATGCCATGACATATTCAAAGTGTGAAAGGAAAAACAAAAAACATAATCCTTGAATATTATATCCAACAAACATTATGAAGGAGAAATACAGGCTTCCCAGACAAACAAAAGCTGAGGGATTTAATCAACATCAGACCTGTCAGAGACCTATCAGAGAAATGCTAAAAGGAGTTTTCAATCTGAAAGAAAAAGATGTTAATGAATAATAAGAAATCATCTGAAGGTATGTAACTCACTGGTAACAGTAAATAGAGGAATACAGAATACTCTGTTGCTTTAATTGCAATGGATAAACCACTTGTATCTTGAATAGAAAGACTAAAAGACAAATCTATCAACAACAGATACAACAACTTGAGAAATAGATTTTATAAAAAGATATGAATGGAAACAGCAAAACATTAAAAAGCAGGGGGGATGAAGTTAAAGGGTAGACTTTGTTAGATTTCTGTTTGTTTATTTGTTTGTTTTTTGTAAGAAGAGTTCTCATATGTTTAAAATAATTGTTTATAAATGTTTTTTGCAAGTCTTATGGTAACCTCAAATCAAAAAACCTACAGCAGATATACAAAAAATAAAAAGCAAGAAATTAAAACACACTACCAGAGAAAATCACTTTAACACAGAAAGCAAGGAAGGAAGAAAGAATGAGAGGACCACAAAACAACCAGAAATCAAATAACAACAAGGCAGTAGTAAGCCTTTACCTATCGATAATAACGTTGAATGTGAATGTACTAAACTCTCCAATCAGAATACATAGAGTGGCTGAATGAATTAAGAAAATGAGAGCCAACTATATGTTGCATGCAAGAAACTCACTTCACCTTTAAAGATACACATAGACTGAAAATAAAGGGATGGAAAAAGATATTCCATGCAAATGGAAACCAAAAAAGAGCAAGAGTAGCTATTCTTCATTCTTCTATCAGATAAAAAAGATGTCAAGATAAAAACTGTAAAAAGAGACAGAGAAGGTCATTATATAATGATAAAGGGGTCAATTCAGCAAGAGGATATAACAATTCTAAATATATATGTACCCAACAATGGAGCACCCAAACATATAAAGCAAATATTATCAGAGATAAAGAGAGATGGATTTATTTCTGGGTTCTCTATTCTGTTCCATTGGTCTATGTGTCTGATTTGACTTTTGCATATGGTGAGAGATAATGATCTAGTTTCATTCTTCTGCATATGGATGTCCTATTTTCCCAGCACCATTTATTGAAGGGACTGTTTTTTCCCCACTGTATGTTCTTGGCACCTTTGTCAAAGATAAGTTCACAAAAACATACAGTGGGGAATCAAATCGAAATGGATTAAAGACTGAAATCTAAGTCCTGAAACTATGAAACTATTAAAAGAAAACATTGGGAGAACACTTCAGGACATTGGTCTGAGCATGGACTTCTTGAGTAATACCTTCAAAACACAGGCAACCAAAACAAAATTGGACGAATGGGATCACGTCAAACTAAAAAGCTTCTGTACAGCAAAGGAAATAATGAACAAAGTGAAGAGACAACCCACAGAATGGGGAAAAACATTTGCAAACTACCCATCTGACAAGGGATTAATAGCTATAACATATAAGGAGCTCCAACTACTCAATAGGAAAAAAATAGATAATCCAGTTAAAAATGGGCAAAGGATCTGAACAGACATTTCTCAAAAGATGGTGTACAAATGACCAACTAGTATATGAAAAAGTGCTCAACATCATTAGTCATCAGAGAAATGCAAATCAAAACT